>NC_048306.1:52491102-52532697 GCF_013100865.1 Trachemys scripta elegans | reverse complement strand
GGCAGTTGGGGGGGGGTCTTAGGAGGGGGCAGTTAGGGGACAAGGAACAGGGAGTCTTAGGTAGGGGGTGGAGTTCTGGAGGGCAGTTAGGAGCAGGGGTCCCAGGAGGGGGCAGTCAGGGGACAAGGAGCGGGGTGGGGGGCTGAGAGTTCTGGGGGGGAGCTGTCAGGGGGCAGGAGTGGGGAGAGGGATCGGAGCAGTCAGGGGACAGGGAGCAGAGGGGTTTAGATGGGTTGGGAGTTCTGGGGGGGGCTGTCATGGGGTGGGGAGTGGTTGGATGGGGCGTGGGAGTCCCAGGGGTCTGTCTGGGGGTGGGTGTGTGGATAAGGGTTGGGGCAGTCAGGGGACAAGAGGCAGGGAGGCTTAGATAGGGAGTGGAGTCCTGGGGGGCAGTTAGGGGCAGGGGTCCCTGGAGGGGGCAGTCAGGGGACAAGGAACGGGGGGAGGGTTGGGGGTTCTGGGGGGGCGGGAAGTGGGAGGGGCAGGGGCGGGGCTAGGGCGGGGCTCCTCCCGTCCTCTTTTTTGCTTGCTGAAATATGGTAACCCTACATCTCCCTGTGCTGGGCCTACTGCCCAGCGTCCCCCCTGCTCTCCTCAGCTGCTCAGAGCACCCAGCTCCGGACTGCTCCCGCCCCAGCTCCAGCTCCACTCTGCCTCAGCACGGCTGCTGCTGCTGCTCTGCCTCCAGCTCCCTGGGCTGCTTCTCTGGCCCCTCTGGTTGCTACAGCTCTCCCCCCAGGACAGGTCTGCTCTGTGAGCTGCTTCTGTGATTCTGCTCCCAGCACTGACCTGCTTCCTGGGCTGCTTTTCTGGCCCCTCTGGATCTAGCTCTGCTCCCCAGCTCAGCTTGGTCCCCTGCCCTCTCCTTAGCTCGGCCCCACTCTGTTTGACCCAGGCAATTCTGGCTCACACAGAGGACGGGACCCCTCTGGCCTCCTGACTCCCTGATTAGCCTGCCCGCCCTGTCAATCAGTCTGACCTGGAACACTGGCCTCTCCCCATTGTTCCTGGGGACTGTCAGTCTCAGGGTCCTGATTTCCCATCGACCCTTCCCCTTTTAGTGCTGGGAGCTAGCCAATCAAAACACCCCCACTGAGTGTTAGTAAGGGGGCAACAGTCCCCTTACATTAGCAAGGTCTCTCCCTAAAAATAAAAATATGTTCTTGAGGGTTAAGAAGCGGTGCCTACAAGACCATTAAACAGATCAACATAGCCACAAAAGGTACAGAAAATGCCTTCAGTCTGGAGTTTAACCCAGTTCGTTGGATGCAAAGCCTGATCTTCTCCAAAGACTGTCTCTCACTCCTGTGTCTGGAATAGACCTCCACTCTTAGCTACTGAGCAAGAGATGGGGGAATTCAGCTGGATTTAATCTTCTCTTTGCAGGGAAGAAGGGAGTTCTCTTGCACCCTGTCTCATGCTGTTTCATAGTTTCATATATTTCAAGGGAAAAGGATCATTTGGTCAGATAGTCTGACCTCCTGTGTAACCCAGGCCATAGCATTTCATGCAATTCCCTCTGTATTCAGCCCAGTATCTTGTGTTTGGTTAATGTATCTTCCAGTATGGATTGGAAGGCATCAAGAGATGGAGAATCCATCACTTCCTGTGGTAGTTTGTTCCAATGGTTAATAACCCTTGCTGTTAAAAACAGTTGTGCCTTATTTCTGTTTTGAATTTGTCTGGTGTTTACTTCTAGCCACTTGTTCTTCAAGATGAAAGAGCCCTTAGGTACCTAGTGTTTTCTCTCTGAACATGCTGCTTCTGGTCCTCACTGTAACTAGGAAATGCAGACATAAAAGTTGGGTGGGAGATGGGGAGAAGAAACACTAGGCAGGATTTTTAGAAGCGACTGAAGAGCTCAGGACCTAGAAAGTCTCTGGGACTTTGGTGGGATTGGAACTTGGGAGCCAATCAGCTAAACTTTCAAATTTCAAAACCAGCCTTATGCTTCAATCCTGCAACTGCTTCCATATGGGTAGTCTCTTGGCCCTAACCTCTCTTGGCCCTGCACCAGTTCCAGGATCGGGACCTTAGTTCCAGTTTGAGTTCTGGGCAAAGTTTCAGGCCAGTTGTTTTTCACTGAACCAATTCTTTCATCCCTAATTGCCATCTGCTTAGATCTTGGAAATGAATTACAAGGACAGTACAACCCATAATAAAGTGTGTGTGTATATATATATATATATATATGGCAATGTTTTTGTTTAACTTAATTAGGACATCATTCAGACATAGGTCCAGATGTCTGAATGATGGTGTGTGTATATGTATATATATATGTGTATATGTATATATATATATATATATATAATTGGTAGTCATTTAGCTTTGAGTCATATTCCCAAGTGAAATAAACAAAAGGCTAATTGCTTTTGGATTTTAATTACCAGTAAAATACCCAGGTTCATTATATGAGTGATATTTTATAGGTGGTTAAAGGACACCATTTGGTAAATGACAAATTCTCAGCTGACAACTGCAATGCTTAAACCAAAGTAATTTGGTGCAATAGGATTCCAAAGACAGCATTCGCATTCATTTGCTAAATCCCTGATTTTTTTTGTACAGTGTAATTTCAAGACTCAACTGCCTCCTAAATATGATATAATTAAACATACCTAAAAACATGTTTTTTAAAAACCTCTGACAAATAGCTATGGAAGGACTTTATAATCCAGTGTGTTCTAAAATGTCTTTTGAATTTCCTTGAACAGTTACATTTCTGTTTTAGCACTGATGGCTCCTTAGAATCCTATTAAATGCATAATCTTAAAAGGATGCTTCACACAAAATGACTCATTCTACCCTTACAAAAATATCCTGTCTCATATCTACCTATCTTTTAAGGCACTGATCCCGCAAATGCTTCTATATGCATATAACTTCACTCATGTGAGCAGTTTCATTGACTTGAAGGAGTTTCTTACTCCCCTTCTAATTTTCAAAAAAAACCCCAACCCTCTCTTTTCCATCTGAAGTGTCTCATTTGTGATCTCTTGATACCAGATCATTTTGGGGGAAAAGTTTGTAAAATTTCAAACTAGGAATTTTTGAGAGCTTGTGAAAAAAGGAACCTTGTTCACTTTTGGTAAAGTTGTCTTTTTTTTTTTAAATGTAATGTATCACGAATTATTAGGGGTAGAAACTCAGATTTATTTCATTCTTTTGAGCTCACTGAGATCTAGAACATCTGAATATTTTTGAGAAGGTTGGATAGCTAATTCCACTGCTGTTCATTTGAAACCTCTTGACTCTGGAGAAATCCTTGAGTTAGATGAGGAGTTTGTAAACCTTTTCATGAAGCAGGTCTTATAGAATTTGTAAATTTTGTAAGGCAAGAAGTTGAGTTCAAGGAAATATGAAGCTCTGCAGACACCACCCCTGGAGTTTATACACACTACAATTTTGATCCAGGCTATTAGAAATTCTGTAGCTATAACCTGAAGCTCCCTTGTATTGTAAAACCCAATTGGAAGGCAAAGAAGGGGACAGAATCTTGGAGCCCACTGGCAAGAAGAGGAATGTGGAGCTAACAGGGTTCCTATGTTTCAAACTCAGGAGCTGGGGTGCTTGGATAAAGTCAGGAGAGAGAGAGAGACTTTGCATTTTGCTTAGCATCTGTGCCAGTTGCTGGAGAGAAAAGGAGTCAAAGAATTGTTTCTTGGGACAAAGTAGAAACGCCCAAAGCTTCTGCAAAAGGAAAGCTGCCTGCATGCTGGGTTGTTCTTGCAGGTATTCAGGCAAAGAGGACTGTTGTCCATTATTGTAAATGAAAAGAATACGCTAGCAAAATGCCCTTACTCCATGTCCCTGATTTCTCATCCAAATGGAAACTGACATGCAAACGCCCTATGTACTGCTGGGCCACTCAGGAAACAATATGCTTGACTGTGATCCTCCTCTAACTTTGCCAGAACTAAATCTATCCACCTGAAATTGATTGGAGAATTTGGGATCAAATTCTAATTAACCTGATGTGTTTTTAAGGTGCCAGAGCTAGAGAAAGGAGAGGTTTTTTCTCACTCTTTCAAAATTCTTCCAGCCTTTTATGGAATGGCATAACTCGGAGATATGCAGTGGTGTTGTGGCCATGTCGGTCCCAGGATATTAGAGACACAAGGTCTATGAGGTAACATCTGTTATTGGACCAACTTCTGGTGGTGAGAGAGACAAGCTTTTGAGCTGCACTGAGCTCTCCTTCAGCCGAAGCTGGTCCCACACTTTGTCTCTCTGATAAGTCGCTGATGAGTTAGCATGGCTTGGCTGAGGCTTCACATCTGTTTATTCTGCTGGTAATGACAAAGACTGGTGCCTTTCACTCACTTTTTTTTTGGGAGGGGGGAGGGAAGGGAATTGGGTGCAGAATGTTGTAGAGATTAATATGCAGTTCTCTGGCCTGGGCTGTACAGGAGGTCAGACTAGATGATCACTGTGGTCCCTTCTGGCCTTGGAATTTATGAATTTTCACCTGCTTACAGATGAACACGGGGCTGCATTTGCTGTGCGCTTTGTAAAGCTTGCATGGGCCCTCAGTGATTTCTCTTCCCATGAACAGAGAACTGATGCTAGACTCTATCACCCGCTCCAGTGTCTCCCTCATACATTCTGCCACTGATCTCATCAGAGTGAAGCCTTTGGGACCCATTTCCAATCCAGGAGCAGAGGCGGGAGCTGGGAAACACCTAATGTGTTCTATAAGGGTTAAAAAAGCCATAGCTTTTTGTATGTCTCCAAAGTTGGAGGGTCACTATATCTCATTTCCCAATAGCTGGGCGGTGTTGGTGGAGCAAGAAGCGCTGATCCTCACATGCCCTAGCTGCTCCAAAAGAGAGAGACATTTAAACTGACAATTCCTAATAGGCAGATGGGAAGGAGGGTAATTATATCAATGTCTGCCATTAGGCTCGGTGGTTATTGCACTGGAAAGCTGTCAAATACCTTAGGATCTATGGATTCATCACCCAAGCAAATGCATCGCAGGCTGGAATGTGTCAGTAGTCACTAGATGGCAATCACGCACCCTCTGAGTGTGCTAAGTGCCTCTGCAGGTACCCCAGGCCTCAGCTCCGTGGGGGTGACTGTGGTGATTCTCTTTCATGACTCTGGGGAGGGAGCCATCATGTTTGCCCTGTGTGTTGCATTGCCTCGTGGCTCATGCCAGACTTGCCACAAGCGACCTGGGAAAGTGTATCTTTTCAAAACTCTCAGTTTCACCTACAAAGGTTCGGTAGAAAGCTTGTGGGTGCTGGGGTTGTAAACGTTCTTCTGCTCTGGGAAGCTGAGAAAGGCAGCGTGGCAGATGCTTCTGCAACTTGGAGACTTTCCCCACTGCCATGTTGAAGTTTATTAACTATGGGCACTGAAATATGGACTAGACCTAAATCTGAATCCTGTGCTCAGCCCTGGTATCCACCCCTTTCCCACCTTTCTGCTTTTCTTGGTCACCTTCATGCTGCTTTATGAGAGAGACTCTCACAAACTATGGAGATGGGGGCCATATAGACCCTAGACCAGTGGTTCTCAACCTGTGGCCCTATCAACACACAGCTGAGGCCCATGTGACATCCTTAGGGTCATACTGGTTGTATATATATTGTGTGGATGTGGCCCACATAACACATAGAGAGCTGTATATGTGGCCCACAATGGTAAATAAGTTGAAAAGCACTGCCCTAGACAGAGTTCAAAGCTCTCAGGACCAGGAGATGCACTGAATACTGCTTTGGCTATTAATGTGCTGGATATGGATTTTGGAATCAGCAGCATCTGGTTTCTAGCTAGATAATAGGATTCAAAATGAAGATCTGGTCTGGGGAACTGAGATATTCTGAAAATCTGGCAGAAGATCTCATAATTGTGCTCCTCTCCTGCTGAAAGAATGTATTTCCATGAAACCGATCATATGCCAGCTCCTGGGATACTAAAGTTAATGTTGATGTGTGTGTGTGTGTGTGTGTGTGAAATTTGCACTTCACCAGGATTGTTAGGGTCAGGAGGGAGGAGTTGTTTATCATTTATACCATCTAAAGGCCTTAACCAGATTGGGTCCCCATGTACTCATTGCTGTACAAACAGAGTAAGTGACAGTCTAAAAGTGAAGACTGACAGTCTAAAAGTGAAGACATAAGCAGTTGGATGAGGCAAACCAACAGACGTGGCTGGTGAGACGGAGTAACAAATCTAGTGTAATGCACGTGCACTTTGTACTCTCACCGTAGCAGTGTTCACAACTTGATGCCTGCCTCAGGTGGCAGTTTTAATAATAAATTACACACGTTTACGAAAGTAATTGGAAAAGAGCAACGCCCAGGAGAATAGCATTGTAGGTTCATCTCCGAGACACTGAACTGAACTGGCTTTTACCTGCTTTAGCAATGGCTGATGCCATCAGTCATCACTAAAATCATTGTGTAAAACAATTTGTTCTCTCACGTTAGTGTCTGTCTGTGTTTATTTTTCTTTCAGTTTGGATAGGTAAGTTGCAAGGGGTTACATGGATGAGTCTCTCTGTGGGAAAGCCATGGCAGAGCCAAGCACAGCTGTGTGATTCCACTAGCCCCTTAGCAGCTGCACCTGAGCTTGGTTTAAAAAATCATAAGATTAAAAAAAAAATTGGGTCCTTTGTATTTCCTTCTGTCTCTTTAGGGTGCCCCTGGGTCACATGTTCAAGCTTTTCAACAGACGTTTTAAAAGGGGAAGTTGAAATTCTCACATCATCAGAGGACTCCAGGAGCTAGGGCTTTAAGAAAAACATCAGATATTGCCAGGCTTGTGATAAAATCACCAGACTTGTCAACACTGTCACACTGAACAAGGAACTTTCTTAGAATAAGGAAAACAGTGCTGGCCCTAAATGTACTTTCTCTCTTCTTCACTGCGGAGCTCCTTCTTAGAACCTTCCAAGGTGCCTCCTGCCCAGCTTATGGGTACAGATTTAAAGAGACGGTGCACATACCTCCACACCCATGAGGCATTTTGTAAGAACAGTGGTTTGCCCTGCTAATATTGTACCAAATTTTCCCTCACCTGTTGATATGTAGTATCACATGTTCCTATTTGTGGCTGCCTTGCACTTCAGAGCTTGCTGTTTTGATGTATATAATGTAAAGTATGCTTTGGGATGAGATGTGTTATATAAATATATATATATATAAGCAAATTAAAATAAAGCATATTCTAGGTTGTGACAGTTGTTTAAAACTGGGTATCTCTGTCAAATCTGACTTAGCGTAATGAGAGTGGATGTTAATAATTGTCGCTTAATGGAGATAGTAGTAGCATAAATTTACCAAGTTCTAGAGTGATGACTAACTGGATGTTAAATGGTTCTGTTAAATAAATTCATGTTCTGAAATTTTAATACACAAATTCCCAAATAATGATGACAGCACACATTTTTAACGGTGAGGGTGATTAACCATTGGAACAATTTACCTAGGGTAATGGTGGATTCTCCATCCCTGGCAATTTTTAAATCAAAATTGGATGTTTTTCTAAAGGATCTGCTCTAGGAATAATTTTGGGGAAGTTCTCTGGCCTGTGTTATCACTGTGGTTCCTTTTGGCCTTGGAATCTATCAATTTAAAGTTGGATTCATCCCTTCAAAACAAATAACTCTTTATATAACCTCAATTCCATTATTCTTTTTTTCCCTGATCTACATAATTTATGACTGAAGGGTATGATCCAGTCTCGTGCACTTACTGAAAAAGAAAACAATGGAGTTTTCTGTTGATCTGAAGAGGATGGAAGTATAAATGTTACCACAGAATGTGCATCTCAAAATGGAGATGAAGAACTGGCAGAAGAGGTAGTGCCAAATGCCCTAGATGATAGGTGGTGTCAGCCACAGACCTCCCAAAAGATTAAGTGTAATAAACAAAATAAAAATCAGCATGGACCTGGTTTATGTAGGTATGTAACTGGTATGATTTTGTTTTCTGACAGCTTTAAACTTCTATGGTGTCTGCTAGTCTGCAGGAGCACCTGCCATTTTGTTAGGCAAAGTCGCTGCAGCAAGTTAAAGAGGAGACATGCACTGTGCTCTTTCATGGAGACTTCAGTTTGATTTTTCTGAATAAAAGTAATTCAGATTGAAATTAAATTGTCATTCTTTGGTTATTAAAATATAACATGAAAATTAGGAAAATCCTGTGATTACCTTTTTCCTGACCAGCATGCATAGCTATGGAAAAGGAGAGAATGATGATAATGAATATAATTAGAAGTTAAGGAATGTATGACATTGATAAGGGAAGCTAAAGATATCCATGAACTATCTACGGCAAACAGGGTTAAGGACAATAAGAAGGAAATTTTTAATGTATCAGGAATAGAGCTCATCAGAAAAACGTTGATGTAACAGTTTTCTGTCAGAAAATGCAGTTCCATTAAAATCAAAATGCCTCATGAAAAAAGGGAAAAAATTCTAATGTATATTAGATATTATAATATAAAATAAAGTCAAAAATTGAAATGTTTTGATTAGTCTGAAACAATTGTTTTCCTAAAATATTCTTTCATGTAGCCCTTTGAAATTTCAAAACTCAAAGATAGAAAGAAATCCTCTGTTAAATGGAATTTCCATTCTCAGCACAGCTGTAAGTATAAGCAAGTATAAGTCCATTACCAAATGGAAATATTAAAATAGTTAATAATGATGCAGAAAAGGAAGAAGTGTTCCATATATATTTCTGTTCTGTATTTGGAACCTAGCTAGAGGATATATCAATGTCACATAATGATGATGAAATATTTTCTATTCCAACATTAATGATGATATTTGTTCTATTACTAGTTGTTCAGCTAGTAAAGTTAAAATAATTTAAATTAGCAAACAGGTCTGAATAATTTGCACCCATAAACTTTTAAAAGGTTTATCAAGGAGTTCTCTGGCCTGATGGTTTTAATAACTCTTGGAAAAGTGGCGAAATTCCAGAGGATTGGATGAAAGTCAAAGTTTAGTCAAATGGGATGAACCATATATTTATAGGTCAATTAATCTGAAATCAATTCCAGGTAAAATAATGAAATGGCTGTTACAAAATTATCAATAAAATATTAGAGGATGGAAATATAATTAATGCCAATTAGTATGGTTTCATGGAAAATAAATCCTGTCAATTGTTATATACTTCTCTAAGAATTTTGCAAGCCTGGATGATAAAGGTAACTGTGTTGATGGAATCTGCTTAGACTTCTGTGAGATGTTGGACTAGAGCTGGTCAGAAAATGTTTTTTTTCCTCTATAGAAAATGTTGTTTTCAAAAAAAATTTGAAAACTGAAATATTTAAATTCCAAAATGCTGCTGTGGTGCCTACAGGGTATTGTAGCTTGGGTGTCTCATGCGCCCATTCTCCTCTATAGGCCAGGCTTCCTGGTTGGACTACACTTCCCATGATGCACCACAGTGTCCCCTCTTGGTGAAGGGAGGCAGAACATCACTGCAGTACAGTTACGTGGCCACGATGCTCCACGGAAGATGAAGTCCAGCTTGGGAGTCTGGCCCGTAGAGATAAATGGGGACATGAGGCCTCTGAACTACAACTCTCTTGAAGTACCACAAAAGCATTTCAGAATAAAAATATTTTGGTTTTCAGATGAAATATTTCTGTTTTTGGCCATTTTCTTTTACAATGAAAAGTTGAAATTTTCAGCAACAAGGAATCACTTTTGCGAAAAAAATAAAATAAAAAAATATTTAGTGGAAACCTAATTTTCCATAGAGAAATGGTTTTGATGGAATTTTTTGACCAGCTATTTAGTACCACACAGCATCCTGATTAAAACATGAACAGTTATGTAAAATTAATCTGGCTTATATGAAATAGATTGAAAACTGTTTAACTGATTGATCGTAAAACAGAATTGTTAATGGGGAATCATCACTGAGTGGGGGTGTTTCTAGTGGGACCTCACTAGTTCTTGGTGTAACTCTTCAATATTTTTATCTATGACTTATGAGAATATACAAAATCATTGCTTATAAAGTTTGTAGACAAAGTAATGATGAGGACAGATCGCTGATACAGAGCAACCTGGATCACTTGGTAATCAAGATGTGATCAAGCAATATGTGCTTTAATTTCATCAAATGAAAGGTCAAATGTTTAGGAACAAAGATTGGACATACTTGTGGGATGGGGAAAGGTATCCTGGAAAGCAGTGAATCTGAAAATGCTTTAGGGATCATTGTATATAATCAACTTAACATGTGCTCACCATTATAAGACTTGTGGCAAAAAGAAATAGCATGTTGTTTGTGTGCTTAAACAATCAATACTGAATAGGACCAAGGAGGTGATATTACTTCCACATACAGAATTGGTGAGATCACTACTGTGTCCAGTTCTGGTGTCCACACTTTAAGATAAGATGAATATTGACAAACTGAAGAGTGCTTACAGAAGAGCTACCCGAGATCTAGAAAACACACCTTACAGGGAGACTTAAGGAGCTAAATTTATTTAGGTTATCAAAGAGAAGTTTCAGAGGTGATGTGATTGTGGCCTATCAGTACTTATACAGGGAGAAGATATCTGAGACTAGAGGGATCTTTGATCTAGATCTAGTAGTACTTTGATCTAGTAGACAAAGACACATCAAGATCCCATGGAGGGAATGAAGCTTGATAAATTTCAAAAGGAAATAAGATACAACTTTTAAACAGTTGGGATAATTAACCATTGGAAGAGCTTTGCATGGAGAGTGGTAAATCCCTTGTGACTTTAATGTATTTTAATTCAAAACTGGAATGCCTTTCTAAAGGTATACTCTACTTTAACCATAACTCACTGGGCTCTATAGTGTCCCGCACAGGGTGCGGATAATAATCCCCTCTACTTCAGGAATCACGGGGGAGGGGCGGGAAACTTTCTGGCCTGTATTATACAGGAGGTCAGACTACGTGACCCAACTTGTCCAGGCTGGCCTTAGACTCTATTGGTGTGAATGATTAGTTTTTAGTTAATTTTTGAGACAAGCCTTTGTTTGCCTTAGATAGATCTCCAGATATGCCTTTGGCACTGTACAGCTGGGCACTATAGTAGACACTATAGTAGAAGCTAGTCATACAGCAATCACATAAAGGAGTGTTTAATACAGATTTATAAATCAGATCTCCTGCTATAGCGATATCCATCACAGTACTAATAACACTGCTCTGCAGCCAAAATGCTTCTGAAATAAATGTAGTCAAACTTTACTAATTCTGGGTCACTGAGAACGAAAATGATGCTTAAAATTGTTGATTGGCTCTAGTTTTCAAGATATGCTATTGGGTCAGTATATACGACCCTTGACTTGGGAATGGTGGAGGATGAGTGAGTTATAAAGAGAAGGGATCTCAATTTAAACCAGAAATGACTAAAATACATCTTTGACTGGATCTATGACTAAATCTATGACTGGGTTTGGACAGTACTTGCTTTTTAGGCAAAACAATGAATGATGCAATCTGAAGCTGGTATTGCGTCATACATGATATGAATTGCATCATGTTATTCCTAGAAGTCATGGATGACGCAATCATAACAAAGCTTACATCACTCTGCTGAACAAATTGCCCTATATCAGCTCTAGAAATCATACAGTGTCGTGCTTTCTTATTTGTCAGTGTTTGATTTTGCAAAGGGACACATTTCTGTTTAGCCAAAGTGAGCAGAGATGCCTCGTACTTGTGTGAACAGTGCAGATAACTTCTGCTATGTTTGTGGTGAGGTGACTTTTGCATCACAAAAGCACAGTATAACCACTATGGTTAAGAAAGCCTATAACCTTTATTTTGGCTGCAAAATTGGAGATCAGGACAAGAGGTGGGCCCCACACATATGCTGCAACACTTGTGCAACAAATCTTCGCCAGTGGTTGAACAGGAAAAGGAAATCTATGCCTTTTGCAGTGCCAATGATTCGGAGAGAGCCAACAGATCATACCAGCAATTGTTACTTCTGCATGGTGCCTCCAGTTGGGAAAGGTGTGTCAAAGAAGAAAAAGTGGACTGTGCATTATCCAAACATTCCATCAGCTATACGCCCAGTACCCCACGGAGAAGGACTCCCGGTTCCTGAGGCACCAGAATCATTCTCACTTGAGTCAGACGAGGAAAAGGAAGAGGATGAAACTTCTGGTCCTGAACCATCAATGTCACAATACCCACATTTTCTCCCATCCTCCTCCTCTGAACCACACCTCATAACACAAGGTGAACTGAATGACCTTGTCAGAGATTTGGAACTACCCAAGAGTAAGGCAGAGCTGTTGGGCTCCAGACTACAGCAGTGGCATCTCCTGGCAGGTGATGTTAGGCTTTCCATGTTCCGTGACCGTCAAAAGGATCTTGTCCCATTCTTCTTCATGGAAGGTGATCTTGTAGCCTGCAACAACATCGATGGTGTGATGGCAGCCCTCAATATCGTTCACGATTCAGATGAGTGGAGACTGTTCATTGATTCATCGAAGACGAGTCTTAAAGCTGTTTTACTGCATAATGGCAATGTTTTGCCATCAATTCCAGTTGGTCATGCAGTCCATATGAAGGAAACCTATGACAACATGAAACAACTTTTGAGGTGCATAAACTATGACCAACATAAGTGGCAGCTTTGTGGCGATTTGAAGGTTGTTGCTCTCTTGCTTGGTCTGCAGACTGGATACACAAAGTACTGCTGTTTTCTCTGCGAATGGGATAGTCGTGCAAGAGATTCCCACTACATCAAGAAAGATTGGCCACTCCGACAGTCATTGGAGTCTGGGAGGAAAAGTGTTCAGCATCCACCACTTGTTGAATCAAGGAAGATTTTGTTACCACCCTTACACATCAAGCTGGGTCTGATGAAGAACTTTGTCAAGGCCATTGACAAAACACAAGCAGCTTTCAAGTACCTCCGTGGAAAATTTCCAAGGTTAAGTGAAGCTAAGATAAAGGAAGGTGTCTTTGTTGGTCCTCAGATTCGTGAACTTCTTCGAGATGATGCATTTGACCGTGCACTGCGTGGCAAGGAAAAGACGGCATGGAAAGCCTTCCAGTTAGTGGCAATAAATTTTCTTGGAGACAACAAGGCAGACAACTACAGGTTGTTGGTGGAAAACCTCCTCAAGGCATACAAAAGCCTTGGTTGCAACATGTCACTAAAGATACATTTTTTGCACTCTCATCTAAATTTTTTTCCACCGAACTGCGGAGCAGTGAGCGACGAGCACGGCGAGCGATTTCACCAGGACATTGCAACAATGGAGAAACGCTATCAGGGCAAATGGAGCCCATCAATGCTTGCAGACTATTGCTGGACAGTGACAAGAGATGCTCCATTTAATGAATACAAGAGACAAGCCAAGAAGCGCCGAGTAGACACTGAATAGGACTAAACTATGTACATAATAGTTTTTTGCCTTTTGTTTCATAATAAATTTTATTTATATAACTCTTTTGCTGATTTTTAAAGTGTTACATAAACAGGACAGGTGAAATATTATCATGTAAAGCAACCAATAAACACATGAAAAGACCTAGGTTTACAATTTTTGATTAAAACTCTACTATCTACACAATATACATAGACAGAAAATGTAAAAACTTAAATATCTTAGAAACAGTAGCCAATCAGTTGTTTTAATTGTCATATTTGAATTCAGCACATCAAAATACATAATAAATAGCACATTTTATCTCTGAAGCAGACGACTTCTCAGAAATTGTAGACCAGTGTAATATCAGAGTGAAAGCCACCCCACTGACACCCCATTTAAGTTCTCAAAGTAGGACCTAAATGGGAATCCAGTGGTGGCGTATTGCTCATGGGTGCAATCACCAAACTGCTTGGAGTCCTTATCTGGAGTTAACACTTGGTTTCCAGCAGTGATGGAATGATGTGCTCAACCACCTTGATTCTCAGGCTTCCACCCTGCCCTGGAGACACCCTCCCCTGGAGAATGGCAGCTGAGCTTCTAAAAGATTGAAAACTGAAGTCATTTCCTAAATTTGGGCTCTCTCCTTGCATCTTGCTTGCACTGATAAATGCAGAGAGATTCTTCTCTCTTAACATAACCAATGGGTGACCTCCTGGCTTGACAGAAGTGGCTGTGCCTCCAGGTGATTTCAGGAGCTTTCGTTAGTGTGGAAATAAATAAACCAGAAATAATGAAACTTGGGTATCTAAATACACAAATCAATCCATGGGCAGTTTCTTTCTTCCTTTCTCTCCAATTCTTCCTTTTGTCTTTCCCCCTCTTCTACATTTCTCCTTTCCTCCCTTTCTTTCTCTCCTCCTTTCACTCTTGTTTTCCCTCCTATCTGTTCTTTCTGGCAGGTGTCAGCCTTTCTTGCCACAAATCAAACCCATTAGGAACTCTGCAGGGAACCTTGCCAATGGCCTCTCTTTGTGAACTGGCTGGCTTTTTTTTTTTTAATCTGCAGTGTTCCCCCATTATATTGTCATTGACGTAATAGTCCGCCATGAATTTTACTGCCTGCCAAACAACAGCACAATTATTTTGAGTTCTATTGAGGAAAGGCTTGACACTCCAGCCTCGATCACTTCCCAATTTTTACCGGAGGGACCCCCATTGCCAGAGGATACTCAGCTATCACCTCCTCTTATTCTGTGAGCTTGTTTTAATTCAGTGTCATGGCAATGGAACTCATTAACAACCAGCTGATAGAGTCCCAGCTGTTTAAATCTGGTGCTGGAAAGAATGGTTAAAGCTCTTTTGTGGGTTTAAAAACACATGCACGAGCCAGATTGGCATATGAGTCATTTTTGATATCAGTTCCGTGTCTGTGGCCCCGATCCTGCAGGGTGCTTAGAACTCCTGTGTGGTGTTAGCACCTTTCACCTTATCAGAACCGCAGAGGAGTGCGCCGCGCCTGGCAGGATCAAGCATCATCCATATAAGCTTCCCAGCAATGTACAAACAGCTGTGCTTGGCACTAATCAACACCCAGCAAGTTCCTTACTCAGTGCACTACATAGCTTACACCCTCATTTGAAATGACCATCAGATCAAAGAGCTCTTTTCCCATCATCTTGCAGCACTTTGCTGAATTACTGTGATTTGAATCTCAAGAACTGTTGTGCTAGGTGCTGTACGTACACATAGTAACACACAGTGCATACCCCAAAGAGCATGCTCTAAATAGACAAAGGAAACATTATTATTCTCTCAATAGGGAGTTGTGGCACAGAGAAATTAAGGCTCAGGTGCACAAAGGTATTTAGGCTCCTAACTTTCAATGAAATCCATGGACACTAGGAACCTAAATCCTTTTGTAGATCTGGGCCTTAAAGTGACTTGTCTAAGGTCACACAGAGAGGCTGAGATGGAGCAGGGAACTAAACCCAGAGTGAGTTCAGTGCCTTAATCATAAGAATGTGCTTCCCTTCCCCCACTGAAGAGCGGTGCCCTGCAGTTCTACAACCTATGAAATACCACCTCACAGTATTTTAAAACAGATCCTTCCATCCTATTATAATTATTATTAGTGTCACTAGTGTCAATGTGCTTTTCTCTCAGGAATTCTGATAAATCATGACCGATTCATGCAGTTAGCGCTCTGTGGAGGACACCCGTGGCGGAGACGAGTTCTCGGGGTGTGACAATTTTCAGCTCTCCTGTGCCCAGTTTTCCAATTGCTGCGTGAAATCAAGTTGGTGGCTCTATCCAGGCATCCCTTGGAGTGCAGGGATCCACGCTGAGCAGCCCCCACTCATAGGTTCAGTAGAGTTGGCAGTCTGGTCCTGGGCAGACAGACAGCCTTTAGCCCAAGAAGAGCAACTGGTCACTGTGAGGCCATCACCCTTGGCAAGCTCTTAGACTCCTGAACCTGCCCTCTGTCCCTGAGCTGAAGGAGGAGGGTACAACTGGGTGACGAATGCTGACTATAGAGATTGAGGTAGATAGCCCAGATAAGAGACATCCTCTTGTCCCGCATGTGGCCAGAGTGGAAAAGTTATCAACGTACTGCCTTACCATTCCCTTCCAGGTAGCTTGGACCCCCGCTACGGCTGGGAGCCTCGCAAATTGCTAGCAAGGCTGGAACTAGTATGGAGTCTGAAGCACAGGGAATAGTTGTCTGTTGCTCCTTGTTAGGATGAAAACCACCAGGCTAGATTAATCCATGGTGTAGCCTCCATTGAATTCAGTGCCCCAGGGGTGAGCATGGTCCATTGCACAGAGAACTCTGGGGAAATTGTATATTGCAGCTGGCCACTTGCCTTGTACACAAGGTCAGGAGGAAAGGGCCTAGTCCCGCTCCCACTGACCTATTGTGGCCTGTGACAGGAGCAGGAACGGGCCCAAAGCCTGCCACATCCATCACTTGCTTGAACCTTTATGAGCACATAGCAATGATCAAGTTCAAAATGTCGAGGGCTGCCCCCTACGGTATGTGATGAATAGGTACCGTGTCCTGTTTTGGACAGGACAAAATAATTAGGTGGCAACAAAGAGTATTGCCTGCAGCCCTGTGAAGCTCTTTCAGCCGTCTGCTGCTATTTACTCAACATGCCATCACTTTTATTAAACCTAAATGGAGTGCTTCGGAGACACTACATGTCAAGTGAACCCGGAAACGGGGGTCATTTTTTGTTTTACATATCCCAGCATCATGCAAGCTGGGCACACAGTGACAGTTAGCACAGATAACTGAGCAGCTGTCTCCTTCCTGAGTGTGCGCGGAACGGTGATGTCCTGCTCCGAGAGCATGTGGGCACATCTCCTGGAAATGAGACGGGGGGTGTGTGTGTGTGTGTGTGTGTGTGTGGCCCGGATGCTTAGAGAGACTTGGCAGCCTTTATGCAGTGAGATTTCTAAGGACCTGCGGGTGACTCCTAATGTCCAAGGTAAGTTCAATGCAAGCTTTCCTTACTCTGACAGGCGTGTCAGAGCCCCATTAAGAGGCATTTCCTGCAGACGTGTTCTACGCCATGTGTCCTACTCTAGTCCATGGGCAGAGAAAGCTACAGAGGCATATTTATGCTTGGAATGATTATATCCCCGATCCTTGGCTGCACTGAGGAGCACACAACATGAATCAGGAGGGAGCGTTCACCCCCTTTGCCCTCCCCTCGGCTGGGCCAGACTCCCTGGTGGCTCTAAATCTTGCTGGCTGACGATGGCCCCACAAGGCTGCTACTGCAGCTGGGGATTGCAAGAGCACAGGAAAGCCCTGATCATGTCTCCCATTTTCCTAGCCATGCCCCCAGGCCAGCTGCAGTGCGGTAGGAGTCACCAGTGGGATCCTGCAATGGGGGATGCCCCCGGGATCATCTTTGGCGGCTCTAACACCAAAGGCCTCTTGACTAACTGCTGAGCTCAGTTCTTGGACATGATTGGCTTTCCGTCCCTCAATCGTCCACATCCCTGCTTTATAGCCACCACATACACCACACCATACACCGTCACTCACACAACTCACTCACTTGCTCGCACACACACACAAACACAGAGAAACAAACATGAATTACAAAAATACCCCAATACCGAATCTAGCTATTTCTGATCACCCACAAAGGACACTAAAAGGACAGTATTAAGGTTGCAAAGTCAAGCCCTCACATGTCAGGACCTGGAAGAACTGAGGAAACCCATGCAACCTTTATTCAACCCCTTGTGTGTGTGTGTATCAAAATACAGTCTTTAATGACATGCTCATCTCCTTTGTTCCCAAAGCCTCCTGACCACAGTCCGTTTACAGGATGGCTGGTGCTCACTTAGGCCTAGATGACCAAAAGGACATAGGCACTCCAGTTACTCTGTTAGGCATCATAGTTCTAGTTGTGAGATCACTGTGAGCCACAAATTTCCCTCTGAAACTGTAGGTGCCCAAACTCACTCGCTGCCTACATTTTCAGGATGAAAGCTCTGTAGGCACCTCTGCTTCTACCTCTGGGCTGCTGTCATCCTCTAAGCACATGGATGCCCATCTCTAGGGTGACCAGACGTCCCAAGAAAATCGGGACTGTCCCAATATTTCGTTGTTTGTCCCGCGTCCCGACCGATGTATGGTCAGGACACCATTTGTCCTGATATTTTGCACTCCAGCTTTTTTTTTTTTTTGCTTCGGCGGCACCCCCCCATGTGTTCCGATATTTTGTTCTTGTCATCTGGTCACCCTACCTATCTCCCACCTCAGCTCCAGAATGATTCACAAGCCAGGGGAAGACAGGTGTTAGGCTGGCTAACTGGCTTGCAAAGCCTAATCTGACGTGGTGCCAAGAGGCTGCTTACTAACTTGGATCCCATTAAAAATCCAGCCGGAGGAGATGCCCACCTTATAACTTTTAGCACAGTGGGTAGGGCACTCCCCTGGGATGTGGGAGACCCAAGTTCAGTTCCCCCCTCTGACTGATGGGGAAACAGGATTTGAAGAGGTGGTCGAAGCATGAAGGGGCATACGAATGTTTAGTGCATCTGGCACATAAATACCTTGCAACGCCGGCTACAAAAGTGTCATGCGAACAACTGTTCTCGCTCTCAGGTGACATTGTAAATAAGAAGCGGGTGGCATTATCTCCAGTAAATGAAAACAAACTTGGTTATCTCAGCGATTGGCTGAACAAGAAGTAGGACTGAGTGGACTTGTCCATGCTAAAGTTTTACATTGTTTTCTTTTTGAGTGCAATTATGTAAAAAAATAAATTCTACACTGGTAAGTTGCACTTTCACAATAAAGAGATTGTGTGACACTACTTGTATGAGGTGAATTGAAAAATACTGTATCTTTTGTTTATCTTTTTACAGTGCAAATATTTGTAATCAGAAATAATAGTATAAAGTGAGCACTGTACACTTTGAATTCTGTGTTGTAATTGAAATAAGTATATTTGAAAATGTAGAAAACATCCAAAAATATTTAAATAAAAGGTATGCTATTATTGTTTAACAGTGCAGTTAAAATTGTGATTAATCATGATTAATATTTTTAATCTCGCGATCACTTTTTTAAATTGTTTGACACTCCTAGTTTTAGCCACATACAATTTATTAAACATTAACTACAAACAAGTATGGGGAAAAATGAAAAGGCTAAAGGGACAAGGAACCCCACATGAGGGGCATGGAGACACTGCAAATAACAGTCTCTAGGACTCAAGTAAGTTCACAGCCTCTTCCTTACATGTCCCAGACCTCCTGCCCAGGCCCTGGCTGTGCTGCAGTGATACCGGGGTCAGACACCTCAGGCTCTACTAGGGTGACCACCTTTTCCAAATCCAAAAATGGGACACATGCAGGAGCCCCGCTCCCCTCAATAGCCCTGCCCCCTGTTCCTCCTCCCCCTGAGGTCTGACCCCCCTGGCCAGGCCAGAAGTCGGATCCAGGGCATGGTAAGAACTGCCCAGGGAGCCTGGGCTGCTGTTGGGAGCCCTGAATCCTCCACTTGCCCTGCGTGGGGAGGTTGGGGTACCTGAAAGCAGCTCCTGTCCCATGTCCCTGTCCCCTGGAGCATGCCACCCAGGGCAGATGGAGGGTCTGGGGCTCCCCACATTGACCTGGGCTCCTTGAACAGCTCTTACCACGGCCCAGCTCCAGTTTCCGGCCTGACCAGGGGGCTGGGCCTCAGAGGGAGAAGAGAAGCAGGGGGCAGGGCCTCATGGCAAAGGGGGAGTTAAGGCCCATCTTAGCCCCTCTACCCCCCACATCAGGAAGAGGCTAATGCTGTCCCTGAGTCTCGGGCACACATGGAGTGGTGCCGCGGGGAATCTGGGACAAATGCTGTCCCAGAGCCATCCAGCCCAGGACCAGGACTGAATTCTGCATTTCAGGACTGTCCCGCCCAATTAGGGACTGGTGGTCACCCCAGGCTTCAGGTGGCATTTCTTCTTCCTGCTCAAAATTTTGCTTGTGTGATCTTTAACCAGAGAATATTGATGGCAATTTTGCAAAGACTTGGACAAGCTATTTCTGAGATATCAACCATAGGGGGGAAAAGAGTTGTTAACCATCTGAAAATTATTTTCATTTTCTTTTATCATGTCGCATCCCCAGAACTGTTGCTGACCAAACTGAGGAAATGAAACCGCTGCTAATGAACTTTAGGATCTGTGTCAGCCTGCTGACGGATTTCACTCAAAACTCTTCAAAGGTCAGGGTATGGAAACAAACAATACTAAATACAGTTCATGAAAATTCTAAACCAAAAAACTTTGTTAAACTGGCGTTAAGACTGAAAAAAATAATTGATCCTGTAACTTAAAGAAGGGGGCAAAAAATTGTAGTTGAAAAAATCCAAATAGAATATTATTGGAAATTTCAAAGTAAGATTCAACTTTAAAACATCTCAGTATTTGAAAATACGTAAATTCATAGTTAAGCAACTCTAAGTAGCTTAACTCTGCCTCCATGATCCCCACTAAGCAGAATCTCCATTCAGGCAAGAAATTTAATCAAAGGAAGTTCAACTGGAGATAACCTATATGTCTAGAGGTGCATGAATTGTCATGTCAGTTGTGACTCAGTCTAGTTGGTATATGTGGGATCATGTGCAAAGTAACACTTGCTTAGTAACTGACTGTGGTGTTGTTATTCAAGGAAATGCCTTGTAAGAAGTTACATCACGCTAACCATAAGCAGTGGCTACGATTTCAAATAGCTACCAAGACTGCATACTTCTTAAAGTCCCTAACCACCAGATTTACAGCTGATAAAATGAAATACTTTTTTTCACATATCGGGGGTAGCCGTGTTAGTCTGTATCCACAGAAACAATGCAGAGTCCAGTGGCATCTTAAAGACTAACAGATTTATTTGGGCATAAGCTTTCGTGGGTAAAAAAGCCACTTCTTCAGATGCTCCACGAAAGCTTATGCCCAAATAAATCTGTTAGTCTTTAAGGTGCCACCAGACTCCTTGTTGTTTTTTTCACATACAATCACAGAGTCGTAGAACTGGAAGGGATTTTGAGAGGTCATCTAGTCCAGACCCATGCACTGAGGCAGGACTCAGTATTATCTAGACCATCCCTGCTAGATATCTGTCTAACCTGCTCTTAAAAACTTCCCACGAGGGAGATTCCACAACCTCTTGGTAATTTGTTCCAGTGCTCAGCTACCCTTACAGTTAGGAAGTTTATCTGAATGTCTAACTAAATCTCCCATGCTGCAATTTAAGCCCATAGCTTCTTGTCCTGTCCTCAGTGGTTAAGGAAAACAATTTATCCTCCTCCTCTTTATAATAGACATTACATACTTGAAGACTGTTATATGCCCCCTCAGCCTAATCTTCTTCAGACCCAAATTCATTTTTTTCAGTCTTTCCATATAGATCATGTTTTCTAGATCTTTAATAATTTTTGTTGCTTTCCTCTGGACCTTTTCCAATTTGTCCACATCTTTACTTAAATGTGGTGCTCAGAACTGGACACAATTATCCAGTTGAGGCCTTATCAGTGCTGGATAGAGTGGAAGAATGATTTCACATGTCTTGCTTACAACACTCCTGCTAATGCATCCCAGAATTATGTTCGCTTTTTTTGCAACAGTATGACATTGTTGACTCCATATTTAGTTTGTGATTCACTGTAACCCCAGATTGTTTTCTGCAGTACTCCTTCCTAGGCAGTCATTTCCTATTTTGTATGCGTGTAATTGATTACTACTTCCTAAGTGTTGTGTCCGTATTGAATTTCATCCTATTTGTTTCAGAGCATTTCTTCAGTTTGTCAAGATCATTTTGAATTCTAATCCTGTCCTCCAAGGCATTTGCAACCCCTCCCAGTGTGGTATCATCCGCAAACTTTTTAAGTGTACTCTGTATGCCATTATCCAAATTATTTATGGAGATATTGAACAGAACTGAACACAGGGCAGATTCCTATGAGACCCCACTTGAAATGCCCTTCCACCTGGATTAGGAACTGTTTTTAACTACTCTCTGTGTATGCTTTTCCAACCACTTGTGCACCATCTTATAGTAAGTTCACCTAGACTATATTCGGTGGTGAGCTGGAGGCGGTTTGCACCGGTTCACAAGAACCAGTTGTTAAATTTAGAAGCCGGTGTAGAACCGGTTCTTAAAGGGGCGGACGGGTGAGCAAACTCTGGTCCGTGGACCACATCCGGCCCGAGGGACGTCCTGCCCGGCCCACCTGAGCTCCCAGCTGGGGAGGCTCCCTCGGCCCCTCTCCCGCTTCCCCCCCCTCGCCAAGCCCCAGCGCGCTGCGCTGCCGGTGCCAGTGCTGCCGGCGCCAGCGCTCTGGGAAGCTCTGCAGCTCCTGCCGCTTTGAGCGGCATGATAAGGGGGCTGGGGCTGCGAGCTCCAGTGGCCGCGCGGCATCCTTAGACAGCAGCATGGTAAGGGGGCCAGGCCAGGGCTGGGAGGAGGGGTTGGATAAGGGGCAGGGAGTGGTTGGAGGGGGAAGAGGCTCTTGGGGGGGCGGTCAGGGGATTGGGAATGGGGGGGGTTGGGTAGGTGTGGGAGTTCCGGGGGTTTGTTGGGGTGGTGGTGGATGGGGTCAGGGCAGTCAGGGGACAGGGAGTGGGGTGAGTTGGGTAGGGGGTGGGTCCTGGAGGGCAGTTAGGGTGGGGGTCTCGGGAGGGGGTGGTAAGGGGACAAGGAGCAGGGTGGGGGTTGATCGGTTGCGGGTCTGAGGGGGGCAGTCGGGGGCAGGACATGGGTTGGGGTTGGATGGGTGGGTGGGGGGGGAGACAGGCACGTGGGGCTTGTACTCACCACGCGGTTCCCTACTGGGTCTTCGGCGGCACTTCAGCGGCTGGTGGGGGGGGGTCTTCACTTGCTCCGGGTGAAGTACCTGCCGCCGAAATGCCGCCAAAAACTCGGAGCGAGTGAAGACCTCCCCCACCGCCGAAGTGCCACCGAGGACCCGGTAGTGAACCGGTTCTTATGATTTTGGGAGCTCATCACTGGCTATATTTCTTTAGTTTGTTTATAGAAGGTCATGTGAGACAGTATCAAAAGCCTTTCTAAAGTAGAGAGATAACACACAAGCAGCCAGGAAACTCATTGCCATTGTCCACTGAAGCCAAGAGCTTAGTAAGTTTCAAATGGGGACTGGGCATTTATATGGATAACATGAGTATCCAGAGTTGCAATATTAAGGATTAAAAAGAAGAGTTTTGGAAAGGATACAAATCCTCATGCAGTGGGGGTTAGGAAGAAACTACTCCTCACGCTGGGCAAATTATTCCATAATGGATTATTACTGGATTTTTTGCACCTTTCTCTGAAGCAGCTGGTATTGGCCACTGTCAGTGACAGGATCATGGCTTAGGTGGTCCATGGGTTTGATCTGGTCTGGTAATTCCTCTCTTCTTAATGTTCCACAGATTCATGATGAAATGAAGTTCTGGAACAGCCTTCCACATGGAGCGGTGGGGGCAAAAAACCTAACTTGTTTCAAGACTAAGCTTGTTAAATATTTGGAGAGGGTGGTATGATGAGACTGCCTACAATGGCATATGGCCAATCTGCGACTGCTGTTAGCAAATATCTCCTACGGTGGGAGATGGGACACTAAATGGGGAGAGCTCTGAGTTACTACAGAGAATTCTTTCCCAGGTATCTGGCTGGTGGGTCTCACCCACATGCTCAGGGTCCAACTGAGCAACATAGTTGGGGTTGGGAAGGAGTTTTTCCCCAGGACAGATTGGCAGAGACACTGGGGATTTTTTGCCTTCCTTTTCAGCATGGAGCACGGGTCACTTGTTCATTTGAACTAGACTAAATGGTGGCTTCTCTGCAATTTTAAGCCTTTACATCAAAATTTGAGGACTTCAGTACCTCAGCCAGGGGTTCTGGGCCTACTACAAGAGTAGGTGGGTGAGGTTCTGTGTCCTGTGATGTGCAGGAAGTCAGACTTAGATGATCATGATGGTACCTTCTGGCCATAAAATCTATGAGGAAGTGCCCAGTGCCAACAATTCCAGGATTAAAAGACTCCTGATTAACTCTCTAAGGAGTGCGTTCTCATACACAGTAGCTAGCATGAAGTTTGTCAGCTTTGATAGACAATGCACAGACTGAGGAAATAGGGTTCCAGAATAAGATTGTTCAGGGGAAGTGTGACAAAGTGGGGATTTCCCCTTATTATGTTGTATCTGAGTCTTACTGTTGAGCCTATGTGAGTTTTACTGTTTTGCATGAATACTGTGTGTGCCTCAGTTTCCCCGTGTGCTGCACCAACACCTCGGTGGTAGGAATAGGGGTGTGTGACTTTGGCTGAGACCTCTGGGGTAGGTGAGGCTGCTCCAGCTGCCTGCACATATACTATGACCAGTGCCCTTCGTAACCTGAGACCCAGGAGGGGGATGCACACAGGTGACGACCAGGTGACTCTTTGCCCGGAAGCGAGACAAAGACAAAGAGGAGGAGCAATGGGGTGTCTGAGGTCAGGTCGCTGGAAGCTGGCAGTCTGCTTTGGGGCACTGGAAGAGCGGGAGTCCAGGGCATCTGGCCCAGGACTCTCCAAAATGGACTTAGCTGAAAGTCACTGATTTCTGTGCTAACAAGTTCTGGTCTACTCTGTATTCCTGTTGATTAATAAACCTTCTGTTTTATTGGCTGGCTGAGAGTCATGTCTGACTGCAGCATTGGGATGCAGGGCCCTTTGGCTTCCCCAGGAGCCCTGCCCAGGTGGACTCACTGCGGGAAGCGCTCGGTGTGGAAGGGGATACTGAATGCTCCGAGGTCAGATCCAGGAAGGTCGAAGCTGTGTAAGCTTCTTGCCCTGGCAACAGTATGCTTAGAGAGAGGAGGCTCCCCCAGAGTCCTGACTGGCTTCGTATGGAGTAGTTCCAGACCATCGCCCGGTGACTCTGTGACACTCATTTTATTATGAATATCAGTTTCTGATGTACAAGCTGGGTGAGGTAATACCTTTTACTGGACCAACTTCTGTTGGTGAGGGAGACAAGCTTTCGAGTGCTTCTTCAAGTCTGGGAAAGGTACTCAGAGTGTCACAGCTAAATACAAGGTGGGACAGGTAGTTTAGAGCCCAGCTGCTGTAAATTGGTTCACCTCCAGTGAAGCTACATGGACATTCTGAACTTCAGAAAAGTTAGAGGGGCAAAAGTAACTAGGAAACAAAGATAATGTGTGTGTAAGGAACCTCTGGCTACCACACACACACAGTGACTAGCAGGAAAAAAAGGGAGAAGTGGGAGAAAATGGAGAAAATGAAAATTCAACAGTTTTAACTTTCCAAATTTTGAATTTTTTCAAACTTTCCCCCAAACAATATTTTATGAAAAATGTCAAAAATATAAAAAAATTGTTCAATTTCAAACCCTGCAAACTGGAAACAACTTTGATGTGTCAAAATTTTTTGCAAAATTGTTTTCCATTTTTGGATGATCTACACCAGATGAAGATCTTGTCCTGAGTTTTTAAGAAAAATAATCACGGAATGTCCTTGCTTTCTACAGGCTGGGGCTTTCCTCTTGAATTACAACAGCCTTTTCTAGTTTATTTTCCCCAATAAATTACTGATACTTTCTGAACCTTAACTACAGGTATTTTTTTAACTTAACATAGAGATGGGAGTTGAAATTTCATACCAAGACAGTATTGCCGTGTGGGTTTGTTTGTAAAATGATTCTTCTTGGGATAGAAGGCCCCGTCTGGTATGTACTTGGTCACCATACAAATTACAAGACACTAGGACACTTGAGATTATGGGCTCTTTTCTCTCAATGGGCGGGGTCTAGTTGCTTTTTGGCACTGATGGTCCCAAGTTCAATTCCCTGTTGGCGACCCTGGTGTCTATGTTTACACAGCCACAGTTGGTTATGGCAGGAAGTTCCCATCTGTGCTGAGTACAGGCTGCTGGAGCAATTTCTTTAAGGGCAGTTATTCCATTGTCATTTTTCAGATGGCATAATCGTAAGAGACTCTATTTCAATAGTCCAGTGAGTGTTTGGCAGTCAGGCCCCTGCTCCACTCTGCTACCATGGAGGTTACTGAGCGGAAATGTGCTATTCCTGGTTGCTCAGCTGGAAAGAGTGCATAGTTCAGTGTGTCGTATGCTAGAGCCTCCTTTGCCACGGTGCCCTGAGCTGTCCCAGAGACTGCAGTGATGGAGGTATGGATCGACGGCTGCTTTTTTGGCTCTGCTGGACAGAGGCAATGTGGAGTTGTTGGGTCTAGGACACTTGCAGTAGATTAATTACGAGTTCAAGTTTCCTAGAGGATGCCATGTAACTTGTGGTCTCAGAATGTATTTTATGGGGTGAAAACTTGAAGTTGCAGTGAGCATGTGAGTCATAGAATCATAGAAAATTAGGGTTGGAAAAGACCTCAGGAGGTCATCTAGTCCAACCCCCTGCTCAAAGCAGAACCAACCCCAACTAAATCATCCCAGCCAGGGCTTTGTCAAGCCGGGCCTTAAAAACCTCTAAGGATGGAGATTCCACCACCTCCCTAGGTAACCCATTCCAGTGCTTCACCACCCTCCTAGTGAAATAGTGTTTCCTAATATCCAACCTAGATCTCCCCCACTGCAACTTGAGACCTTTGCGCCTTGTTCTGTCATCTACCACTGAGAACAGTGGAGCTCCATCCTCTTTGAAACCCCTCTTCAGGTGGTTGAAGGCTGCTATCAAATCCCCCCTCACTCTTCTCTTCTGCAGACTAAACAAGCCCAGTTTCCTCAGCCTCTCCTCAAAAGTCACGTGCCCCAGCCCCCTAATAATTTTTGTTGCCCTCTGCTGGACTCTCTCCAATTTGTCCACATCCTTTCTGTAGTGGGAGCCCCAAAACTGGATGCAGTACTCCAGATGTGGCCTCACTAGTGCCGAATAGAGGGGAATAATCACTTCCCTCGATCTGCTGGCAATGCTCCTACTAATGCAGCCCAATATGCCGTTAGCCTTCTTGGCAACCAGGGAACACTGCTGACTCATATCCAGCTTCTCATCCACTATAATCTCCAGGTCCTTTTCCGCAGAACTGCTGCTTGGCCAGTCGGTCCCCAGCCTGTAGTGGTGCATGGGATTCTTCCGTCTTAAGTGCAGGATTTTGCACTTGTCCTTGTTGAACCTCATCAGATTTCTTTTGGCCCAATCTTCCAATTTGTCTAGGTCACTCTGAACACATTTTCAGATCCATGTGATTATGTGTGTGCGCGCAGGCTCCTCAGCAGAACCCATGGTAGCAAGTCTTAGAGCCTGGGTCAACAGATTTGGGCTCATGGAGCTTGCAACAGAGCTAAAAATAACAGTGTGGACGCTCCCATTTGGCTGGAGTCTTGGCTTTGAGACCAATCAAGGCGTGAAGGTTTAAGAGCCTGTGTTCCAACCTGAATGGGAACATCTACACCAGGGGTGGCCAACCTGTGGCTCCAGAGGTTAACTTCAGAAGTTAATATGCGGCCCTTGTATAGGCACTGACTCCGGGGCTGGAGCTATAGGCGTTAACTTTCCAATGTGCCGGGAGGTGCTCACTGCTCAACCCCTGGCTCTTCACAGTGGTGCCTTCTGGCCTTGGAATCTATGAAGGAGAGGGGGACCTGTGACACACACTCATCAGTGGGTTACATAAACAGCTCAAGAGGAACACTAATATTGGAGTCCCTGGGACCTAGCCCTGCCAATGGAACAGCACTGCCTTCAATGGCAGATATCCATAGTTGCTGAGCACGTTGACTTAACTTTACATATTGCAGAATCAAGGAGAGTTGATGTTCTCACCACCGAGAGCAATAACGACACCAGTAACTTGAATATCATGCATCTGTCTGAAAATTGTTTCCCTGCGATCATTACAAATGGCATCTAGGTGTGTTGTAATGGAAGCAGTTAGAGAACCCCCTCTCTCTTCCCCCCCCTATGTTTACTTTGTGCATCTCGAAGAGCTTTGGGCATTACTTGATTTTGGGACTCTTCCAGAACTTGAGGAAGCAGTAATATAACAGGAAACCTCAGGAGGTTAGTCCAGCCTTGGAAGCACTGGAGAGAGGGCTCACAGCCGGATCTAGGGCTGAGGATCAGGCCCTTTGAGTTTATGATGGTAACTTTTGCCCATCGTGGCTGTGTGGTTCCTTTCCCTGCACCAGGAAGGGTTAAAACATTTTATTTTATTTTCTCTCCTGGCTGGTCTGAATTGCTCTTTTCTTTAACAAGCCAACCCAGGTGCCCAGTGTCTGTGATGGGGAGGCAGTGGTTGAGTTGCTCAGGTTGTGATGCCAGGGGAAGGCAGGTTGGGTTTGGGGCAGAGCTAGGCCAATTTCTGGATTAGTGAAGTGTTTTAGGAGGGGTCTTCACCTGCAGGTTTTGATCAGGTCCCAGAGGGGTCATGACCACTCTTCCTTTTGTTACGACTACATGGCAGGGGGCATTCTGAGAACTGTTCTGTGGTAACATGGGGTTGCACTTCAGAAAAGATTGGGAACCACAGGCTTATGTCATATTTTACCCTTTCTTCTTTGGGTCACTTATCTGGGCTGGATCAGCTTAACTCTTTCCTGCTAAAATTCGCTCAATATTTGTGCATATTAGGGTAGTGTCCAGCGAGCCAGTCATGTTAGGGCCTCATTATGCTGGACATGGTGTATGCACTTCGTAAGATGGGGTGCCAGGAAACTGAAAGGAGCAATAATGGGTCCTGAAGAGAGACTGCCACGTTTGATGGGCTCCCAATCTTCAATCTAAGTTTACATTTGTTTCAGGAAATGGGCAAAGCATTGGGCCGTGGTTTCATTTGCTTAAACTGATCTGTCCGTCTGTAATGTTACAGCAATTTTCTACTGTACCCTCAATGCATTTAAGCACATATCAGAGGCAGGGTATACTGCGAAATAAATGTTGCAGATATTCATTTTAATTTTTAATGGAACTTGTTTTGGCTGTGATCACACCTCTTTTATTTTCACCGTCCACTAAATTTTGGATGATCAAGTTTTAAATGCACAAAATGTTGCAGCTTGGATGTTCCAGGCCCACCGAGACAGAATTTAAAACCGGATTGTGAGGGTTACACCAATTTAATGAGAGAACAGAGTCACAGGGTAAGGAATAGAGTTCAATTTCATAGATCAAACAACTGAGTAAATGAAATTCAAGAAAAACTGGATGGAATAATTTTGAAGAAATAATTCATTTGAGAAAAAAACACAATGAGCTATTTGCAACTGAGGCTTGATCCAGCAGCTACTGAAATCAAGGGGAGTCCTTCCATTGACTCAGTTGGGTATTGGAAAAAGAGGTGAAATGTACTGTCAGGTAAGTATTTGTTATGTATTATTCCCGCAAGTCTATTATATGTAGAAAAAACAGTCCCCTCCACGCACATGTTGACCACATGAAAAATGTACAGTGGGCACCCCTAAGAAGTTCCATGGGTTTGAGAGACTAGAAGTTCTAATGGACTTTCCTATGTCTAAGGAAGGGGAATGTCCCTGGAGCCTCCACTGGAACATTATAACTGTCACCTACCCATCTCCCCTGGGTTCTCACTAACCATTCCCTGCCATCAGCTTATCAGTACAGCTGCAGATCCATATTGGGATAAATATTTCCCTTTTCTTTTCTCCCAATGCCCAGCAGTGAACATTTCAACAATTGATGCAAATGCATTAAGGGCAAAATCCAGCGCCCCCTGGAATGATGCGATGAATGCAAGCGTGAGTGCTGAAGACCTAGAGCTGGAGATGGGCTGAATGGGGAGGCTAGTGGAGGCTCAGATAAGGCCTAGAAGCCCACCGAAGTGAGTGGAGTCTGCTTTCACTGACCGGCACACCAAAGGTTTGCTGTGAAGCTGAAGGAACCCGGCATTCTAAAAAGCCTTGAGGAGCGAGGCAGAAGCAGCTTCAGACTCATTTAAAGCTGAGGATTTGCCAGAGCCACTTAGGCCTGGTCTACACGAGCCTGTTATTTCGGAATTAGCCGAGTTATTTCGAAAAAAAAAAAAAGATTCCGTCCACATGACCAAACTTTTTTTTCGATTTAAAGGGCTCTTTAATTTGATTTCTGTACTCCACCTTGGCAAGTGGAGTAGTGCTTAAATCGAGATCACAATCCTGGGTTAAAGGTATTGTGGATGCAATTCGATGTTATTGGCCTCCAGGAGCTATCCCAGAATGCTCCCTTGTGACCTCTCTGGTCAACACCCTCAACTCCAATGCACTAGCCAGGTGGGCAGGAAAAGCCCCAGGAACTTTTGAATTTCATTTCCTGTTTGGTCACCAGCAGCACAGGTGACCATCAGTACAGTCCACCATCACAGGCGACCATACAGAGTCCACCATCACAGGAGATCACGCAATCCCGGATTCGCAGACGAGCTCCAGCCTGGTCTGAATGGGAGGTACTGGATCTCATCGCATGCTGGGGAGATGAGTCTGTTATGGCAGAAATATGTTCCAAAAAAAGGAACGCAAATACCTACGCTAAAGTCTCCAGGGCCATGACGGAAAGAGGTTACTCCAGGGACACAGAGCAGTGTTGTACAAAAATCAAGGAGCTCAGGCAAGCATACCAAAAAGTCAGGGAAGCAAACGGGCGCTCTGGGTCACAGCCCCATACATTCTGCTTTTACCGTGAGCTCCATGCAATTATGGGGGGTGATGCCACCACTACCCCACCACTGTCCATGGACACCTGCAAGGGGGGAGTTGCATGGAGCAAGGAGGAAGAGACATTGGAGGATGAAGAGGAGGAGGAGGACCATGAACAGGCGGCAAGTGGGGAATCCATTTTCCCCCCTAGCCAGGAACTAATATTAATGCTGGATCCAATAGTCTCCCCTCACTCCCAAGGCGGGCTCCTGTTCCATGACCCTGGAGAAAATACTTCTGGTGAGTGAGAGCCTGATCGGAGCCACGCGGTGGGGGGTGGGGGGAACCCAACTGTGCTGGGTTGTTCACGTTTAGAATATATGGCTCAGCTCATCCCTGCTCTGAGCCTGATCAGAGCCACGCAGTGGGGGGCAAAAGGGTGAAGAGTTGTTGTGTGCAGTGATCATCCCAGAGAGCCCACAGGCCCTCCTTTTATATGGCAAACCCACCAGGCATTGCTTGCTGTGGAAAAGGGGGCCCAGCAGTTTGAAAGCATTGAAATGAATGTAGAAGAAGCAGAACCCCACGTGCCCCTAGGGTCTGCCTGCAAGATGAATTCTGTTGCCTGGCCGTGTGTGATGGCTTACTCATACCAAAGTACCCCCTTTGTTCTCTGCAATGTATTTTTTAAAATACTACCCTCCCTTTTTCTCCTTCTGCAGGTGCAAATGTTTCAACGTGGCCCCTATCTATTCCATCCCAGAGACTGATCCAGATTAGAAGGCAGAAAAAACGAACTTGGGACGACATGTTCACCGAGCTCATGCAGTCCTCCCACACTGATAGGGCCCAGCTGAATGCATGGAGGCAAACAATTGCGGAGTCCCATAAAGCATTACAGGAACACTAAGAGAGGAGGGAGGCACGAGATGAGAGCAGGCAGGACGCTATGGTCAAGCTCATGGGGGAGCAAACTGACATGCTCCGCTGTATGGTGGATCTAATGCGGGAAAGGCAGCAAGACCACAGACTTCCGCTGCAGCCCCTCTATAATCAACCCCCCTCCTCCCCAAGTTCCATAGCCTCCTCACCCAGATGCCCAAGAACATGAGGGGGAGGCTACGGGGACCCACACACTCAACCCCAGAGCACCAGAAAGCTGGCATATGCGAACTTTTGATTTGGTTTCTGGACTTGTCCTTCCCTTCTCCACCCCCCTAACCCAACCCCCCCCAAAGTCTACCTTCTAATTTCTCTCAATGCGTTGTGCATCAAATAATAAAGAACAGCTTTTAAACAATTTTGACTTTATTTCCTTTCATATATATAGCGGGTGTGGGTAACTTCAAGAGAAACAAACAAACACAACTGTCACACTGTACCCTGGCCAGTCATGAAACTGGCTTTCAAAACTTCTCTGATGCGCAGCGCACCCTGCTGCGCTCTTCTAATCACTCTGTTGTCTGGCTGTGTGAAATTGGCAGCCAGGCTAGTTGCCTCAACCTCCCACCCCGCCATAAAAGTCTCCCCCTTACTCTCACAGACATTGTGGAGCACACAACAAGCAGCAATTACAATTGGAATATTGGTTGTACTGAGATCTAACCGAGTCAGTAATCTGCGCCAGCGCCCTTTCAAACGTCCAAAAGCACATTCCCTACCACCATTCTGCACTTGCTCAGCCTATAGTTGAACTGCTCCTTACTACTGTCCAGAGTGCCTGTGTAGGGCTTCATGAGCCATGGCATTAAGGGGTAGGCTGGGTCCCGAGGATAACTATAGGCATTTCAACATCCCCAAGCATAATTTTCTGGTCTGGGAAGTAAGTCCCTTCCTGGAGCTGTTCAAACAGAGCAGAGTTCCTGAAGATGCGAGCGTCATGCACGGTTCCCGGCCATCCCACACTGATGTTGGTGAAACGTCCCTTGTGATCCACCAGTGCTTGCAGCACCATGGAAAAGTACCCCTTGCGGTTTATGTACTGGCCACCATGGTGTGCCGGAGCCAAGATGTACATTGAAGCCATCCACAGTGGTCTGCACATTTCCCAAAGTCACTACCCTTGATAGCAGCTGGTCAATGATTGCGTTGGCTACTTGCAGCACAGCAGTATATTTGCCCATCCAAACTGATTCCTGATGGACCGGTAGCTGTCGGGCATTGCAAGCTTCCACAGTGCTATGGCCACTCGCTTCTCAACAGTGAGGGCTGCTCTCATTTTGGTGTCTTTGTGCTTCAGGGCAGGGGACAGCAAGTCACAAAGTTCCATGAAAGTGGCCCTACACATACGAAAGTTTCGCAGCCACTGAGAATCATCCCAGACCTGCAACACTATGCGATCCCACCAGTCTGTGCTTGTTTCCCGGGCCCAAAATCGGCATTCCACGGCATGAACCTGGCCCAATGCCACCATGATCTCCCAATCGCCACATGCCGTGCATCTAGGAACGTCTGTGTCCATGTCCTCATCAGTATAGTAATCGCACTGTCGTCGCTTCCTCGCCCGGTTTTGCAGGTACTGAACATACTGCTGGATAATGCGCGAGGTATTGTTGTCTTCTGTAGCTTCCACGGGAGCCCAGGACAGCTTCCACCACTTTCTCCAGATTGTCTGTGCAGCTCTCTTGACAATGGGCGAGAAACAGCAGGGAATTGTTGTCTTCTGTAGCTTCCACGGGAGCCCAGCACAGACAATCTGGAGAAAGTGGCGGAAGCTGTGCAGCTCTGTTCACGATGGCCGAGGACATTCGAAGGAAAAAACCAGGAGACAGGCGATGCACTGTGCTGCACCGTCTGCTGGCAGCATGGCATCTGCCGTAGCTTTTATAGAGGAAGGAGCGAGTGACAGCACACACCCAGAAGAACCCGCAAGGATGTTTTTGCGCCATCATGCATTGGGAGCTTAACCCACAATTCCAATGGGCGGCAGAGACTGCAGGAACTGTGGGATAGCTACCCCAGTGCACCGATCCGACATTCGATGCTAGCCTTGGTACTGTGGACGCACTCCACCAAATTCATGCGCTTTAATGGGGACACATAACATCGAATGTATGAACTCGATTCTGGAAATTCAAATAACATAACTTCGAATTAATTTAGTACTGTAGACGTACCCTTAGAGAGAGCACAGCTGACTCACGCCCAGACAGCAGCAAAACCTGTGGTGGAGGTGACTTTTGAATTTTGTATTGAGTTGATTTTCCTCCCTTCCACTACAGTTGCTTTGCACCACTGGGGCAGCCCACAGCAGCTGGAGAGCCAGCTTGTGCAAGAAGAATTTCCAGGGTGCATAGAGCCTCCTCAGTCTTCAATATGTGGGATGTGGCCCAGGGGCAGGGGCATGGCTCGAGTGCTCCTACCCTCTGTCAATCACTGGGGACTGGAATGTCCCCTGGGGATCATGGGCAGACAGGAATATTTAGAGCAGCTCTAGGTTGCATTAGGAGGCCAACTCAGCAGTAGGACAGATGGGCTGGGATTGATGGTAGGAGGCATAAAGGTAGGTTACAGTCATGTTTGCATTCCCCCCTCTCCTGAGCTACTCTGAGTGCAGTTCTGGATTGGTCCAAAATCTGACCCTGCTGGTCATAAGAGTTTCTGATTTTGTTGTGATTAGCATTGACAAATACCGTCACTGTCAATATGTTTGTTATCCCGTAGATGCTTCAGAATCTAAGCTATAATTGTAGGCGGAGCTTGCAGCAACAGTATAGTTAAGATTGCCTGAGGCTTCCCATTTTAAGACCCTGTTTTCAGTTGCTATAACTTTGCCAAAATTGAACTGTTTGGGCTGGAATTTTCCATGCCAGGCATCAGTCTCAGCATGAATTTCTGGGAAATTTTCAGCAAAAATGGCATAGCTATTTAGAAGAATGAGATTAGGGGAAAATATGTTCTTTTAACCATGTTAAAAAAATTCTTACAAATGTTTCATTGAGAAGGTCTAATGCCTCCATGCTTGGAGCAGGGCTTGAAATTTGGCAGGGAGATTGCACTGGTGTCAGAGATGTGCCATTCACTATTCACATACCTCCAGCCCCAATTTTGGTCAAGTTATAAGGCTTTGAAAAATCTCAGTTCACATATGCTCAAAAGAGATTCCCAAACGTGAGCCTTTCTTTTTGGGTGACAGATCTGAGGAACTGTCCCAAGCTGAGGTGTCATTAGAAGAGGTGTTATTAGAGGGGGGAGGGATAGCTCAGTGGTTTGAGCATTGGCTTGCTAAACCCAGGGTTGTGAATTCAATCCTTGAGAGGGCCATTGAGGGATCTGGGGCAAAAATCTGTCTGGGAATTGGTCCTGCTTTGAGCAGGGGGTTGGACTAGATGATCTCCTGAGGTCCTTTCCAACCCTGATATTCTATGATTCTATGTGTTGGAACAAATTGATAAACTAAACAGTAATAAGTCTCCAGGACCTAATGGTATTCACCCAAGAGTTCTGAAGGAACTCAAATGTGAAATTGCAGGACTACTAACTGTCATCTGTAACCTATCATTTAAATCAGCTTCTGTACCAAAGGACTGGAGGATAGCTAATGTGATGCCAATTTTTAAAACGGGCTGCAGGGGTGACCCTGGCAACTATAGGCCAGTAAGCCTCACTTCAGTACCGGGCAAATTGGTTGAAACTATCGTAAAGAACAAAATTGTCAGACACATAGATGAACATAATTTGTTGGGAAATAGTCAACATGGTTTTTGTAAAGGGAAATCATACCTCACCAATCTACTAGAATTCTTTGAGTGGGTCAACAAGCATGCGGACAAAGGAGACCCAGTGGATATAGTGTATTTAGATTTTCAGAAAGCCTTTGTCCCTCACCAAAGACTCTTAAGCAAAATAACAGTCATGGGATAAGAGGGAAGGTTCTTTCATGGATTGGTAACTGGTTAAAAGATAGAAAACAAAGGGTAGGAATAAAAGAATGGAGAGAGGTAAATAGTGGTGTCCCCCAGGGATCTGTACTGGGCCCAGTCGTATTTAACATAGTCATAAATGATCTGGAAAAAGGGGTAAACAGTGAGGTGGCAAAGTTTGCAGATGATACAAAATTACTCAAGATAGTTAAGCCCCAGCCAGACTGCGAAGAGCTACAAAAGGATCTCACAAAACTGGGTGACTGGGCAACAAAATGACAGTTGAAATTCAAGGTTGATAAATACAAAATAATGCACATTGGAAAACGTAATCCCAACTATACATATACAATGATGAGGTCTAAATGAGCAGTTACCACTCAAGAAAGAGATCTTGGAGTTATTGTGGATAGTTCTCTGAAAACTATGTGCAGCGGCAGGCAAAAAAGCGAACAGAATGTTGGGAATCATTAAGAAAGGGATAGCTAATAAGACAGAAAATATCATATTACCTCTATATAAATCCATGGTACGCCCACACCTTGAATACTGCATGCAGATGTGGTCTCCCCATCTCAAAAAAGATATATTGGAACTGGAAAAGGTTCAGAAAAGGGCAACAAAAATGATTAGGGGTATAGAACGGCTTCCATATGAGGAGAGATTAATAAGACTCGGACTTTTCAGCTTGGAAAAGAGGCGACTAAGGGGGGATATGATAGAGGTTTATAAAATCATGAGTGGTATAGAGAAAGTAAATAAGGAAGTGTTATTTACTCCTTCTTGAAATCAGGGCCCCCCCCGGGGGGAGCAAGTGGGGCAATTTGCCCCAGGACCCGGGCCCCAGAGGGGCCCCGCGAGCCCTGGCCGAGAATCCCTTTCCTGGCTAGAGATGCCTTTTTACTTACCCAGTGGCGGTCCAGGTCTTCGGCGGCATTTCGGCAGTGGGGGGCCCTTCAGACGCTCCGGGTCTTCAGTGGCATTTCGGCGGCAGGTCCTTCAGTGCTGCCGAAGACGTGGAGCCACTGAAGGACCTGCCACCGCTGCAGACTCGGAGCGCTGCCCGGTGAGTATGTCCACTCCCCCGCTTTGCCCCAGGCCCCCTGAATCCTCTGGGCGGTCCTGCTCCAAATACAAGAACAAGGGGCCACCAAATGAAATTAATAGGTAGAGGGTTTAAAACAAACATGAGAAAGTTTTTTTTTTCACGCAACGCTCTGTCAACCTCTGGAATCCTTGCCAGAGGGTGTTGTGAAGACCAATACTATAGCAGGGTTCAAAAGATAGATTCATGGAAGATAGGTCCATCAATGGCTATTAGCCAGGATGTGCAGGAATGGTGTCCCTAGCCTCTGCCAGAAGCCGGGGTTGGGTGACAGGTCATGGATCACTTGATGATAACCTGTCTGTTCATTCCCTTTGGGGCACCTGCCATTGGCCACTGTCAGAGGACAGGATACTGGGCTTGATGGACCTTTGGTCTGACCCAGTATGGCCATTCTTATGTTCTTATAAGACTTATAGAGATGGAGGGAGTAGATTGGAATAAGGAGCTGGTGGGGGATTCTAGGACAGACTGGACAAGCAGACTGGGGCTGGGAAGCAGACAAGGAGCGAGGGGAGACATGGAGTCAGTGAGGGGGAAGACTGAGATTGGATGAGGAGTCAAAGGGTTGGGGGGAGACTGGGATGGGCTGGACAAGGAGCCAAGGGGAGAGACTAGGATAAGAAGCCTCAGGATTGAGACTGGGAATGGGGATGGGAGGAGGCTGATATTGGCTGAGGAGCAGAGCGAGGATTGGGCTTGGCTGAACAAGTAGCATGAGGTTGGGATGAGGAGCCCAAGGGGGAAGAGACTGGGACTGAGGTCAAGAGCTCTAGAATCAAGACTGGGGCTGGGACAGACTGGAGGGGAAAGGGACAGAAAAAGTCAGGTTTGGGAGTCCAGGGGCAGAAGGGTCAGTGGCTAGAGCACTCTCTCCTCCAGAACCTGGACTTGAATCTGAGATTCCCGAGTCTCAAAAATACTCTTCTGTCAATGAACATCTAACACACGCACTGGCAAAGGGTGTGTCTCTTCTCCCTATAGTGCTGTTTCACATAGGCGATGACAGCCTATTATTGATCTCAGTTACTCCATTAGCTTAAGGGGCAGAGATCAGTGTGGTGGACCTAAAGGTTCTAATCTTCCTGATTCTTCGATTCCAAGTCCAGAAGGGGCCACTGTGATCATCTAGTCTGATCTCCTGTGTAACACAGGCCAGAGAACTTCCCCAAACTAATTCCTAGAGCAGATCCTTTAGAAAAACATCCCATCTTGATTCAAAAATTGTCGTTTACTCTCACTGTTAAAAATGTATGCCTTATTTTCCATCTGATATTGTGTAGCTTCAACTTCCAGCTACTGGGTTGTATTATGCTTTTCTCCGAGGCTAGGTCTACACTACAGGGGAGGGGGGTCGACCTAAGATACGCAACTTCAGCTACGTGAATAGTGTAGCTGAAGTTGCGTATTTTAGGTTGACTTACCTGGCTGTGAGGATGTCGGCGAGTTGACCGCTGCAGCTCCGCCGTCGACTCCGCTGCCGCCTCTTGCCACGGTGGATTTCTGGAGTCGACTGCAGAGCAATCAGGGATCGATTTTATCGCGTCTTCACTAGACGCGATAAGTCGATCCCCAATAGATCGATTGCTACCCGCTGATCCGGCGGGTAGTGAAGACGTGCCCTGACAGATTGAAGAGCTCATTATTAACTACTTGTTCCCCATGTAGGTACTTATAGACTGTAATCAAGTCACCCCTTAACCTAAATACATTGAGATCTTTGAGTCTGTCACTCTAAGGCAGGTTTTCTAATCCTTTCATCATTCTCATGGCTCTTCTCTAAGCCCTCTCCAATTTATCACCGTCCTTTTGGAATTGTGGCCAGCAGAACTGAACACACTATGCTAGTAGTGGTCACACCAGTGACAAATACAGGGATAAAATAACCTGTCTACTCCTACTCGAGATTCCCCTGTTTATGCTTCCAGATTGCAATAACACTTTTGGCCACAGCATTGCTTTAGGAGCTTACGTTTAGTTAATTATTTGCCACGACCCCTAAATCTTTTTCACAGTTCCTGCTTCCCAGGATAGAGTTCCCCATCCTGTAACTATGGTCTAAGTTACTGGTTCCTAGATGTATACATTGACATTTAGCATATTGTTTGTTTGTGTCTATCCAGTTTACCAAGAGATACAGATCATTCTGTATCAATGACCTGTCCTCACTATTTACCACTCCCCCAATTTTTGTGTTATCTGCAAACTTTATCAGAGATGACTTTGTTTTCTTCCAGGACACTGATAAAAAGGTTAAATAGTGTAGGGCCAGCAACTGCCCCCTGCGGGAAACACATCTGCTCGATCATGGTTCCATTTACTATTATATTTTGAGACCTGTTAGCCAGCTTTTCACCCATGTTATATGGGCCATATTAATTTTATTTCATTCTAGTTTCTTAATCAGAAGTTTGTATGGTGCCAAGTCCAACGCCTTACAGAAGTCTAAGTCTATGATGTCAGCACTATTACCTTCACCAATCAAACTTGTAATTGCTTAAAAAAAAAGATATCAAGTTAAGCAGATGAGCCATGTGGGTGTCAGTATGGTGCCATTATATGGATGTTTTTCAGTTTGCTTTTTTAAAATCCTTGGAAATTCCACACACGCAAAAACTCAGTTGAAAGGACATTAAGTTGCAAAGTCAAGCACTGAAAAGTTAGGCGATGCTAGAATTAAGGTTTCTTGTATAAATTTAATTCAGCCCCTTTGTGCATATGCATGATGATACAATCTTTAATGACATAATCATATAGTGGTTTTGTCACAGGATCCCTGCCTCATTCAGTGCATGGGATGGGCTGTGCTCTGAGGATGAATCAGGGATGTACAATAAAGGAGGCTGCTGTCTGTAGGACCCCAGCCTCATTTGTTGCAGAAGGTGGAAGGCATGTGGTTAATGAGAGGGGGGCTGGCAGGAAGAGAAAGGAGGCTATCATGGTTCAGGCAATTGAATGCTGCCCTGGAGAACTGGATTCTGTCCCTGCCTCTGCCACAGAACTCCTGTGTAATGCTGGGCAAGTCCCTGAACCAAACTTTTCACAGCCGGTCACTAACTGTGTGATCCTCATTCTCGGTGCTTGACTTGAGACCTTTGGTCTGATTTGCAGAAGAGCTGAGCACTCATAGCCACAGCTGAAGTCAGTGGTAGTAGCCCTTTGAATATATAAAGTGCTCTAAACTGCTAAGTATTCTGAAAAATCAGGCACTAAGTGTCTGAAAATGGGCATCAAAATTTGTGGATTTTTTTTAATCGTACTTTCTGAGTGCCTGAGTTCCCCATCTGTAAAACGGGTCTAATAATGCCTTCTTATCTCACAGGGGTGTTATGAAGATGAATTAATTAGTATTTGTGAAGTACTGAAACACTATAATGAGGAACACCATAGAAAAGCCCAGGAGGAAGTTAATCATTCTGTTTTCAGAGCAGGGTTTGAATAGTGTGAGGTAAATAAGACCTTGGGCCACACCTTGAAAAATGAGGATAAAAAATGGCTGCTCACTGAGTGAGCACAGTCCATCCTGTGCACTTAGTGAGGTACAGGTCCTGTGGAAAAAGTCACATAAAGACTGTCTCACAATGCATACGCATGAGGGGGAAGAGTTAAGTCTGAAAAGGCAACTATAATTCCAAACTTCTGATTGCTTGTCTTTGTAACCTTAATGCTCTTTGAATGTAGTTTTGGTATTTAATTACATATATGTATTCTTGCCCTCCCAGTGGAGAAAAAATCTCACATACACACTCAGGCCAGGATTTCAAAGTTTTCTGAACCACCATCAGGATAGAGATATGGGGGAAGAGCTTCAACTGGTGTAAATTGTCAGGGCTCCATTGACTTTGATGATATATGTAATTGAGGAAGTTCCCATGTTTTATTTTAAATTATAAAATAGACTCCCAATGAATCAGTGTTTATTTTTTCTTCATAATTTCTTATAGCCCTTCATTTCCTTTGGCAAATCTTGATTAGGGCTGTGGCAAATATTGGAAACACTTTTGAAATGGGATTATTTCAAGTCCCACTCTTCAGCAAGCGTCTAAGATATTTTGGAGACATGCAAGTGGGCGAAAGGGGAAGTGTGAGGATTTTGTGAAGACCGAATGCTCCTTCCAATGCCAATAATGTCTGGAAAACATGTCCAAATTTCCCCAAAGGGGAGATTTTAAAAGTTTTTTTTTCCTGAAAAAGTATAGACTCTCTTTACAAAATTGCAAAGAAAATGTAATTTTCCCTTAAAGCGTTTTTGTGTTAAATCTGGAGACTGAATGGAATGAAAAAAGTATAAGACAGAGATTTTAGCCCAGCTTTGTGGGAAAATTACAAAGGCCCAGATTTAGGTGCCTCCCTTAAATACTGGTCCAAAGTTACTTTAGCTGTGGATTTGTTAGCCATGTTTCCAGAGTTATTTACAAATACAAACTCCCAGACACAGCCGCCTGCCCAACTGTTACTTCATTGAAATCAATGGGACTACACATAGGAGTAAGGAACTGCAGGACGAGTCCCAGGATTTCTCCCATTCTCCTTTACTAGATTCACTTTTCTTCCTCCTTCAGCTTGAAAGGCAAGTTTTTTAGCACAGAAACTGGAAGAGCTGAGTTGAATCTCTCCAACCTCAAATGGTTCCTAATCTCATGGAGCCTTTTAAATAGGATATCAAATTATTGAGCTTGTCTTAAAAAAGGAAACTATATCTTAGTTCCTGATTACCTCAGTTATTAGAATATAAAATGTCACAGTACAGTTACTAGCTTTTTCTTTTCATTCTTTTTAGCAGTCTGACTCCAAATTTGAGATAGCCAAATTTCAGAAATAAATAACCATATCAAGTAAAATTTTATACCCAAATGATTAATAGAACATAGTATTTTATTATGAAATCTGGCTAATGCTTTATTAGTTGACAAGAAAGTCATACCAAGGCATTAGCAATATATTTATGAACAGATCTTCAACTGGTGTATATCAGTAAAGCTCTGTTGATGTCAGAGTGATGCTGATTTATACCGGTTAAGGATCTGGCCTTTAAACTTTAATCTGGCAGATAATGGCATGAGATCCAATGGCTAGAACTTGAAACTTGAAAAATTCAAACCTGAAAGATGAGGCCCCCTTTTAACAGTGGTGATAATGAACCATTGGATCGGGTTACCAATTTACCAATAAATTCGCCTGC
>NC_048306.1:52421102-52486102 GCF_013100865.1 Trachemys scripta elegans | reverse complement strand
CTTTAATGCCTGGCCCGAATAAGACACCACTGCTCTTTTCTTATGCTTCCCAGTACCCAGATGGACTCAGCCTCTGTGGATGCTGCTTAACATTTCTGACCTCACACTGATATTGTGTTAGAACACAATGTCTTTCGTGCAGAATCCCATCATGCACAGCAATTTCATTTCCCTAGTCCCAATAGGTTTTTATACTTAGAGGTGGCATGCCATTTTCTGTTGGTCATCCATGCAGAATTGCTTTCTCCAAACTGTTGTCAACTTGGGTCATTTTGTGTTTCTTGTTTGAACTTGTCAAATTTAATTTCAGACATGGGTAGTACTTGACTCATATTTACTTCAAACTCCTCTTCCTGTAGTTCATTGCTTTCATTATTTATAGGTGTTCTTGAAAGCATATCTGCTAAGCTCCTTACTGGGCCTGTATTTCACATTTAATGAGTACTTTTGCAATTTCATTACATTTTTCTGAAGTCCAGGTGGCTCATTGCACAATGGTTTCTGTGCTATGGCTTCCAATTCATTACAGTCTCTTTCTACCTTGATTGAATTCTGCCCATAAACATATTCATGACAACACTCGTGACCCAAAACAATTACCAGTATTTCTTTTTCAATCTGAGCATCACTTTTGTTGTGTTTTAGTCAATGCTTTGGAAACATACGCCACTGGCAAGGTATCATGTTACAAGTCAGCCACTCCTCTGAGTTGAAATTGACTGAGATCTCAGGCTAGTCTCAAAATCTTTTGGTACTGGTGCTTCTGTAACAACTGCTTTTAACTCCCAAAAACTTATCTCCTACCAGTCTTTCTCGAGCCATTCTGCACTGCCCTCCAGGAACATCTTGAGTGGGAAATGTAATTGTGACAAACCAGAGATTAATTTACTTAGACATGTAAGGTCAGGGGCTGTCACTTTTTTCTGTGTTTTGTACAATGCTTAGCGCAATGGGGACCTGGACCATGATTTGGACTCTTACTCTTACAATGCAAATTTTGTTGTTGTCGTCATCATCACCACCAACAACTTTAATATTTCTGTGAGGCCTCCTTGTTTGGAGTGTTCTTTTGCATAAAAGTGCCACGTTTCTTGGATTTGCATGTGCCCTACATGACATATCTCATTCAGCCTGATATGGCTTAATTTACCGCTCTTTTTGTTGGCCTGTTGAAGAACTTGTGCATTTTCATGCTGTGTCATTGATCACATTCATTCTAAAGCAGCAGATCAACAACAATTACTTCCACCACATCTATATCCCCAACAATCTGGGCCATGATGCTTTAGTGATGAGGCAATCCCAAAGGGAAGTTGTTTGAGTCTACAAAAAAAGATGTTGAATGTACAAATATTCTCACTTTCTCTGTCAATTCAGGCCTGGCAGAAACCTTGTCCTGTATCCAAAAGTGATAATACCCTTGAATTCTGAAGTCTGGACACAAATGTTTCAACTGTTCTTATAGGTTTCCATTTGATGTTCTCATTCAAATCTTTTTGACCTATAGAAATCCTTATCTTGTTTGATTTTATTATGATGGTGACCATTCTATTAATCCAATCAGTGTACTCAATAACATCTAATTTTATTATCTAATCACGTTCAGCTCTTATTTTATCTTTCAATGCTAATGGGACTTCATGTCCCATTTCATATATTTTTGTTAATCTATAGCAGGGGTCGGCAACCTTTCAGAAGTGATGTGCCGAGTTTTCATTTATTCACTCTAATTTAAGGTATTGCGTGCCAGTAATACATTTTAACCTTTTTAAAAGGTTTCTTTCTATAAATCTGTAATATATAACTAAACTATTGTTGTATGTAAAGTAAATAAGGTTTTTAAAATGGTTAAGAAGCTTCATTTAAAATTAAATTAAAATGCAGAGCCAGGACCAGTGTGAGTGCCACTGAAAATCAGCTTGCGTGCCGCCTTTGGCACGCATGCCATAGGTTGCCTACCCCGATCTATAGTAATGTGATGTACAATATATTTAACTGATCCCAGTCCATTAAACACATCAAAAAATTCCTTAAGATGTTCTTTTATCATATTCTATAGGCAAGTTACAAGTACATTTGATCATCTTCATGTGCAGACTTTTCTTCAACACAGCTTTATGGTCAGTGGCCTCCTCTGGCCCATCTGTTTCTTATAAACAAAATGTGGCCTGCAGTGATCACAGTGGTCTTGAGTGACTTTGTCTAGGAGGGTGCATTTGCCTTCATGCTCCCACTGGAATGTATTGCAAACCTTCAGTGCCTTGGGTGTGCCACACATTACAGTGTGGAAGGTTTCACTACCTGCGCTCCTCTGTAAAAACACCTGCTTCCAGGAAAATTTGGAAGTGCTGTTTTTATACCTGGATTGAGTGTGAGTTTATGGGTTACTACTGCTGAGAAAAGAAGTCTTTTGCTTGATGTGTTTCTCAACCTTTCCAGGTTGGTAACTCCCTATTCAAAGTCAAAACATTTTCACACACCCCTTATATTTACTATAAAATGGAGAGTAAAAAAATGTATCAATGATAGCAATGATCAGCCTGTATAATGTAATGGTGTGTGTGTTTTGAGAGGTTGACAGATAATACTTGACCTGGAAGGCTAAGGGAGTGCATGGACTGGAGGAACCAGATTTTCTTTGCTTTAGATTGCAAAAAAAGTTTCAACACCTCACAACCCCACTGATTGCCTTTTATGGGCCCCCTACCCATAAGGTGAGAAACATAGTGCTGAATTATGGACTAGTTCTTCTCACGATATATCATAAGGGCCTGACACCCAGGAGCATTGGCAGGAAAGTGAACTTTATTAATTGGCCTCAGTCACTTGACATGGTTCAGGACTACAAAAGTTGAATATGCCTGTAACGTGACAGGGATCAGGAGCCACTAGCTCAGGAGGCTACCACTATAAGTTCCCCTGGGCCTGATTTAGCCCCCTACCCATGAGAGCGGCCTGTGAAGGGAACCTTTCCTATGAAGACTACCCTAGTTGTTTGCAGCTGCTTCTGTAGCAGTGTGTCCCCCCACCCCAGGTCCCTTGGAGAGCACTCTGGGGGGTCAGAGATCCAGGGCTGGGGGATGGCAAATGTGGAGCATGAGGGGAAGTGCTAACGGTGATGGTGGTGGTGACATGTTCTTGCCCAGTTTGGGGAGCAAACTCTTGGCAAAGTGTCAAGGCCCCTATGAATTGGCCTGATGAACTACCTACTGGGAACTCATTGGGAGTACTCTAAACTCCAGGGCTGATACCACCTGGGAAGAATCTGACCCAAACCCAAGTCTCTTTCTGAAGCCTATGGGCAGGATTCAGGGACCAGACAGGAAAGGGTCAAGGCTCGGAGGGTGGGGGAAGGCAAGGCTAGGTAACCAGAGCCAGAGCAAGGGAGGAGGCAGCGTGGGTCAGAAACTCAGCGTGTGGTCTTGTTTATTCTCGAGACTGGGTCTGGCAGTAAATAACTTTGTCTAGACTGCAACTGAGAGGAACCTGGCTGAATCTCTCTCCCTTTGGGTCCATGCAGCAGCAGTTTTCCCACAGGAGGGATTAGACAAGTCCCTTGTTTACTTTTCCCCATGGGCTTGCCTCCTCTCCCAGATCTCCCTCTCCCTACATCCATGACATTCTTCAGCGACAAGCCCTTTCTAAGAGAAAAACACAGTGGTTAGAACAAAGGTTAAGTACTGCAGCAGAAGGTTTGCCCAACTGGCAGCCTATGTCTCCAAAATAAATTGTTACCAAATAACAAAACGAGCAAGTGGTTAAAAGAAAAAAAAAAAGATGTCCAGCGCTGTATCATAAGCATTTAAAATAGCTTGGTAATTTTTGATATTTGGGAGTGACCAGTTCATTGCTTTGCTAAGTATCTTTCTAAGCCACCTCTTGCCAGAAGAAGAGAATAAATGAAAAGAGAGAGAGAGAGAGAGAGTGGAGAGAGAAAGGCCTTTGCATAGCTTCAGCCTTTGTGCGGTGCATTCAGACTGATTTGTACCCTTTGTAGTCTTAATTATTTGTGAGAGTGGGATAACAGGAGTACGGAGCTCACCCATTATTTCCTGCATAAAAAAAGGCACACAGAAGCCGCTGATCGTTTTTGAATTAGCAAACATGATACTAAAAAAAAAAAAAAAAAGGGGGGGGGGGAAGAGAGAGGGAGAGAGAGAGCATAAAAAAATTCATTAATACCATCAGGGATTAGGAGGCTGATTAAAGTGTAGCTGTTAGCGTATGCAAATGAGCGATAGGCATTTATCGGAGCCTGTGCAAGCTGTCTCAGAGCTGTAAAGCCCACGTATGTTTTTCAGCTGATTAAAACAGTTTTAAGTTCTGGAAGATTTTTTTTTGGAAGGAATAAAAAAAATTTAAAAAAGCCACCATCATCTATCCTTTTCCTTTTGGCTAAATTCCGCCAAGTGCACTCCAACCATTTCCACTCGAATGCTCTCTCTCGCTCTCTCTCCTCCCTTATGAGAGCAATAAGAGTTCAGAACAGAAATGAATGCAAACCAAGCCTGGGGTTTTAGGCAGTTTTTTTCCCCAGACTCCCTGTGAACTTCCAGGGTGAGACAATCTGGTGACCTAATGGATGCTCAACATGCAACCAACTCTGAAACATATGCACAGCACTATGCTACTTGGGTTGGGAACACTGCAGCATACTCAGTCCTGGGAGGGAAGGAACGACCACATGGCTGCTAGGCCACAATCCTTATTGTGACTTTCCTTAGTAGGCATGATGGGTAACGAGGGAACCATGTTTTGAAACCTTCAGCAATTGGAAGCTCACATTCTGAGCTTTGAAGAAGGCAGGGAAGAGTAAAGGAAACTATAGTGGAAATATTCAGGACTCCAGAGTGAAAACCTGACTCTGCTGGAGTCAATGGAAGCTTTGCCTTGGACTTCAATAGCTCCAGGATTTCCCCTCAAGAGAGGGTAGTACAAAAGGAATGCTAGGGAGGTAAGAACTTCTAAGGTCCTTTGGATTTCATCACACATGGCTCGTAGAGCTGGGTGATTGCTGGGGGCCCTGAAACTTCTAGCTTTGGTGTTTCCAGCCCATAAAATAAAATAAAATAACAGGAAGCTAAGTAATACATTTAAATTAATTAAATTTAAATTAGTTTGATACCATCCAGTTGCTCCCGAATCAGCATTGTCGCTCTGGCAATGTAGCAAAGCCCACCTGACGTACCCACAGAATACACTCCCAGCTACAGAGATGCTGTCTGGAAAATGCATAATTATTTGAGGCGATAGAAAGGTTTTATTGACATGAGTTTGGGATGGGCACAACATTCACGCATGGCGAAGTCGGCCATCTTGTATTTGGTATATACCACGCACGTAATAGCAAAACTATGCTAGAAATGCCTGAAGATACTTTAGGAGAAATATTGTTGGTATTGTTTGCCATGCCTCATGCCCTGTAAACGTTTGTTACCAAGGCCAGAAGTTTCAAAAGTGACTAGTGGGTTTTGGTACTTTAATTTCTGAATTTGCAACTTGAGATGCCTTAAAGGGGTCTTTCAGAAAATGCTGAGTGCCTGCCCTTTGAAAATTAGGTTCCTTAGACATATTTCAAGTTGGGCATCCAAAAATGGAGGCATACAGAATCATTACTCACTTTTGAAAATCTGGCTCATGATGAGTCTAACTGCTCAGGATGCACAGGAAGAGGAACATTATAATGGATATACTTTTCAAACCTCTAAAAGGAGTTGAAATACCTTCTCCATGATTAACAATATCATGACTTTAATATCCAATACATCCAGACCTTCCACTGCTAGAATCAAGTGGTGTGTTTCCCAAGGAAAAACTGGGAATCTCTTCTTTGCAGTGGTATGCATTTACCATTTCTAGCCCAAACAAGACAGCAGATCTTAAACCTGTCACCAGTCCAGCAATGTTGCTAATCCTGCATCCATGTAACTTTTTGGAAGCAAATGTCACATTTCGGGGGAAAGAAGGAAATATTCCTCTGATAGAGGCTGAACTTGAAAAATGGTGATTCTTTAAAGCTACTCAAAGAACTGAGAAATTCGGGCGTGGGGGGGGGCAGAGTTTTTGAAGTTGGCTAGAATGCAGGGGAGGTGGTCCAAGGTACATGACCGATGCAATTTCTCACGTGGATATGCAATTTATCACATATGCAGTATAAATCTCTATATGTCCTGTGTTATAGCCCCACTCAGCAGAGCAGTTATAGCTAACAGTCTGCCAGCATTTCCATTCTAAACTGATATCCGTATTTAAAGTGTTTATCACTCTGCTGTAAACATTTGCTCTGTGCTGAAACTTGGCAAACAAGGTCCCTGCCCAGAAGCAATTTTTGTTGTTGCATATTTGGAAATAAATCAGCTGGGCCATTTATGTTTTAAAAGATTACGTCTTTTCAGTCCCAGTCTCTCATTTCTCAAGGCTGGCAAAGGCTTCCAGTGCTGCAGGAAGAATGCATTAGTCTAGAAGAAGGGCCTTGCTTCACTCATTGAACAGCGACCCCTCTGGGTAAATAGGAAACTGCTTTGACAGACCCTCCAGGGAGTCACCTCTGGTCCTCATTATCCCAAAGGATGGTTGTAGTAATGCAGAGCCTCAATGAAAGGGGTCATTTAAGAGATGGTACTTAGGGGGCCCTTAGAATTCATGACTGATCCATTCGAGGTTGGATAGAAATATTGAAGTAGTGTGGGAAATATCTAAGTAACACAAAAGAAGTAACTGTAGTTGACCCACTAAGTAATAGCAATGATGATATAATTAAACTCAGCATTTGATTGGAAGGAATTGTATCAAAAGTAGCACCATGACATTGACCTTTCACAAGTTCAACTAGTCAAAAGGTCCTAACATCAGAAATGGGGAAAATAAAATCCCTGGGCTCAGAATACATTCTACTGAAACATATGAGCCGGAGTCCCGGAAGGCAGCCTACCCTTAAGAGAGAAGAAAGCAGGAAGACTATATACATAGATATGGTTAAATGGCAAGGTTCAAGAGACTTTCAAACCAAATCCATATCCGTCAGAAATTCAATCCCATACCTTCTCTTTGCAGAAAATAAAGGTGAGGGACCAGCAGAAATTCATAGATTCACTGAGCCAGAATCTCAGCCAGGACAATTTGGACTAGCCCCATTATCTTCAAAACTATGTCAATTTATACCATCTGAAGATCTGCTCCACAGATTTCAAGAGATCACAATGATCATGTAGTCTGACCTACTTCCCCTGAGAAGCTGGTATAATGGTTTATTACCCTCGCTGCATCTTATTTCCAATTTGAATTTTCCCAACTGTAACTTCTAGCCACTGTATCTTGAGATGCCTCTGTCTGCTACCTAAAAGGGTCCCCTAATGTCCATTATCCCTGTGCAGGCACTTTATAGACCATGATCAAGTCACCTCTTATCTTTCTCTTTTGATAATCTAAATAGATTGAATTTCTTAAGCCTTTAATTGTACTGGAATTATATGGACAACTGAGGTGTCGAATGAAGAGGAGCTGGAACAAATTTGTAAATCAAAAAGGAACAATTCACCCGGTATTCATCCAGAAGTTCTGAAGAGACTTATGTATGAAGTGACTGAGCTGCTAAGGAAAATATGGAGTCCCCTATTAAATCTGGTGGCTATACCGAAGGACTGACAGGAAGAGCTGGGTGAAATGTTTAACCAAAACTTTTTTCATCAGAAAATGCAGATTTGGGTTGACTGAAACATTTTACAAATTTATGTCGATTTCAGCTAATTGTTTTGGTTTAAAAAAAACAAATACATTCTCAAAAAGTCAAAATATTTCATTTAGACATTTTTGAAATGAAACATTTTGGCTTTTCAATTAAAAATGAGTTTTTGTTTTGAAATCACCTTTACTTTTATTTTTTTTAAAGGAAAAAATAGTTCAAAATCAAAATGAAACATTTTGCATGACCCCAAATGATTTTTTTCTGACTTTTAAATTCACTAAAAATTTCAAAATAATTCAGTTTTGGGACAATCCAAAATGAATATTTCCTTTGATTTTTTGGAATCGCCCAGTGAACCTAAAAATCCAGTATTCTCATTGCTCTACTGACAGGTTGCAAATGTTGAACCTCTCTTTAAAAAAGCACAGGGGTTATCCTGGGAATGTAAGGCTGCCCAGTAAGCCTTACTTCAGTGCCAGTCAGTTGGCTGAAACCATAACTAAAGACAGAGATACATAAAACACCTATTTAAACATGATATGACAGGGACCAATCAGAACATAGTCTGTAATGTAAAATGATACCACCCAAATCTATAATAATTTTTAAGTATATTAAAAATAATAAATAAAGGAGAATGGGTTAATATAATTTACCTGTACAGAGTCCCTCACAAGAGGCTATTAAGGAAACTAAATAGTCATGGAGTGAGAAGTAAAGTAATCTCATGGATTAAAAACTGGCTCAGAGTAGGAATAAATGGTTGATTTTCAATATGTCAGATGTTTAATAGTAGCATGCTCCAAGAATCTAATGTAAGACTTTTGTTGTTCAGTATATTAATTTGCAAATGACATCTAATTATTTAGGATAGTCAAAACTAAAGAACATTGAACTTCAAAGGGACCTGAAAACACGAGGCAACTGGGCAATGTGATGGTGGATGAAATTAATTATTAACAGATGCAAGATAATACACATTGGTGGAGATAATTCACGTTTTGTTGGGTTCAGCATTAGCTGTGACCACCTAGGAAAAAGACCTCAAAATCATTTCAACATCCATAAAAGAACTGAGGTAAAAAAAACAAAGAAAAAAATTATGATGACTAAAGGATGCCACACAATGATATGAAAAATCTGTATTGCCATGATATCAATCAATGGTGCCCCCTCTGCTGGAATAAGGTGTTCCATTCTGGCTATATCATCTCAAAAGAGAGACAGCGGAAGTAAAGGAGGTCCAAAGACAGGCCATATATATGAAAAGACACCTGGAAATACTGCCATGTATGCAGAGATTGAAAATATGATTTTTTTTGTTTAGAGACACAGTGAGTAAGAGATGGCATGATAGAGAGATCTGAATGTGCCACGGCTGGGATCGCCTCCCCCCAACAGTCAGCCAAAGACTGTGGTGTATCAGGTCTAGTGTTATCAGTGGATGCCTTCCCTGCTCACCCCACCTGCCAGGTGATGGGGATAGTGAGACTTACTCCTGTTATCACTTGATAGCAACAGCAACAATGCCAAAATAGCCGTGTGTCAATGATATCAAATGCAGGTCACAGAGCTAAAAGAGTCAGCGTTGATAAGGGAATCTGAGCAGGTGAGAAACTGCTTGTAGTCCAGCCACAGCTTTCATAGTGACCTGTCCCCAAAATGGGAGTAGAAACAGGTTCATAGTTGGCAGGGCTGCTCATGTTAAGGGATGGTGTCTTAGGCAGAGGATTCTTCCAGGACAGTGGATAGGGAGATGCTAACAGTTTCATCCAGTAGTGTCCCCAGAACTTCCCTGTTGCCCTTCACTGTCTGGGGAGGACATGGATCCAACTCCAGTTTGTGGCTTGAGACACCCACAGCATTTCCAGAACTTCAGCAGCAAGATAGTGCTCCACATGATTCCTGTCATGACACTGCTGTCCCCACAATAGAAGATGGTTCAACCCAAACTTGGTGAAGTAACATGAAACCCTTCACAGCAAGGAAAGCTCAACACTATGGGCCAGCTTCCCAGCCCTTGGTGTACCCCAGCTGGCAATCAGGATCTAGCACTATGACTTAGGGAAGGCTGTGTGGACAAGCCATCGGTCACTCAGAATAGTTCTGCTGGGCAGGACTTGGTGGGTGGTGTGCAGGAGGCAAAGACTTCTTTCTGCATCTTCTTCACAGTCATGGCATGAGACTTCAATAACTCTTCATGTGCAGTAATTTGGGCTGTGCATGACATTTTTGCCACCACTGCTCCAGCAACCTCTCCTCTGACTTCACACATCACATGTCACCTGTTTACTGTGTGGGACTTGTGATTCTAACAGCAACCCAATGCTAGAGGGTGAGGGGTGCACTGGTATCTGGTAGTGCATGTCAGCTGGCCTGACCAGTTTAGTGTACCCCATTTCATTAGTGTCCTAAACTGTACCTGAGATGTGTCATGTAAGGTATCATTGGAAAGCTAATAACATGCTGATCATTAATATTCTTGCATGGTGTATGTACAGTAAATGCCCAAGGAACCATGCAAATGTGACCAATAAAAAAGACTCCTGCCTTGAGTGTAGGGGATTGGACTATATGACCTCTTGAGGTCCCTCCCAGTCTTATGATTCTATGAAGGAAATGTGGAACTCAAATGTGTTTACCAGACCATTCTGGGGCATGGGTAAATAGGTTGCTTCCAGACAAAGGACAAGCCAATGCCTCCAGCCCAGTGTCATCAGAGCCGATTGGCAATCACAGATCAAGTGGCCATTCATTTGCATTGGAGAGGGCAGGTGCAGATCAATTTGCATTTTATCAAACACCAGCTGGGGAAAAAACAGCATGGAATTTCCTTCCCAGCCAGACTCCATGTCTCCTTCCTCACACCTAGAATGAACTTTATTTTGGGGATAACCCCTTCAAAAGATTCCATTTCCAAGGTTCACTTGGCTATAGAAGAGACGGGCAAAGAACCTCCAGTGATCTTTCACCTAGGAAGACAAAGGGAACCAGCATCCTGGGCTTCAGGTGGAAGGTCGTGACTGAGAATGATGCAAAGAGTGATGGGTGAGAGAAACTGTCTCAAACAAAGGCTGCACCTGGCTAGATGAAGTTTGAGACTTTTAGATGCATGTCCCTCACTTTTAATTGCTTGTAGCCATCTCTACCTTTATTTCTTTCACTTGGCATCACTTAACATAGGTCCTGTTGTGAAGAAGCTTGTTTTATTTTAATGTAAACCAGCCCAGTGCTGTGTTTGAATTGAAGTGATTGTTAACTCCAGTTAATGTGGCAAGCTGCTGGCTACTGACTCTTTCTGGATTCCACCCCAGAATATGACAGCAATGTAACTACAGGAGAAGGTAGAGAGGAGCTACCAGAGGGACATGTGAGGATCAGATGTCTTTATAGGCTCCTACCTCTCTCTTAGGCCAGCCTAGAAACTCACAGGGCCATCAAAGCAGCTCACTCCTCCCAACAGGACAATGTACTCTGACCTCAGACCAAAGCAGACAATTATCCATAGCAAAGATGTAATTTCCATGTTTCCGACATCTAATTCCAGACCCAGTCCCAGATTCAGAGCATGCCTTGCTCTTTGAAGAGACCCAACAGCTACAGGGAGCAGTCTGGTGGCTGGAGTGGAAGAGCTCCTACATGTCAAGTGAATTGCAAAAAACACAGTTACATCACCTACATCAACGGAAAGCCACACACAACTCCATGCATTCGGTGCACTGAATAAGACAGGCAGGGTCTGGTGGAAAAGATAGTATATGATCACATATAAAAGACTGTATCACAATGCATGTGCACAAGGGCCCCGGCAACATTAATTCTGTCTTTTCCTAACTTTTCAGTGTCTGACCTTGCAACCTATAATCATTCTTAGAACAAAGAGTTTGTTTGTGTGTTTATCCTTAGGATATATCTATATAAGACCCAGGGATTAAAAGTGCTACATCAGAGATAAGTAGCTAGGTATTTAACAGCCACAAAACATATAGCTAGAAGGAGTAAAGCTACCCCCAACACAGCATTTTTGGACTGAGCAGGAGTGAGTCTCCCAGCCTGGGTTGACAGAATCAGGTTAGCGGGGCACAGGATAATGCTCAAAAATAGCTGTATACAGTGTGCGTTGAAGCTGTGGCTGAGGTGGGGTTGTGGACTTCAGGGCCTGAGCTCCAGTCCAGTCTGCAACTTCCAAGCGCTGGCTGTACAGCCATTTTTAAAGTGCAAGTGCCAGCCCCTCTAGCCCAAGTCTGTCAAACCGCTACTCAGCAATAATAAGATCTTTGCATCTATGTTAACAACATGAAGGTACCAAGGGCTCCTTTTGTGATAAATTGCAACACTATCAACATTCTGCAATCTGTATTTTCATTATAAACATTTGACCGCAATTAATGGAAGAGCTGCTCAAAGCAGCTACTCTGAATCTGTTCAGGTGGATTCCATAGGTCCAAAAGAGCCTCCAAGCTCTGCAGGAATTTGCCATCAGACGTTGGTGCTATGGAGCTTCTAAACTTTGCACTGGTGAACCCCAGAGTCTGCTGATCTCTGCCCCAGCGGGGAGAGGAGCTGCAGAATGTTCTGCTTTTAAGGAGCTTTGGAACTCCACAGAACTTGGTTTCAGTCTTGCAGACTAGGAATACCATGGTGCTGAAACCAGAGTCTAAGATGTATTGTGGTAAGTCCCTCCATTAAATACCACTAGTGGGAAATACAATCCAAATTATAATAAAAAGTATCAGCCCTATTTACCCTTATTTATTAAATATGTAGCCATGTTGCAAACGCCTCATAAACTGGAAAACAGCATTAACTACTTAGCACAATGTGCATGTATGACCAATGCCTTCTAATTCCTAGACTCCAAGGCCAGAAGAGACCATTGTGATCATCTGGTCTCACCTCCTGTATAACACAGGCCAAAGAGCTTCCCCAAAATAAACCCTAGAGCTGGTCTTTTAGAAAAACATCCAATCTTGATTTAAAGTGATGGAGAATCCATGCCACCTCTTGGTAAATTGTTCCAGTGGTTAATTACCTTCACTGTTAAAAATTTATACCTTATTTCCAGTCTGAATAATTTAATGCTTATTTTTTCCTGCTGTTTGATATTTATTGTCCTTTTACAATTCTTCATGCTGCCTAGGCGTGTCTGGCAAATTGTTGCATATATTTATGTCTTGCAAAGAGGACAGTGCTATTACTGTTTTGGGGAAGTCTCTTTCAATGGTCCCAGCATGTGTATTAAATTGCGATGCCCATATGTTGAGTGCAGTATAATTGCTGTTTGGGGAAGCTGATCAACCTACTTTTCTTGATCACGAGGAGTGGGATATTCAAAATTAATCAGTGTTAGCTAGACTCTGCTTCCACTGAAGTCAAAGAGGGTTTTACTATTGACTTCAGTGGGAGAAAACATTTGAAAATGCTGTCCGAGGGAATAAAGGTATGACCACTGTGTTACTATAGTTCTATGCTGGTATAGGCCGACTGATGTCAGTAGAGTTACCATGTGTGACGTTATCTGATTAAAATATGACCATGTAGATCATTGTTGCTACCACTGTTATATAATTTCAACAAATTTTGTACAAAAGGTGGCATGTGGATGTCTATGGAAACGTTATGACTCGCTGAATATGATTGTGCTATTTGTATGCATGTATCATTTTTGTATTTTAAGTTATGAGTATTGGCGCTATACCTGGATTTCAAATGTTTGCTCCTGGGGTAATGCCTACATGTGCACAGCTTGAAGGGACTATTCAAATTAAGTGGCTCATCAAGGAACACTTAACTCACAATGGATTGTGGGAGACACCCATCTACACTGAATGGACTTTCCTGTGAATGTTCTATCTGAAGTATAAGTAATGGCTGCTGCTGTGACTTAGCAAAATCATGCATGAACATGTGACTTGCCCATGTGACTCCAAAGAGCATCTTGTCATCTGTGATTTTCCACTAGCTGTGCTGAAGGCTTTGTTTGAAACAATGGATTTCCTTCCATGTGGCAGAAGCTATAACAGGTGCTGGAAACATCTCCATTTTGCCTCTTTCCTGCTCAAACCTCTGGACTATGGACTTATACTAATGGGATCATTATAACCAAGGGATTGAGGACCTTCCAATGATTTGGAGGCAACCAGAGACTTGACTTAAGCCAGCAGTTTATTCCATCACTGCTACAAGCCTGAACCAAGAACTTTGCAATTATTGTATGTATTTGATTCCTTTAACCAATTTTAACTCTCACTTCTTTCTTTCTTTCTTTCTTTCTTTCTTTCTTTCTTTCTTTCTTTCTTTCTTTCTTTCTTTCTTTCTTTCTTTCTTTCTTTCTTTCTTTCTTTCTTTAGATTTTAGATACTAAAGGATTGGCAACAGCGTGATTATTGGGTAAGATCTGAGTTATATATTAACCTGGGTCTGTGGCTGATCCTTTGGGATCAGAAGACCCTTTCATTTGATGAAACTGGTTTTGAAGAACCATTCATCTTTAAGTCTAGTGTCTGGGTGTTGAATTCAGGACTGTAATGACTCAGGAAACTGCTTTTCTGACTTCTTGTTAGCCAGTGTGGTGAAACAGAAGTTTACTTTTTTTTGCTAGTTTGGTATATCTTATGGAAGAATAACCACCAGTTTTGGGGTGTGTCTGCCCTATTTCTCAGCAGTTTGTCCTGAATTTGGTATTCTCAGAGGCATAGTGACCCACAGAGGCATAGTGACACCGTGGTACCAAACTGCAGTAACAGAGTGCAGAGTCAGGTCCAGTGCTTGTGGCTGCACTTCTTGTTCAAACATGAATCCTTTGGAGTCCAGATTGATTGAGTCACTGCACTGCTGTTATGCAGGACACTTGTGCCAAACTTAAATGCCTCTCAGAATAACCAAAATCACTTTGTAAGTGTTTCAGGGATATAAAGTAGGAGACATGCTAGCAACTGTTGCACAACCTAATAATTGACACTAAATATTGATAGAAGTCATGAAATGCACCCCAGATCCATTGCCAGGTTATATTTTTGGTTCCCCCAAACAGCAGGATTTCCAACAATATCACACCAGAACTAAGTTTTGCCATTTGTGGTGAGGACAGAGTTAATCGGGATTAGCTGATTATGTATATTACTACTACAGCACTGAAATAGGACCACATTGATACTAAAGAATATTTAGCAAAAAGAGAACACTTGTTAAAAAAATAAAACCAAGCACGTATAATTACCGCAGCATATCATGCTTTCATTTTGCAGCTTTCTCTCTTGATGGCTCCTGGCATAGCTCTCTGGCAGGGACAGAGTGGGTTAGTGAGAAAGCCATCAGTGTATCCTTTTCCAGCCTTGATGTGCCAAGGAACTGGATATAGAACTGGTTGAAGCTTTATTCTTGGTTTAACGCGCAGAGGCAACCCGCCTGATGATGCGCTTCACTGATGTCTTGCTATCAACAATACCAGGACTGGAGAGTCTTGAGATGATACTCACCAGGGCAAAGAGAATGCACAGCTGCTTTGGAACAGTGTAAGCAGTATGGCTAGTCAAGGGCATATCATGATTATTTGTATTACAGTAGTGACTGAAATCGGGACTCCATTGTGCTAGCCACAGTATAGACATAGCAAGAGATAAATTCTACCCCAAAGAGCTTGCAATCCTAAGTAGACAGGGAAAGATACTTGTTCAAAGAAACACAGTTACCAACTGGCAAAATTAGGAGTAGGATCCAAGTCTCTGTAACCCTGGTACCAAGACCAAGTTATTGGACAACATCAGAGGAGAGAGAGGAGATTAAAGAGACTGGGACTATTCAGCTTGGAAAAGAGATGACTAAGGAGGGATATGGAGGTCTATAAAATCATGAATGGTGTTGTGAAAGTGAATAAGGAAGTACTATTTACCCAAGAATTGAGGGTCACCAATGAAATTAATAGGCAGCAGGTTTAAAACAAACAAATGGAAATACCTTTTCATACCATGCAGTCAACCTGTGGAACACATTGCTGGAGGATGTTGTGAAGGCCAAGACTATAACAGGGGTCAAAAAAGAATTATATAAGTTCATGGAGGATAGGTCCATCAATGGCTATTAGCCAAGATGATCATGGATTCAACCCCATGCTCTGGGTGTCCCTAGGCCTCTGACTACCAGATCCTGGGACTGGAAGATGAGATGGATCACTTGATAATTGCCCTGTTCTGTTCATTCCTTTGAAGCATCTGGCACTGGTCACTATCAGAGACAGGATACTGGGCTGGATGAACCATTGGTCTGAACCAGTGTGGCCGTTCTTATGTTCTTATCACCTTTGTAGCCCAGTGGGCTAGTTTGCTTTATTATATTCACTGCTACTGCAGTCCAGTGGGCTAGCTTGCCTTTGCTATATTTATATTCTGCTTTGCATTATATTCAGCAGCAATGCAAGAAACCTACAGGCCTGTATCCTGTCAGACATTAGCTTCAGCAAGTTAGCATAAGGCTTGAGTCCTATGATCTTTGAACAGATAAATGGCCCAAAGGAAAACCCCAAGTATTTGGAGAGCTGAAAATAGAGTTTAAGGGCAAGTTCTGACCACAGGTAAATAATTCAGCCACAGAAGTGTCCTGGCAATGAACTGGTGTTATGTACTGATTTTATGTACATCAGTTCATTGCCAGGACACTTCTGTGGTTGAATTATTTACCTGTGGTCAGAACTTCCCCTTAAACGCTATTTTCAGCTCTCCAAATATTGTTATATATATCTTTTCTTATACGTTTCTTATTTTCTTATAGGTTTGATTATTTGTTTTATTATAATAGGTTTATATTAGGGTATATTTTGGCTGTAACACAAGGGACCTGCAGGCCATACCTCCTGTATGGTGAGCTAAGGCAAAGTTAGCATACATATGTCTGGGAACTTTCATCTAGATAAATGGTGTTAAAGCATAAGGTCCATGTATGACTGCGATCTTTAACATAGAGGATGTGGTAAAGCAGGTTGGCATAGGGGCTTTCCTAAGTTCATACCCTTTTAAACTTAACAGGTACACCACAACCTAGAACTTGGAAAGAACCGAAATAACCAGTTAGGACAGAAACCACAAAAGGGCCCTGGTAACGAATTGACGTACATAATTAGTTGAGATAATTGATATAGTAACCTACAGGAAAAAGACACTCCAACATTAGTGAGGTGAGGAAATACAAATAAGGAGAAGGGAAAAATCCCCTACTCAATATGCATCGAACATAATGGCGGCAGCGTAACATGTTATAAAAGTGACCTCCCAGCCTATGGGCAGTAGGATAGAGAGATGTAATCCTTGGGAGGTGCCAGAATGATGGCCACTGATGATGATGGGGAAGGTGATGGTGATGAGGAAGATGATGGCTAACATTTCAGGTTGTTCTACAAGGGATGGTGTGAGTATATGGATGTGCAGATGTACATTCTGTAGTATCTCTATCTTACTAAGTTGGGGAGTTTGTGACTGTGCTAAATGTATTAATAAACTATATTTGTAAATATAAAAGAGTTCCTATATTGTGAGTGTTGCAACTGTGCACATCAGGGTTCCCAACTATATAATAATTTAAATAATACAGGGCCTGACCTTGGGGCAAGAACCTGTCAATCTTCAAAGTGATAACTGGGGATTCTTAAGTAATCAATATAATTAATACATAGTCTAAGATCAGGTTACACCATTTCAACAAGACAGTTGCACCCTCCACTGCCATCCAGAGCAATGATTTTGGGAAATTTTCACGAAATGTTGTGGGGTAGAAACAAGTTGCACAGAGATGTCTGGAAGCCAGGGACCAAGTTCCCAGCATGCAACTTTCTCTATCCCACAAACTCATGCAGCACTTTTTGGTGTCTGCCATCTCTGACAGAAGAAGGGAACCGGCACAGCTCGTCACTATTCTCATGAATATTGCAAATACAAGATTCATGATCCTCTAGTATTTGCACACCTACAGGAAGAACCGCAACATGATGATTCCTTCAATGGTACTTTGCTGAGGGACATGGTGAGAACCAATTCTAGGTTATAGGTGGTGTTCATGAAGCAGCTGCAGTTGGTGGAGCACTGTTGTTGGGCCTGAGATACGAGCACTGACTGGTGCAATCGCATCATAATGCAGGTTTGGGACAATGAGCAATGACTACAGAACTTTTGGATGTGAAAGGCCACGTTTCTGGATCTGTGTGCCGAGCTCACCCCAGCCCTCCAGTGCAGGGACACCAGATTGAGAGCTGCACTCTGGAAGCTTGCAATGCCAGATTGCTACCTATCAGTGGGAAATCATTTGGAAGTTGGAAAATTCACAGTGGGGGCTACTGTAATGCAAGTGTGTAGGGCCATTAATCGTCTTCTGCTATGCAGGCCTGTGACTCTGGGCAATGTGCAGGACATAGTGGATGGATTTGCAGCAATGTGGTTCCCAAACTGCAGAGGGGCGATAGACAGCATGCATATCCCCATTCTGTCACCAGCCCACCACCACAGAGTACATCAACTTCTCTGTGCAAGTGCTGATGGATCATGGGGGATGCTTCACTGGTCTCAACATTGGCTGGTCAGGGAAGCAACAGAGAGTCCTGTGGCACCTTTAAGACTAACAGATGTATTGGAACATAAGCTTTCATGGGTGAATGCCCACTTCGTCTTGCATCCGACGAAGTGGGCATTCACCCACGAAAGCTTATGCTCCAATACATCTGTTAGTCTTAAAGGTGCCACAGGACTCTCTGTTGCTTTTTACAGATCCAGACTAACACAGCTACCCCTCTGATACTTGGTCAGGGAAGGTGCATGATGCTCTCATCTTTGAGAACACAGGACTGTTCAGAAAGCTACAAGCAGTCACTTTCTTTCCCGGTTGGTGGATTACCACTGGCAATGTTGAAATACCAGTAGTGATTCTGGGGGACCCAGCCTACCTCTCACTCCCCTGGCTCATGAAGCCGTGCACTGGCCACTTGACATCTCCAAGGAAAGATTCACCCACCAGCTCAGTGCGTGCCAAATGATAGTTGAACGTGCTTTTGGTAGACTGAAGGAATGCTGGAAGTGTTTGCTCACAAGATTGGATCTCAGTAAGAAAAATATCCCAATGGTTAGAGTTGCCTGTTGTGTCCTGCATCATATCTGTGAGGCAAAGGGTGGAGAGGGAGGCAGGGCAGCTGTAGTTTGAACAGCCAGTCACAAGGGCCATTACAAGAGCTTAGTGAGGAACTATGCGGTTAAGGGAGGCTTTGAAAAAGCACTTTAATGGTCAGCCACATTAACAGGCTGTGCTGGAGTGTGCTGTGGCCCGGAAGCTTTGGGTGCTGCTAGGAATTTGTATAACACTTGCTCTACATTTATAACTATTGTTGTGTATTTTACTGAAGCTATAAATTATGCAGTGCTTGCTAGGGGTTTTCTGGAACCTCTGAGTTCTATGGTGCTGTACATTTACAAGTTCTGGGTACTTTGAGTACTGCTATGTATTCTGCAGTATGTGTTGTGAACACATACAGATCATTTTATTTTCAAAAATAGAAGTTTATTGAATGACAAAAACAGTGCAGCAAAACAATGTGCAAACGTAGTCTACTTTCTTGTGGTTCTCACAGGTCAGTGTATGTGCTGTGGTGTTCCTTGCTGTCCTCTGGCGTGGAGCGGTATGGGTAGGGATGTAGCCACTGATGCCATGTGGAATGTTGTAGAGAGCTGCTGAAATGGAGTTTTCCATTGGCTGCGAAGGGTGGGGAGTCTGGGATTGTTAGACCTGTAGGTCAACCAGGGTCTGCAGCATGTGTGTTTGCTGCCTGAGATGCCCCATTATGTCCTGGTGCATCTCCCTCTCCTTTTCCCCCTAGGATTCCTGGGCCATTCTCCTGTCCACTCTGTCCTTCTCCAGATATCTTCCATGTTGGCTCTCCAGGCCCTCTGTTCAGGGGCTGATGCAGCACTGGCTTGCAGGATCTTGGGGAACATGTCCTTCCTCTTCTTTCTCCTCCTCCTCCTCAGGGTCAGGCATTCCATGAGTGTGGAGGGGGCACCCCTCAAGGCCTGAACGGCAGGAGCTACTACTAAAACCAGCAGATGTAGCAATGGTTTTACAGTCCCAACAGAAAGCGAAAGGTAAGTTTCAAAACTCCCTTCCCATATTGCAATAAAAACTTGGAATAAGACATACTTGCTGACACGTCGCTTTGGAGCGCCTATGCAAGTACCGCTCCCCATCTCCACTAGGGATGAGGGAGGGGGAGGAATTTCAGTTGCATGACACAATAACGTTTCAGTCCCTATTTCACGGGCACAAGCCCAGGGCAATGGAACTGGGTATTGGCACTATTTTCCGCTGGCAGTGGTGGTTTCAGCTGGTATCTCACTCCTGAGGGTCACAAAGAGCACAGCTGCTACTGGTGTCCTGGAGCCACCCAGGCCCGTATGCCACTAGCCTGTGTACTGCAGTGCTGCCAGCTGAACTTATTGTGGAGTGCCATGGGAAAGCATCCTACTGCAGGGGAAGAAATGAGGCAACCATCCTTAGACACCTTTGGGGTGGGGGTGAATCACAGAGTATCTCCAAGACTGTTTCAACATGATCTCTCAGGAGAATACAAGGGACATCCCTGGTACATAAACAAACTGCTCTGCATGCTGCCTCCTGCCTAACCCAACAGGGGAATGAAAAGCAGATACCAAGTCTACCTCTGTTTGTTGTGCCGTTATCTCTTCTCATCTGAGTAAAACACTGAAAAGTGGATACCTGTGTCTTGTTAACGTAGTGATGGGAGATTGACTATCATTAAATGGAAACAGAGTAAGGGAAAATGCATGCACACACTGATCCATGGTTCCTTCCTCTTCATTGGGCTTGGCTGGTGGGACTGACTAGATGGTGGTGTAGTCTCAGAAAGGTCCTGGCTTGTTGGATAGCTGGACATCACCCCCCACTCCTCCTTCTCCTCTTCCTTCTCCTCCTTGAAGTTCTTGGCAGGGGTCTCTGTCTCAGGTTCCTCTATGGTAACCTTGTGGGCTGCTGCTGGGATCTGCACAGCCTCTTCTTCCCAGAGGCCCAGGAGATCCAATGCCTCCTGTCTACTGTGGGCAGGAGCGTGTCCGGTGTGTGCAGCCGGCACAGTTGGTTGGGCAGTTGTACACAACAAAGAAGAGCTGCTGGGTGTGCTTGCCAAGGTGGGCAATCAGGAAAGGGCATTTAAGAAAATATGTGGGTTTTTTTAAGTGGAAAGGGAGGGGGCAGGTTTCCAGACTCCATTTCCCCTGGACTGTGGAGTTCACAGTTGTGACTATAGGGGTCACTGTCGCAGGGAATGTGGCATTATGGGACAGGTGCTGGAGGACTGTTAGGGTTGGCAAAGGTCTACACTTGCATTGTGTTGACTTCAGTGGGTCGACCATGGCTCTATGCAATTAAGGGAGGTGGTATTACTGTGTTGCCATAACAGGATGTTTACATTGTCTAGAGACAAATTTGAGTGTAGATGCATGCACAAATCGATCAGCTCACGGTGATTTACATCAGCCTGTCTTTGTAGTGTAGACTAGGCCACAGAGGAGATCTGCTCTGGCAGAACTGGGTTGCAGCACTGTGGAGTTCAGAAGCACTGCCAGAATCCAGCTTGATTCCTAGGTCCCATGGAGCTCTGCAGAAGTGGATCTTCAGTCAGTGTAACACTGGTGGACATTGCACTGGGAATAGTGCACTGTGTCTTTGTTTGGTGTTTGGGGCCTGACAATGAGAAAGGCCACCACTAATTGAAGTCTATGGGCCTCGGTGTAGTGCTGGCTCTTTTGTCTTGTTCTCCTTGGGTTGTTCCTGGTTGGTTTGGCCATGGAAGGACGACTGAGCTTTCGCTAAGACTCCACTTTGGTGAACCGCATGCATGCAGGTGCTTTGCCCTGGCTTTGCCATTGGGCCACTGTGCTTGGAATCTATTCTGAGTATGTGTGCGTGGTGCAGGGACTTACCCAGCAAACTCTCCTCCACAAGTTCTTTCCTGTTTATTCATCAGGGTTACTGTGAAAGAACAATAGAAGATTCTGGGCATCCTTTCCTCTCCTATATAGACACTCCCTTGGAGAAGCACTCAGTAGAATGGCTACAGTCAGTGTTAGTGTAGCTACAAATCATCTTATTTTGGCAGACATTCTCTCTCTCTCACTCATTCTCACCCACAGATTGAAAGCTGGTTTTGTCTTGTTGGAAAGGGATATTGTGCAAGTAGTTTGAATACTTGGGCTTTAATGTTCCATAAATGTCTGAAATGAACCTGCATGTTGTCTGACCCATTGAACATGTCAAAGCCCTATTGGCAATCTGCATGCACATATCAGTGCAGTGAAGGATTGCCTCTGCTCCCCTATGGCATAATTCCATACCCAGATATACTTTATGGTTGGGTCTACACTAGGGAATTTTATAAATAATTCCTACTGTGGTAAAGCCAGTCATTGAACTCAGATATCCTGAGTTCCAGTTCCATGCCTTCACTGAAAAAGAATCCTTTTAATATGCAATGCCTCTTTTGGTTAATCTATGTTGCAAATCATTTAGCTCTAGTTTTGCAGTATGGCCTTTTTCAAACTAAATTTCAAACCCTCTTTTCTTCGTCAAACATCATGTTCCTCTATATTTTGTTTTTTCTCCCCTCTCAGACCAAGACATCTTCAATGTAAGTGGTAGCACACTCTACTCTATTCCTTCTAACATCCCTGCTACCTTCTTGCAGAACACTTCTGGTGCTCTAAAGATACAAAAGGTTTTAATTACGAGTAAGCCAAGTCATTTCTACAATTTCCAACTGTAAATAAACAGCCTGTTTTGGATAATGGAGGTAATGGTTTGCATTTCAAATCTATTGATTCAGTTACTTTTAACCTCTAATTTTTGCTTGTAATATTTTCTGTGTTTAAATCATTTTTTTCTGCCATTGAATGTGGTCTTTTTTTCCTTTTTAAACTGAGTCATAAAGCATATGTTTCAGCATATAGTGATGGTATTTCCTTTTTATCCTTGGATTTGTTTTGAGCAGTTTTTCTATTGTTAGGCTAGATTGTGTAATGTCATCTTTTTTGGATGTGAAACTGTGAAGGGAGCTTTTTAGATCGTGTCTTAAAACATATTATTGATATATTATATGTAAAAAATAAGTGAGATACCAAAAGGAGACCATGGGACATAGCACAGTGTGTCCCAAATGGCATGGTGCATACAAACATAGAACTGCAAGATTGGATCGGTCCCACTGTCCATCCAGTTCAGTCTCCCGTCTCCAACAGTGGCCAGCACCAGAGGAAGAAGCAGGAAACCCTCCCAGCAAGCAAATGTGGGGTAATTTGCCACAAGGTGAGGGTCCAATCTTAATTCCTAATTGTTGGGTAAATCATAGAATAGACTCATAGAAGTGTAGACCTGGAAGGGACCTCGAGAGGTCATCTAGTCCAATCCCCTGCACTCAAGGCAGGACTAAGTAATAACATCCCTGACAGTTGTTTGTCTAACCTGTTCTTAAAAAACCTCCAGAGATGGAACTTACTTCACCCAGAGGCAAATGCTGACCTGTTGAGTGAGAGGGCTCCACAGCTTTATCAAGTTCCTTTGGATGAAAGAGTGTCCTCCTGAGAGGTAGTATTCTCTACTGGCCAGCATGCTGTCATGGGACTTTGGAGATGCCAGTCCTGGTTCTACCATTGACCTGTTTTGTGACCTTGGGAAAGTCAGTGGTGGACAAATCAATCCCCATCTCTGAGCCTCTGTGTCCTCCACCACTCTTTTGTCTGTTTAGATGTAAGCTCATCAAGGCAGGGACCATCTCTGGTTCTATACGGTGCTTAGCGCAATGTTGTCTATTCCTGGTGGGGGCTTTGAGGCACTACTGTAACATAAATAATAATCTTGGAGACTTTTTCCCCTTTACCACTGAACATACCAATGTCCCAATTCAACAGGCCATCCCTACTGAGCAAGGCACTTAAGCACGTGCATAAACTCTTTGCTAAATTGGGACCCTAATGAATTGTCTCGCTAAAATACTTTGCATTTTAAAATTCTCCATTCCTGTTCAGAGCACGTCTAAAACCCACTTTGTCCGGAGAAATGGATTTTCCATGAGAAGAGTAATAATTGTGGTTACCTTGATGTATAAGAAAATGCAGTATATTTCCTTACTGCAACTAAATTCATCCAGCATCCCTGTAAATTATACGAGTACATTATATTCATTGAGGTCACTTAAGGCTTTGATTAATAGGTTAGATCTTTTTCATTTCTTCCTGAGCTTTAATCCCCAATCCAGAATGAGTTTACACAACTTCAATCAGTAACTCACTATGACCTCATATTGCTTTTAAACATACATCCCACAACTGTTACCCCATTGTCGGTATTTTCTCTTCATTATATGTTGCTGCTTTTGCCTTTTATTTTAATCTCATATTTGATTCCTGTCTAAATGGTTCCTGAAACCCATTGGACTGTACGAAGTTTAACAGTGACCATGTATCATTCAGTTTCAACATTAGTTGCTGTTCTTCGTAGTCATCATTACTGACATGGGAATGGGATACGGTTCACCTTGCACTGTTCTTGAATTTTGAATTTCAGTGATTGAGTGCAAACACTTGTTTGCATATTTTTGCAAAATGGATCCTTGTGTTGTAATTTCTGCAGACTTTCCCATATGCAGCTCCCTTATTTCAACCACAGCTCCCACAGCTCATTTTTCAATTTAGTTTCCTGCTTACTGGCGGCTCTGCCTATTTTTAGTGAAACACTCTTCCTAGAATGAAACCTCCACACCAGGTGATTCTGTCTTTCCTTCCTGGGTGATCAGAGATTTCTCTTGAGATCATGGCCCCAAATCCATATCACTTATGGATGCTGGTCCATCCCTGTTCAGGAAAGAATTTAAGCATGAGCTAAATTTTAAAGACATTTTTAAGTCTTAAGTGTCCATCCTGAACAGGGAAGCTTCCCTGAGCCAGAGTCTTTGGCATTTCTGTAGTTCTGTAGAACTCTAAGGCTTTGGGCCAAATTTTGCCCTTGCCCAGTACAGGAGTGCAAGGAATAGGGGAAAGGGTGCAAAAGTCCTCCCTCCCAACACACCTTTTCCACCTGTACCAGAACACAGCCCAGTTGCAGTCCTTGTGATCAGGCTAACACTAGCCGCTGAAAAAAGGGTGAGCTGGGATGGGCCCTGGCCCTACCTCTATCTTGCATTGGCTAATACAGCTGAGTAGTTAATTTTAAACAAAATTTAATAGTTAAACTTTTCAGATACTTTACTGATGGGCACAATATAAGAGCCTGGCTAGACCAGACTAGACTAGACACTTTCCCTCTGGTGTCTTATTACAGATAATACAGACAATATTCTTTTGGAGTATTTCGGCCTCTTCTTGAACAAGGAAGTGCAGAAATTCCCAAAAAACAAGAACAACAGGGAAATAATGACCAGAAAGTTTCCACGCACCAGGAGTATCTAGTCTGGCTTCATGATAACAGTTTTCAAGTACATAAAAGGTTGTTACAAGGAGGAGGTAGAAAAATTGTTCTCCTTAACTTCTGAGGATAGGTCAAGAAGAAATGGGCTTAAATTGCAGCAAGGGAGGTTTAAGTTGGACATTAGGAAAAACTTCCTAACTGTCAGGGTAGTTAAGCACTGGAATAAATTGCCTAGGGAAGTTGTGAACTTTCCATCATTGGAGGTTTTTAAGAGCAGGTTAGACAAACACCGGTCAGGGATGGTCTAGATAATACTTAGTCCTGCCTTGAGTTCAGGGGATTGGACTAGAAGGCCTCTTGAGGTCCCTTCCAGTCCTGTGATTCTATGATTCACTTGGGGCTTTGGGTGAATGGTTGGATGGGTTTTTATTTGACTGAACCCAGCTGGTTGGTTGTTAATGCAGATAACTGGCCTCAACATTTTGGAAATCTCACAATCATTTCACATAGGCTACTAACCAGCCATAAGATGGCCATAACCTTTGGTCATTAGTGACCGGGCCGAAGTTGAAATAGTGACTTAGGCCCAGATCCTCAAAGGTATTTAGGGCACCTAACTCCCACTGAAAACACTGAATGGGAATCCTGCCAAGACGTCCCACGTGATGAACTTTACACAGTGTGACTAGTCCCAGTGACTTCGGGCCTCAGGACATACTAGTCCAGAGCTGGCAGCATTAAAGTTAATGGAGTTTTTCCCACTGACTTGCATGGGAGCAGGATTGATCCCATACTTAGCTTTACTCACAGAACATATAGTAATAAGTTACATACTATAACCTATTCATCCAATAAGAATATTTAGTGATAAGAATATAATACAGAAGAATGAAACTAGACCTTAGCCTTATGGTGTGTATGTGTATACGTGTGTATACAATGATGGTTTAGTAAGTATTCTCACAATGCCAGATGAAAGCCCATTTAAGACAATTGAGAGATTGTAGACCTGATCTGAAGCTTGAAGAAATCAAAGAATGTTGCATGGTATCGAGCTGTATCTAGCCATTTTTAATAGTTTTGAATAGAAAGAAAAATAATAGAGGTGTAGAATAGAGAACAATAGCCCAACATATTGTTACATTTAAAGTGTCAAATGTGGAGCCTAAAGGAGAAGTCAAGTATTGAGTGTGTGTGTCTATTGCTTTCAAGACCAGCCTGGCATATTCTTTCCCAGAACAGACCCATTAACCATTTTTTTAAAGTCAATAATCAATGAGTGTCTAATTTTTTGCACTGACATTTGTGTGGGTTTCATTTCAATGAATTAATGAAAAGTAGGGTAGTTTTTTCAGACATCAAGGTGGTGGTCTCCGCATCCAGATAAGTTTTGACCTTTGTGGTGAAAACACTTGAATGAGGTTAAGCCTCAAATCACACTGATCGAAGAACCAACGCCTGCTCTGACACATTTGATTGGTCAGGTCCACTGAATGTATTATTCAAGGGCTGGTGATGGGTATCTTAAGACGATATGATGGCCCAGTGGTCTTTCAGGGGAGAGGGAACAGCAACAAAAATGGAAAATGTGGGGAGAGGAACAGTTAAAAATAGAAAATAACTAAACAAAAACACATTGGATCCTCTTTCCTTGCTCTGAGGTATCCCTCTGTCTTAATCTGCACAGCTGCAGCTTGTCCAGGAGGCCCTGGGACCTGCACTCTGCTAATTGAAGTGCAGATGAATGAAGGCTTTCTCAGTATGAAGTGCAGCTTTCCTTTATGAAGCACCATCTCAAATGCACCTAGTTTTGATGCCGGGGCTTGATAAAGACACACTGAAAAGAGGAGAAAAGAAATAGTAGCAAGGTACGTCCAGTGGTACAGCACTCGCTTTAATTGCTTCTGGAACTTTTCACCTGGGCCTTATCAATAGGAGTAATTCTCGCAGAGATGAGAACACAGGCAAACCTGGATCAAGAAAATGGATTTGATTTATTTCCCAAGAGATAATTGGGTTGTTTTCTCTTTGTTATGAAGACTTATAATAGCAAATGAATAAAGCCTAGGCTTCTACTTAGCTATCCTCTGATCTTCCTGCTGTGGAGGAGGGTACTAACAATGGTGTGTTTATGGCCATGCTGTACCAGGAAAGCACGGCTATTTTTAATACAGTGACAGCTGTGCCCTTTCATAACAGGGCCTATGATTGTTATTACTGATATTACGGTAGCACCTGGAGGCCCAAATGAGATTGAGGCTCCACTGCACTAGATACTGAACATATGTATAGCAAGAAACGGTCCTTACTATGAAGAGCTTAGAATCTAAATAGACAAGAGTGGGACAAACGGCGTATTATTGACCCCATGGTACAGACAAGGGATTGACGTATACAGAGATTAAGAGACTAGCTCAGGGTGATGCAGGGAGTCCATGGCAGAGCCATGAATTAAGATCCCACTACTGGATTGGAGCCTTAACCACAAGACTCTCCTTCCTCTGTAACTTGCTAAAGGTACTTTGAGAGAGAGACAAGGCGGGTGAGGTAATGTCTTTTATTGGACCAACTTCTGTTGGTGGAAGGGACAAGCTTTCAAATGACACAGAGCTCCGCTTCAAGCCTGGAGAAAGAAAGGTACTTGGAAAGCTCATCCATTAGGATTACTGATTGCTGACCCTGCAATGAACCAATTGCATGTTACTGATCACACCGTGATGACAGACCCCACTGATTGCCTTTTGGACCCACTGACGCTATCAAAAAACATGTTCATTCGACTATTTATTAAAAAAATATCTATCCTAGCCCAAGTGTCCAATGTCATGCTAGGTCAGCGTAGAACAAACAAAAGCGTGTGTGAGGGGTTTGTATAAACCTCGCACTGGACCTGAAGGGGTTAAAGGACAATACTGGGCCCAGGTAGTCCCACCCCGCCAGCCCTGCAGAACATGCTCCAACTGGAGAAGAAGTTGAAAATGAGGCAACCTGGCTCAGATTGGGGAAGGCTGAGGCGGAGGAGGGCAGACCAACCCTGAGGGCTCCTGGCGAAGAGAGAAGCCTCCCCTAGAGGAATCAGACTATGTGCTGGGCTTAGTTATCTTTTTTTTCTTTTTCTTTTTACCTTTTGTCAGACATGGAGCTGGGGGAGAGAAGTAGCTGGTAGGAAGTGACCCAGGGGGAACAACTTGGAGGGCATTTTAGTATGCCGGACACTGTCGAGGCTCCAACCCAGAGGGCCTGGGCTTTCCTAACACCTGCCCCTGCTGCTGGAGGCACATAAGCCTCATGCCCACCTCACTCCCCCTCTGGTAAGAAGAGGGACCGGACTGAAAGACCTTCCTGCTGGAAGGTGGCACTTGGCGCTCTACCCACTAGGCCACTGAGCCCGCCGAAGACTCTGTTACAGCATGTTAGTATTAATTCCATTTGCAAAGACTAGAGGCCAGTTTTTCAGTGGGTGCAAATCAGTACAGATCCATTGACTTCCATGGAGTCACGCTGACTGACACCAGCCCAAGAAATACCTGGTCAGCAATGTTTTCCTGGAATGCAGTTAACACATTTTTGCTTGGTCCAGACCAGTTTGCCTCTCACAGCCGGGGGACTCCGAACTAAAGGGAGTTTATAACCCTTCCTCACATTGACTAGCACTTACTCACCCAGTTAGTCCCATTGATAGCTATGGAATTGCTTGCATCAGTGGCAGCTGGGTTGCAGCATCTGGTGCCTGCTTGGAGCAGCTATTTGGGAAGGAAGCAGCGTTACCAAGCCACTGCTCCCAGTTAGCTCAGTCTGTGACTCCACGACAGAAGTAACAGAGCTTGAGGAGTTTTGGGGACTAGAGAGAGATGGATGAAAGATAGAATTGGGTGTGTGCAGCAGCATCGCTTACCCTGCTAAGGAATGCAAAAGAAAGGAGGGGAAGTGGTCAGCTGGGGCAGAGAAGCGAGTGGGGGAAGCAAAGGAAAGAAGCAGTGAGGGGAAGTATACTTCATCTAGCTCTGCTAACCCAGGGAAAACCAGGAGCTAGTTGGGCAAAGCAGCAGGGCTCAGGGCGGAGAGGGCATCAGAGTGGAAAGGGAGTCCAGTGAGCACAGGCAGAAACTGCAGGCTGAGTGAGGCCTTCACGGAGTGGTCTTTGGGCTAAACATTAGTTCAGATGGGATGCCCTGAACTGCATTGCATTCTTTTCCTGCTGTATCTAATTACAAAGTCATGTCTGGTTTGCGATACACCCCACCCCTAAGCAGCATTGGTATTATCACAAAAGAGCTCATGAAGCATACCAGATGCTTCAGAAGAACCTCCGTGAACCCCACTGTGGTCATTTATGGAGTTAACTGCCCACACGGTAAGTTAGTGGTGGTTGTGTTTATTTCTAAATGTAGAATTTTCAGAATTTTCACTTAGGCTCAGATCCCCAAAGGTATTTAGACACCTAACTTCCCATGGGAATTAGGCACCTAAATACCTTTGGGGATCTGAGCATTAAACACTTGTGAAAATGTTACCCTATCTCTCAGTTTAATTGTTCACCCGATGTAGAAGAGAACCAAGTTGAATGTTATTGACTGCAGCAACTGCAGCACAGTGGGTGTAACTCATGTAGCAGCAGGTAGGTAAAATATTAAATTTCTCTCTTTCGTGGTATGCCCTGCCCACTCCATTATATTCTTCAGCTTCCAAAACATTTCCCCCACATCTTCACTAACTGATCCTTAACAAAACACTTCAGAATCTCAGTGAAAATTAATAGTGCTATCCCAGAGAAAAATTAAATGGTATCTTGTTATCAGTGTTCTCCCATCTTTTTGAATAAATGAATTCGAAAAGGAATGGCCTGAATAACAAAGTCAATTGGTTAATCTGCTAACCACAGTTGAGAAAAGATTTCCAAGCGGTGCTCTGCATTCCCATTCTCTCCATAGAAAGAACAGTGTTCATATTCCCGAGGAAAAGTGTTAATACAAATAAAAAAGGAGGCAATTAAATTGCCACACTTGGGAACTCTAATTAAATGCAGAAAAGTCTCATTTCCTATATTCGCATATGGCATTTACGAAGCCCTCAGTTTACAGGTCATTTGGCTGTAATAAATCATACAGGAGGCTGCATTACATATGGATGTGTGAAAACATTAGGATCTGATTTGCAGAGGTGCTGAAGCACTCACAGCTCCCATTGGCTTCCCTGGGAATTGTTGTGCCCAACACGTCTGAAAATCAGGGCCTAGGCATCCCAAGTTGGTCACTGTACAACGGAGGCCATCAAAAACATATGGCACTTGTAAGAATTCTGGTCATAGAGCCCAATCTTGCTGCTACAGAAGTCAAGACCAAAAAAACTTCCATTGACGTCAACAGGAACAGGACTTGGCCCATAATTGCCATTTAACTTGGTGGCCATGTCTACATGGGCAAAAAAGGTGTTTAAATATAACTATATGTGTGTTGTGGGGGGGTCAATAGAGTTATGCTTACTCAGTGAAAATCACACCCTTTTCTCATGCAGTCATGGCCAGAGGGAACAAGAATGGCCTTAACACTACCAAATCATCAGCAACTTTTTAAATTGCAAACTTTTCTTTTGTTTTCAAGAAGAATTAACTATACGGGGAGTTTGAATGGGTTAGTAGCAAGTCATTTTTGAACTAGAGGGAGACCAAGAAACATTAACACATTCACAATTTAAAATCAGGGTAACTTTGTAATGATCTGTAATTCAAAAACCATTTGACGACTTCTCTTCAGACTTTGCAGAAACATTCTTCTTTGCATTTAGAGTAAATCTGGCAGTGTTTACCTCAAACCAATTCTCCAAGACACAGTTAGGGAAGACTAAAATAGGGCTACTATTGGAAATATGGTACCGTAACCTAGTTGCAACTTAACTATGGAGAATTTACCCCATAAAGTTTTGCATCTGCAAACTTAGTTTAATTGATTCAAAGGCCAGAAAGGACAGCTGGGATCATCTAGTCTGATCTCCTGAATAACACAGGCCTAAGAATTGTACCCAGAAATTCCAGCACTAGAGGGAGTTATTCTTCCTTGCTATGTAAGTGAACACCATTCTGACCAATACATTCTAAATGCACTCTGAGCTAGGCTGTGTATTGAGGATAGAACAATAATCCCAAAGGCTAGGAAGGGTCCATGTACAGATAATACTGCATTTTATTTTTTTCTTTTGAATTTCTCTCCCTCTCTCCACTCCTTTATAAACTCTCTATCAAAGGCCCCAATTATTGATTCCACTGAGCTACTGTGCGAGTGCAATTGCCTGCTGTGAGAATACAATTGCAATATTGGGCTCAGTTTTTCACCATAATATTTCACTGGATTTCCTCTTTTCTTGCTTTCCCAGAGTCTCTCCTAATTAGAATGTGAACCTGATAACATTCAAGTATGGTTTGAATGTCTGAACCCCCAGTTTTTTCAGTGGATTCAAAATATAGGTACACTGGGTTTATTTCACCCCAATTAATTGTTAATTAATAAAGATGAACTATTCCTAAATATTTTGTAGATAGAATGTTATGAGTATGTCGCTGAATGTTAACTTTGTAAAAATTCCCGATAGTTCTCCAAAATGTGTAGGCAAGGTTAAACTGGACCAATCCCTTTCTATTTCTGGTACAAGAACATTAGCTAGAAATACAAATTGCTGACACAAGAACCAGCGTGCAGTGATATACGGACAATATTTATTCTTTTTCCTCGTGTTAGTTGAAAGTATGGACAAAGGTGATGAAAGTGATTAATCGTATACCACAGGTATACAGACACTGAGAAACTGCTAATTACAACACAGAACAGTGTTTGCCAGGGATCAAAAGGCAATGCATAGCAATGACTATTACTAATGAGGTTAAGGTTTTCTTTACATCCAACAACTAACCCATGAGAAAACACACCAGTTTCATTTCAAATGGCATGCCCAGGCCCAGCTTTCAGGAAGGATGGGTGCTGCAGTGAGAATGAGAGCATTCTACAGAAGCACAACATCCCATGACACACCAACCAGATTTGATGTCTCATCAAGCAGAAGAACTAATCTCCGACCGTGGAAGACACCACTAAAGCTGCTCATGGGTAGTTCAGTGAACCAAGAAGAAAGGAAGAATTGGAACATGTATGTAATGTAGTGATCACTTGGCATGGCTGGCTATGTGTCAAAGGATCTGATCGTTCAGCCTCTGACAGCGCTGCAAGATTGTGCATTTGCAGAATTAGTTCAGCATTTTAACAATGAGAACCTACTCCAAAGCCCACAGAAGTCAATGGAAAGAAACCCATTGATAATCAGGTTTTTATGCACTGGAAGCCCAAATCCTTTTCTCCACTGTGAAAGTCTTGTCAAGAAGCTTCAGTAACCAAAGTTCATTATTTCACTGGATTTTCTCAAGGGATTGAGGAGAGGCTGTTTCAACTGAAGAGCATAAGCCTAAACTTATGGGGCTGTCCACACAAACGTGGCTGTCCACTCATGTACTGCTATACTTGAGTCATTCTCTGTGAGTGGAAAACCTGTTGTACATAATGTCAATTTATTGAGTCTATGATGCTTCATTCCTGATGAGTGGCCCACAGTTCATGGGCAAGTATGAGTTAGAAAGCCATTTGATGGAGTCTGAAATCTGCAGGGCATGAACCATATTTCAGAAGTATGCAGCTGAGTGACAACATTCATGCACATGAAGGTTTCCAGAGCAAGGCTTTATCCTATCTGTTGATCCTCCTTGAGCCTCTAAATCCAATGGACTGCTGCGAACCTTGTCAAGAGATTTCCACAGCTCTTGAATCTGCCCCAAAGAACAATGAATGTATTTTATTTGGTGAAAACAAATGTGTGCCAGTAGTGATCATATCTGTGTACATAGCCATCCTATGTTGGTGTCATGTTGTAGCAGGATGGTCACCCGCTCCTGCCCTGAGGGGCTTAGAACAGCCTAGCAGAGGGCTGTGGCTGGGGCAAACAGCTCCCAGGCTGATTGAGGAAGTAGGCACAGCTGGGAGACACTACCCAAACAGACCACAGCCGACCCCTATAAAAAGGCTTTGAGCCAGGAGCACAGACAGTCTCTCTCTGTGTTCAGGGAGAGAAGGGCCTGGCTGCAAGGAGCTTAACCAAGTGCCTAGAGTGGAGCAGGGCTGGGGAAAGGCCAAGGGAACCGGGGAGCTCCAGCCTAGGAAAGCCCCAGGCTGCAGGTCTAGGGTAAGGCCAAAGGGGCATTTGGGTTGCAGAAGGCAGCTCATGGGTAGGCAGAGGCAGCAGGTCCAAACCCCTTTGCCTGTGATGAGCGGCTTATACTGCAGTCTGCGCCAGTGAACGGGGGCTAGATGGAGACTGGGCAGTAACCGAGACTGAGGCAAAGTGTGGATAGTGGGTGAGGGTTCCCCTGGGAAGGAGCGACACAAAGCTGTGAGAGATTATTGCCAGGGGGCAACACCTCAGACAACAGGGCACCAGGTCCGGGAGGGACACAGGGGCCCAGTGGTAGTGGATCACCGGCCTGCAGAGGACGCTCCAACGGCTGGAGAGCTAATTCCTGAGGACAACCAGCAGGAGGCGCCGCAGGGGTGAGTCGCCGCACTGCTACACATGTATACAATTGTGCATCCGATAACAAGGACCTAGTGCATCTTCCTCTTCTCTTGTTCACTTTCAGCCTCTGTGTGCAGCTGCAGTGCCAAGAATGGTATTGGAACATTCCTACACAACAGATTGGAAAACTGCATGCTCCATGAATTTCTGAAGATTTGCATGAGATCGTCTTTGTCCAGGAGAGTCCTGCCCACTCAGATACGGTAGAAGTGTCTTTAATCACAGGAATTCTGGAACACAGGAACTGATACTCAATAGGACCTGTGCTCCATAGAGTACAATATCCAGACTAGATCCTCACTCTACATCACCTTTGTGCTCCCCAACCTGGCCGTCAGTGGCTCAAGAACAGTTACTTCCTGAAAAATAAGTGTATGTTACTTAGAACTGAATGAAGAGTAGCTTCTCGTCTCATGTGCTCTACAACAGGCTGTTTCCATCAATTGCAGAATTGCTTATGTAAACTGAAGTCTCAGTTACTGATCAAATATATTTTGTGGCTAATCTGATTGCCCTCATCATGGTAAATTCACTGGGCCAGATTCTGATACACTTTCATCAGACTGAGTAGCATCTTACTTCATAATTAGTCCAATTGACTTCAGCGATTTGAGGAGGATTACTTATAAAATAAGACATTGTGCAAGGTATCAAACTCTGGATCACTATCACCTTCCTGCTCCTTATGCCAACACTATAATATAATAATAATAATTAATACCTAGCTCTTCCATTCTGCTTTGCATCAGTAGATCTCAAAGTGCTCTACAAAGGAGATCAGTATCATTAGCTCCTAAACTTCCATCCTGTCTGTACACAGGTATTACATTAGCCCACTGATTAATACCATCCACTGTCTCCCAAAAAGTGTCTTTTATACCTACATTCTCATCTGTTCCCAAGCCTTCTAGCTCAAATCCTTTCACTTTTAAGCCTTTTGCATTAGGATATAGCCATTTACAAGGCCTTATTTTGCTCTCAAAACAGTGTATATCAAGATTAATTCCACGGAAGTTTATGGAGTTATGCCAGTGTATAACAGCCTGATAAGAGAAACAGGTCAGTACTGTTGGGTTTGTTTGTTTGTCTGTAATTATGTGAATGATAAAATGCACCGATTCAAAGGTAGGCTCAATGCAAAATACAATTTGAAAGGTTTTTTACTCTAACACAGTAAAAATATCAGTTACGGCAGTGAATATTTTATTGTTGTTCGATATTACAGAGCTCAGAAAAGAAGAGGGAAAAGGAAGAAATGAATAAAAGGAAGAAGACGGAGAATGGTAAATTTCACCATGCCCCAGATTAGATTACTTTATAAAACAGTCCAATTTACAAGATTTTTGCTAAAGTGTTTCAGAAAAGAACCAACAGTCAGCAAGCAAATCAGTGTGCTTTATCAGCAAATAGCAGCACAGATTTACAGTCACAAGATCCCAGGACTGGTTAAACCCATTCCAACATGAATGGAGTGTTGTCCCCCATCTCCTACAAATTGCCGTCAGCACAAGTTGAATTAGCATCCAATTTCCTCTATCACTTTCCTCTGAGTTCAGATACCCCAAGGTACAAGATTCCAGAGGACTTGGTACCAAAAAGCCACTTCCCCCTCCCCCCCCAAAAAATTATACATAGCAAGTGACCATAAGATAATTTTGGTTTCAATATATGCCTATTTTAAATGATTTTTAATTGACATCCTATTACATATACCTGTGAGCTCATTTTCCCCCTCCTCTAAAGCAGCTGTAATTTCTGTCCTCTGATCTCCTACAGGAGAAGTAGTTGCCTTGTGTTATTCTCATCTCTGGCAGATCTCTTTATATGACCTGATTGCCCTTCAGCATCCTCTAGTTTCCTTAGCTCTTACCTCTTTCTTTAACTAATCTCCTCAAACCTAGTACAATTTCTTTGTCAGCAGTTTGGCTTCACTTTGTTTAATATATCTATAGGCTCTCTGTCCCCCTAAAGATTCCTCAGCTATAGAACATTTGCTGTTACAATGGCCTATTTTTGTGAATTAAAATAGCGGTATTCAAATGTATGGACTACTGATAAGGAATGTGTCCATTTTGTATACATACACATATATTTTATACATATATACACATTAAAATATTTAAAAGAAAGTTATTTAGGTTGCAAAGTCTAGCACTCAACGTTAGGAAATAGCCTGAATGTTGTCTGTGCAACCTTAACTCTGCCTCCTTGTTTGTATGCATTATGCTACAGTATTTAGTTACATGATCACATGCTACTCTTTTCCTGCAGAGGGTAGATGGTGCTCAGGGAATGAAGCAGCTATTTAATATTTCTTTTTATCTTTCTCATTCAATGTATGGCCCCAGGCCTTACTGACCTACTTTTCACCTATGGTGCTGAATAGCAATCAATGTTTGCTCCCCAAGTCACCAGTCTTGGACTTCTCAAACAGCTCCTCCAATTAATTTTCAGTTTTAGATTAAGTAGATATAAACTGACATGTTTCTGGCTGGCTGGCTACACTGCAATCAAGAGGTGTGATTACAGCAGCTGAGCTAGCTAGATCAAAGCTAGGTTGAGTAACAATAGCAATGGAACTACAGCAGCATGCATGGTGGCCACTCGAGTATGTACCCAGATTCCTGGGCAGGTGGGGTTAGCTTGTGCTGAAACCCGTACTGCCACTCGTGCTGCTGCCACTTCACTGCTACTTTTACTTGAGCTAGTTTTGATCTAGCTAGCGCAGATATATCTACATGTGCTGTAATCACGTCTCCTGATTGCAGCATAGACGTACCCTATATATTTCAGATCATAACTCATTGATATTGTGCAAGTTGGGGCATTTTCTTACAGATCCAGAAAACTTTTTTGGTCCTAACCATACTGGGATCAGGCCCATGCTAGCCACAATCATATTTAAACATATCAGCTGCTACCAGAATTTTAGCCCTGTTTGCTTCACTAGCGTGGACAACAGGGATTTTCTGAATGCGAACCATGTTATAAATCTATATTTGAGACCACATGGGCTTGTTTGCACTAAGAATGTCAAGGAATTCTCTTTCCATTGGTCTAACAAAAGTCTAGCTCCATCAGTGCTATACAACATTGGGAATAAGTCTTGATCCATGCTGGTCAGGAAAAGAAACTATGCTACAGCCCTGCTAAAATACCCAGTCTAGTTCTGATCCTGGTCCTCTCAAATAACTGCCTTTTGTTCTGTGTAGTTCTTCAGCCTCTCTTATTGACCAGCCCTTCCAGATGTTGCTGGACTGAATAATCTTGTTCCACTCCAAGATGTCCCTGCACAGTGCTCAGGCGGAACAGCTTTCAGGAACTGTTGTATTATTCCACTACCTCTGTTTCTCTGTGCTTGCCTATGTAATGTTCTTCCCTTACAAATTTCATCTTGTTGTACTGTGCATCCAAACGATTCAGTGATGGAGCGCACCGGGAAAAAAAATTATAATGCCATTAAAAGTTATCATAAATTTCAGATCAGCATCACTTCTAATCCGATACACAATTTTACTGCCTCTATAAAGTAGGTGATTTGCAGTGGTCTGAGGCGTCTCCTGGAGCATTTTACTTCTTTTTAAATTAAACACACCAACTTTGTGCTGAATTCAGAGTGCGGACATAAAAAAAGGGGTAAAAAGGAGAGGGAAGGGACATCAGATGGGAATTGCAATTGAATCTTTATATATGCCATCTTGGCACTGTGGTACTAAATATAGTGCCAGGTAAATAGATGTGCTGAAATATTCAGAATAAAAAACAAACGTTCCAAAAGCAGGAGAACTGAGCGCTGGAAATGTTTCCCTAGTTGCTGTGCTTTAAAGGACCAAATGCTGTTGTTTAAACCTACTGAAAGCTTTGAGGTCTTATGTATTTAATGCACTAAATTATATACTGTGCACAAGTGGCTATTTTATAGAGTATATTATGTGCTTTCTAAACACTCCCCCAGGATGAGCAGTAAACATGTAATATCCAATTAGTATAAATGTGACATCAAGTCATTTCACATCTAAATTTTTTAGAATTGGAAATGTAAATAGACAACATTTCCTAAAGAAGTATTTGAAGCTTAGATTAGAGATATAGTAATTATGCAACAACATAAGAGCAGGGCCATTTCAACCTGCTTTGTAGATTCATAGATTCTAAGGCCAGGAGGGACCATTATATCATCTAGTCTGATCTCCTTTATATCACAGGGCAGAGAATTTCACCCAGGGATTCTTGCTTCTAGTCCAATAATTTGTGGAGTGGAGTGTATTTAGAAAGAGATCCAGTCTTGATTTAAAGCCCCCAAGTGGTGACGAGCGTATCATTTGCCTTGGGAAGCGGTTCCAATAGTTAATTACTCTCATTGGTTTTTTTTAAATTACATCATATTTCCAGTTTGAGTTGTTATAACTTTAACTTCCAGCCATTGATCCGCTAAATCAAAGAGCCTGCTGCTATCCAAGATCTCCTCTCTATGTTGGTGCTTATCAAAGGAAGCTGGCCTTCTACCGGAGCCAGAGATTCAACCTGTAGACTGTCTTTCTAACGCTCAGCTTAGCTACTGCAGTTGCTGTTGTAAGAACAATGTTTAATTTAATGATCTGTGCATTAAATGGCTCTTTGTTGTTAACCTGGGTAAAAGTAGTGAGTGGTGGTAAGGGGAATAGCAGTTCAATGCTACAAAAAAGTTAAAATAATTCCTGAGATTGTCATACTAAGCCAAACTTGGAGGGCACCATTACATGACTAAATGAATTTTTTTTACCTTAGAGAATACCTTTTTTTTTTTTTTTTTTACTGTTACTGCCTTCTCAGTGAAATGAGAGAAGTTAATGAAACAAATAGTACCAGTAGTCCTGTCAACTGCATTGACTCCATTGGAATTACTTGTGTGAGTAAGTGCTCACCAGTATGAGCAAGGGGTTCACAACCTGGCCCCTAAAAATAATTATTTTATTCAATTCTGTTTTCTCCCCTCCATCTGCACTTCCCCTGGGATTGCTCTAAAGCAAAGGAACACAGTTACTCAACACTCAGCCATTCAAGTGGAACTCAGCGAAAACACTCCTTCCAAGGACCAGAGTCATATCAACAGTACATTATGATTGTCAGGATCAAAGGCATGAATGCATCACCATGAATGTCTGATCTCCATCCATCACCAGGAGATCATTGAGTAACAAAACCAACACATTTTTTTAAACCTACTCAGGCTTGAAACCAGATTGACTGGCACCAGGGAAAGCTGAAGGTATAGATATGGAAATTAGGTTTACATGTTTAATGATGAGAGCAACTAACCATTGGAACAATTTACCAAGGGTCATGGTGGATTTTCCATCACTGATAATTTTTAAATCAAGATCTGAGTTTTTCTAAAAGACTTGCTCTAGGCATTATTTTGGGGCAGTTCTCTGGCCTATCTTACACAGGAAGTCAGACAAGATGATCACAATGGTCCCTTCTGGCCTTGGAGTCTGGCCAGGGATGTCTCAGCACAGACTTCAAAAAAATCATTCTTTAGGAAAGGGATGTTTGAAACAGCTCAAATTGGTCAGATTGCATGACATTTAGAAACAGTTTCATAGGCAGGTTCCACAATTACTTCCGAAAGGACATCTGGCGCAATGGCCTCCCAAAGGGGTGTGGGTTGGCCAATCTCCACCTCCCAAAGGGGCGTGACATTGCCAGGCTCCACCAGTACACTTCCCAGTGCTTCTTGTCAGCTTTTACCAGCTAGCCACTTGTTCTCCAAAGCTCCTTGGTGCCTTCATGGTCCCCATTCTAAAAGAGAGAAAGAAGGATAATTTCAAAACTATAAATACAAAGTTATTAGAAAACAAAGTGAAAAGGTGTCTGTACCTGTGGGGCCTTCTGCCAGACAGGCATCCTGACTCTGGAGCGTCCACATAGTCCTGACTTGCTGGGAATGTGGCCTGCATGTCCCCACTGACGAATGACAGCCAGGGGGAACCACCAGGTGTGAGAGGTGCTTGGTGGTGGAGTCCCTCAGGAAGCAGGTAAAAGAGCTGGAGGAGAAGATGGCTCATCTGCATAGCATCCAAGCGTATGAGGTCTTCATCGACAGGACATACATGGAACCATCTGGATGGAGGATGACTACAGAAGCAGCAGAGGAGAGGAAGGAGAACTGGCTGCTTTATGGGGAGGAGACTGGCTGCTGGCTCCCTTAGGCGGTATACAGTGCTCCATCCCCATCATCTACCCCGTTCATCGAGGTGAAGAACTAGTATGCTATACTGGCCACAGGAAGTAGGAGCAGACCCCAGTGGCTGAAGAGTCACCTGCACCTCAGCTGGGAGGCTCATAGCTACAACGCCCAATAGAAGGAGACGTCAGGTGCTGGTGGTCAGGGACTCTCTTCTGAAGGGGACGAAGGCACCATCTGCCAATCTGATGTGATGTCCCGGGAGGGTGTGCTGCCTGCCTGGAGCCCATATCTGAGATGTTATGGAAAGATTGCCGAGGCTCATCCATGCTTCTGATCACTACCCCATGCTGCTCATCCACATGGGAGCTAATGATAGTGTCGAGTATGACCCTGAGCCGATCAGTAGCAACTATAAGGCTCTGGAAGCTGGGGGGAAGGAGCCAAGGGTGCAATTTGTGTTGTTGTCCATCATCCTGGTTGAAGGTAAGACCCAGGTGGGAACACGTGCATCCTGGACATGAATGCATGGCTGTGCAGATGGTGTTGATGGGAGGACTTTGGCTTCCTTAACCATGGAATGCCATTTTGGGAAAAAGGTCTGCAGGGAAGAGATGGGATCTACTTGACCAAGAAAGTCATGTTCATTCACCAACTCGCCAATCAAGTGAGGAGAGCTTTAAATTAGGTTCAAAGGGGGCAGGTGACAAAAGCCTAGAGATAGGTATAAAAAGGGTGACCTTAACGGAGGGTTAGATGTTGCAGGGGACATGTCGCAATAGGGTCTTAGGAGCAACAAGAGGGAAATCAACATGGGGATCTGCTCCTCACCTTAGTTGTCTAGTCACAAATGCAAGAAGTGTGGGGAATAAACAAGAAGAACTGGAAATATTAGCATATAAGCTAAATTATTACTTCCTTGGCTTCTCAGAGATGGTGGGATAAGACTCCTGACTGGAATATTGGTATAGAGGGGTATAGCTTGTTCAGGAAGGACAAAAAGGGAGGAAGTGTTACATTATACATGCAGAATATATACACTTGTTCTGAGGTCTAGAAGGAAGTGAGAGGCAGACCAGGTGAAAGTCTCTAGGTAAAGATAAAAGGGGTAAAAAAATAGGGGTGCCATCATGGTACTGTAGACTACCAAATTAGGAAGAGAAGGTGGAAGAGGCATTTCAAGAACAGATGACAGATATATCCAAAATACAATACCTGGTAATAATGGGGTTCTTTAACTGCCCAAATATCTATTGGCAGGATAATATGGCAAAACACAAAATTTCCAGTGAGTTCTTGGAATGTATTAGGGACACATTTTTGTTCCAGATAGTGGAGGATATAACCAGGGGGGCAGCCATTTTAGACTTGATTCTTACCAACAGGGAGGAATTGGTAGTGAATCTGAAGGTGGAAGGCAATTTGGGCAGAAGTGATCATGAAATGATACATTTTATGATTCTAGGCAAAGGAAGGAGTGAGAACAGCAGAACAAGGACAAAGAACTTCCAAAAAGCAGAGTTTAACAAACTCAGAGAACTGGTAGTAAGGTCCTATAGGAAGAAAATCTAAGGGGAAAAAGGAATTCAAGAGAGCTGGCAGTTTCTCAAGCAGACAATATTAAACGCACAACTGTAAACTATTCTGATGCAAAAGAAAGATAGGAAGAAAAGTAAGAGGCCAATATGGCTCCATCAGGAGCTCTTTAATGATCTGAAAACCAAAAAGGAATCCTACAAAAAGTGGAAACATGGATAAATTGCTCTACAAAAGAATAACACAAACATGTAGGGACAAACTCAGAAAGGCTTATGGCTTACACCTAGCAAGGGACATAAAAGGCAATAAGACAAGGTTCAATAAATACAGTAGGAGCAAGAGAAAGATGAAGGAAAGTATAGGTCTACTACTTAGTGGGGAAGGAGAGCTAACAACAGATGACATCAAGAAGGTTTGGATGTTTAATGCCTATTTTGGTTCAGTCCTCGCTAAAAAGATTAATGGTGACCAGACACTCAACACAATTAATATTAACAACAAGGGTGAAAATAGAGGAAGCCAAAATAGAGGAAGAACAGGTTACAGAATATTTAGATAAGTGAGATGTATTAAGTCAGTAAGGCCTGATGAAATTCACACTAGGGTACTTAAGGGATTAGCTGAAGCAATGTCAGGACCATTAGCAATTATCTTTGAGAACTCATGGAGGATGGATGAGGTCCCAGAGGAATGGAAAAGGGCAAAGTATCTATCTTTAAAAAGGGGGGAAAAGAGCGTCTTAGGCTGACTGGTCTATAATTCCCTAACTTCAATACCTTGAAAGATACTGGAACAAATTATTAAACAATCAATTTGTAAGCACCTAGCGGATAATAGGGTTATAAGGAATAGCCAATATGGATTTGTCAAGAACAAATCATGCCAAAGCAACCTAATTTCCTTCTTTGACAGATTTATTGGCCTAATGGATAGGTGCAAGCTGTAGATGTGATACCTCTTGATTTTAGTAAGCCTTTGACATAGTTACACATGACATTCTCTTAACCAAATTAGGGAAATGCAGTCTAGATCAGTGGTTCTCATCCAGGGGTCGTGGGGCCCTTGGGGGAACTGCGAGCAGGTTTCAGGGTGGCTGCCAAGCAGGGCCAGCATTAGACTTGCTGGGGCCTAGGGTAAAAAGCCAAAGCCCCACCACATGGGGCTGAAGCCCAGGGCCCTGAGCCCTGCCACTTGGGGCTGAAGCTGAAGTCAGAGAAATGTAGCTTCGTTGGGGCCCCTGTGTCATAGGGCCCCAGGCAATTGCCCTGCTTGCTACCCCCTAATGCCAGCCCTGGCTTTTATATGCAGAAAAACAGTTATTGTGGCACAGGTGGGCCATGGAGTTTTTATAGCATGTTGGGAGGGCATCAGAAAAAAAAAGGTTGAGAACCCCGGGTCTAGATGAAATTACTATTAGATGGGAGCAAAACTGGTTGATAGACTGTATTCAAAGCGTAGTTATCAAGGGTTTGCTGTCAAACTGGGAGGGGATGTCTAGTGGGGTTGTAGAGGGTCAGTCCTAGGTCTGATACTGGTCAATGGTTTTATTAATGGCTTGGATAATGGAGTAGAGGATAGGCTTATCAAATTTTCAGATGACACCAAGATGGGAGGGGTTGCTTGCACTTTGGAGGACAGGATTAGAATTCAAAGCCTCCTTGACGAACTGGTCTGAATTCAACAAGATGAAATTCAATAAAGATAAGTGCAAAGTACTTCACTTAGGAAGGAAAAATCAAATGCAGAACTACAAAATGGGAAATGACTGGGTAGGTGATAGTACTGCTGAAAGGGATCTGGGGGTTATAGTGGATCACAAATTGAATACAAGTCACCAATGTGATGCGGTTGCAAAAAAGGCTAACAGCACTCGGTTTATTAACAGGAGTGTTTTGTGAGATGTGGAAGAAAACTGTCCCACTCTACTTGGCACTGGTGAGCTGGAGCACTGTGTCCAATTCTGGGTGCCACACTTAGGAAAGATGTGGACAAATTGGAGAGAGTCCAGAGGTGAACAACAAAAATGATAAAAGGTTAGAAAACCTGACCTACGAGGAAAGATTAACAAACCTGGAGTGTTTAATTGTGAGTAAAGAAGACTGAGGAGGGGACCCGATAACAGTCTTCTAATATGCTATGGGCTGTTACAAAGAGGACTGTGATCAATTGTTCTTCATGTCCACTGAAGGTAGCACAAGAAGCAATGAGCTTAATCTGCAGGAAGGGTGATTTAGGTTAGAGATTAGGAAAAAATTTACTAAATATAAGGGCAGTTAAATTCTGGAATTGATTTCCAAGAGAGGTTGTGGAATCCCAGTCATTGGAGATTTTTAAGAAAGGTTGGACAAACCCCTGTCAGGGATGGTCTAGATTTATTTGGTGGGCTGGATTTGCTGAATTCTTGAGGTCCCATTCAGCCCTACATTTCTATGAAAAAAGACCAAAGGGGAAAATGTATTTACATTTGTCCAAATGTATTTACACGTACTTCAGGAGCAGCTTCCAGACCCCAGCCACCTACGACAGGGTAAAAGAGAAAAGACATTAGAATAAGACCACAGTGGACAATTACAAAATCATAGTATGTGAGGTTCAGATATGTCTTATTGTTACCTTGTGCACCACTGTGTGTTTGATCCTTCTGTTGTCTCTTGTCTTCTACTTAGATTAGCAGCTCTTTTTGTACTGTGTTTATGCAGTGCCTAGCACAATGGAATCCTGGTCCACGACTGGGGTTCCTAAGTGCTACAACAACAATAAACAAAGATGATTACGACTACTAGTAATAATATGTAAACCAGGGCCGGCCCACAACATTTTGGCACCTGAGGCAGGGAGCTCAAATGACGCCCCTATGTCCCCTCGCTTGGGCCAAAACTTTGAAAGGTCTCAATTCTGCCTTCTTCCTGTTCTATTCCTCTCATGGTACTGCTCTGCTACCTACCCCCAAAAAAGGAGAAATAACAATTTAAAATGCCTTGTTCAAAAATTTTAAGTAACACTTCACTTTCAAACGCCTGAACAGCAAATGTAACTTTTCTTGTCTGCATAGTAAACACTGGCATTTTTATCTGTTTGAATAATCAAAGTGGTGCTTTCTGTGCCTTCTTGGTTGCAAAGATTTGAACTGCTTCCTGAAAGTCCACAGTCTGGGCCAGCTCATGCTCTACTGAGATGATTGCAAAGCCCACCAGCCTCTCCTGTGTCATTGTGGAGCGTAGATGTGTTTTTATTAACTTCAGCTTGGAGAAGCTGCGTTCTCCTCTGGCAACTGTTACAGGATGTGTTAGAAGTATGCGCAGAGCAACAAAAGCATTTGGAAAGAAGGTGGTCATCTTATTTGTGTACATATATTCCAGAACAGCCTTTGGAGTTGATCCTGATGAAATGTATCTTGAAAGGGCTTTCAGTTCATCACCTAAATCACTCACATCAATATCGTGCATGTCATCATGTGTCAACACTGTCTCTAGTGCCCTGCATTGCTGGTGTAGGTCTTCTTCAGGTATAGTGAGGAGTTTTGGAATATCATACAACATCCCAAATATACTGCTGTGTTCCTTGAGCTGCATGAAACGTTTAACTGACTGTATTGCACAATCTAGCACCTGGTTAAAGAATTCAACTTTAAATTGTTGTTTGGGATCTCTTATGGGATTATCCCGTGACTTGTAATCAAAATGTCTTCTTCTTTGGTGACTCTTGTATTCTTGAATGGGTGGGAAAATAGCTTCAGTGTGAAGATCCTTTGCCAACTTCTGTGCACTCTTCAGAACATTTTGAAATCCCTCATCTGACCGGTAAGACTGTGGGTATGACTTTGCTTTGTCCTGTTGTTCCATTGCTCCAGATATATCAAGGTCAACACCTTGGAGTCTCTTGCTTACAACATTTATTTCAAACAGTACGTCATGCCACAACACTAAGCCACACATAAATTTGAAGTTATGTATGTTTCTGGTGATTCCAATTCCCTCTGCCACTGTTCCCCCATGAACAGTTCCTGTCATAGAAATATCCTCCATAATGGCAACTATGGCATCATCTATCTTCCCAATTCAGTGTTTGATAGGCTTTATTGCCTCCACTCGACTTTCCCATCGTGTGGCACTTAGTGCTTTCAGTGTCAGAGAGGATGTTCCCAGATGTTGCTTCAAAATTTGCCATAGATGAGTTGATGCAGAGAAAAATACATAGATGCTTTGAATTACATTAAAAAATTCAGCAGCCTCACTCAAAGCTGATGCTGCATCACTGACCACCAAGTTCAATGAATGAGAACTGCATGGGACAAAAAAAGCTCGAGAGTTTAACTCTCGGATCCATGTCTGCACTCCTCTGTTCTTTCCTCTCATGTTAGCATCATTATCGTAGCCCTGACCGCTCATGTTAGCTATAGCACTTCCCGTATCTTCCAGCTTTTTAAGAAGCACATTTGTCATACCAGCTCCTGTAGTATCATCAATGTCAATAAATTCTAGAAAATGCTCTCTGACAGTCATCACTGCAGGGACATTTTCACTAGATTCTGTTGTTGTTCCAAAACGCACCATTAAAGTCATTTGTTCCGTATGGCTGATGTCGGGTGTGCAGTCCAGAATAACAGAGTAATATCTTGCTGACTTCAGACCTGCCACAATCTTCTGTTTGACTTTTGTTGCCAGTAACTGTATGATCTCATTTTGAATTGTTTTTCCAAGGTAGTGGTGTGTGTACATTTCTTGGGTGGTGACTCTTCTTAGATGCTCCTGGAGTACAGCATCAAACTCAGTCATCAGCTCCACAATTTTAAGGAAGTTTCCATTGTTTGGCACATACAGCTGATCTGAAGTGCCATGCAGTGCTAGGTTTTGGGTGGCAAACATTCTCACAATGGCAATGAGCCTTTTCAGAACATTTTGTCAGTAAAGAGACTCTGATGCAATCTTCTCTTGATGCTGATCATCTATGGTGGCCTTTAACCTTCGTCTCATCTCAAGCTCTTTCCACCTATGGAATGCTCTCTGGTGATTTGCTGCCTTCTCATGGCATGCCAGATTTCTAGCCAGATTTTTCCAGTCCTTTGTTCCTGTAGAACCCAATGTGGCTGGAACATTAGACTGGAAGAGTCTGCAATAAAAACAGATGCAGCATTCTGGGTTTTTGAGTACATAAGCCATGGCCTCTCCACCTTGTCACCATTGGGGATTTCACACCAGTAATGTGTTGGATGGAAACTTCTATTTTCATTGTCTTTGGGGAACATAAAGTTTTTCACCTGCTGTGGCCCATGCAGTACAAGGAAGTCCCTCAGGCTACTGCTCAAGTGGGTCCACAGTCCTGGATCATCTAGACTTAAGGAACTAAACTCAGCAGCAGCTGTTTCTTGCGCCTCCACCGCACTCTTCTCTGATCTACACTTTTCTTCAGTAATGTGCATGGTTACATCCATTTGAGATGGAGATATGGATGCTGCAGTGGCTGCCAGGTCACCTGCACTCTGACTAATTGGAAGATCAGGCACCTCCTTACCACTCATATCCTCACTGGGGCCGGAAGGCTCACCGTGAACATTTGTGTCTATGTATCTCAGGAGAGCTCCTTCCTGCTTAGACAGAAAAGCTTCCTTTGCTTTCTTTCTTTTTCTGAATGCTGCCCCAGAGGGGCATTTTCTTCTTTCACTCATGACTGCTGTTCTGTGCCAGCTATAGTGGCTCTCAATACTCAGTTGAAAGGGACAAATAAGCAGGCTGGTAGCAGGGCCTGAGTGAGGGAAGATATAAGCGTCTTAAGGGCCTAACTGGCTCCTACTACTTCAGTTGACTGCCTATTCTCCTCAAGTGGGTTCAGGGAAGCAGCAGGAAACAGGAAGTTCCCTGAGAAGCTGATGTTAATCAGTCCAGGCTCCTGGGGGTGCTAGAGAGGTACATAAGAGGCTCCTCCTCCTCTCTCTCTATGCAGCTCCTGCTGCTTTCTGTTATTCCCTTTCACCTTTTCTCTTGCCTGCCTGTTATGTCTCTTGTGCCCTCCTCCCTCCAGCACAGCACTCCACCGTCTCTGTGCATCTAGAGCAGACAGAATACATATGTACCAGCAGCAGACACAATTTTCTACACTCTGGGTCCTAGTGGTACCCCCCCACAGTCTGGCATCTGAGACGGCTGCCTCAGTTCGCCTCATGGTAAGGCCAGCCCTGATATAAACTAGTCAAAGCCACCTGCCCTAACAACTGTTTCTAGGAATATCAACGCAATTCCATCAGCACTCCAAGAATCAGTCATCTCCCCTGGCACTCAAATATGGTTATTATTAGCACATATTGTTTCTTTGTGGTGGCACCCACAATGAGCTAAATGCTTTCCAGACATTCCTAGGGGCCTGGACCCTACCTTGAGGAGTTCACAGCCTAAAGGACAAACAGAGGTGAGGGGGAAGGGAACAATAAATAGGGATTTTAAAACTGCAGGCTAATTATATTCATTGTATGCAGCATGGCGGGGTGAATCTTTAGGAAGGGCTTAAATGTTGTACCAACTAGTGCGGGCCACCATGTAGCTTTACTCTACATGTGGGAGGGAGGATGGGTGTTTTCTTCTGGTGAAGGCTTTATAGTTAGGAAATTCTTTCTTTCATTCTTTGTGAATTCATGCATCAGTCTGTTTCCTGTTTTGGGAAAGGCTGATTTTATTTTGCTTTTTGTCTCTTTGTTTAGTTTGAACGGTTTGCATTTTGTGTTTTAATTAAAGTCAATTTTCTTTGGTCTGTGTCCTGTGCATTTATCCAAGGGTCTCTATGCAGAGCCAGCACCAGCCCAGAGCTGGCTTGTAGCAGATCTGATGACCAGTCACTGTGGGAGGTTGTTAGTTCCTGTTGTGGCTTATTGGCTCCTTCACCCTGGACCTCCTACTTTCAGTATCAGTGTTGCCGAGTGGACAGAGCACCAGTCTGGGAACCAGGAGACCTGAATTCTATTCCTGGCTCTGCCACTGGCCTTCTGGGTGACTTTGGGCAAGTCACATCCCCTTTCTATGCCTGAGTTTCCCATCTGTACAATAGGGATAGTGATACTGACCTCCTTTGTCAAGCACGTTCAGATTTGCTCATGAAAAGTGCCAGATAAGAGCAGGATATTATTGTTATTATTTCTTCCAAACCTCAACTTCCGAGCAGCAAGCAGCTGTCTTTTCCTGAACCTACCCTTCTTCCTATCTAGCACAGCACTCTCCTGTGGCCTCTAGGCAATAATACGTCATCTATTTATTTAGACTGAATGCAAGTGTAAAGGTGCCTATCCAAGACTATAGCAGCCCTAACAGCATTGATAATGCAGTGAACTCCCAGCAGCAGTAAAGTGATCATTTCAACATGAATCCAGCCAGCGAGACCCCACCAGAGTCTCCTTTTCACCTCTACATCACACAGGAACCATTCCCTCAGCCCTTTCCCAGAGTTCAAACAAACACACAATGTTTGCAGTACATCTGGAAGGTTGCCAAATTTGGGCTGTGTCATAACTATAAAGGGGGTAACAGCTCTCCTGTGTACAGTACTATAAAATCCCTCCTGGCCAGAGACTCCAAAATCCTTTTCCCTGTAAAGGGTTAAAAAGCTCAGGTAACCTGGCTGGCATCTGACCCAAAGGACTAATAAGGGGACAAGATACTTTCAAATCTTGGGCGGGGGGGAGAGGCTTTTGTTTGTGCTCTTTGTTTGGGAATTCGTTCGCTCTTGGGACTGAGAGGGACCAGACATCAATCCAGGTTCTCCCCATCTTTCTAAACAAGTCTCTCATATTTCAAACTTGTAAGTAAACAGCCAGGCAAGGCGTCTTAGTTTTACTTTGTTTTCTCAACTTGTAAATGTACCTTTTACTAGAGTGTTTATCTTTGTTTGCTATACTTTGAACCTGAGGCTAGAGGGAGGTCCTCTGAGCTCTTTAAGTTTGATTACCCTGTAAAGTTATTTTCCATACTGATTTTACAGAGATGATTTTTACCTTTTTCTTTAATTAAAAGCCTTCTTTTTAAGAACCTGATTGATTTTTCCTTGTTTTTAGATCCAAGGGGGTTGGATCTGTATTCACCAGTGAATTGGTGAAAGGTTTCTCAAGGCTTCCCAGGGAAGGGAATTAGCTTTGGGATGGTGGCAGTGGACTAGAGCTAAGCTGGTAGTTAAGCTTAGAAGTTTTCATGCAGGCCCCCACATTGTACCCTAAAGTTCATAGTGGGGATACAGCCTTGACAGGCTGTCTCGAACCCAGGGGAGGAGCAAGCTCCAGACTCCTGGAGGCCGCACAGGGAACACCCTGCCAGCTGCCCTCTCTCTTTTCTAATAATGTCCAGCTCGCATGCCCCTGCTGCCCACAGCTGTGGCAGTGTGGCACAGAGAGAGAGAGGTGATCCCTCAGGTAGGCTGGTCCCAGGCCATTTAGGGCTTTATAGACCATTGGGCAGACAGTGCAGATCGCAGAGCACTGGGGCCACATGCTCCCAGCGAGAGGCTCCATTCAGTACGTGAGCTGCCCTGTTCTGCACCAGCTTCAGTCTTTGAATGGTCATAATAATAATCAATTATAATGCCTGGTGATGGTGCTATGAATTATTTCTATGTATATGCTGTCATTGGAATCCCCCCCTCTACGGCTTTTTCCGTGGCCTCTCTGTTTTTGTGTAACTATTTGCCTGTTCCCTGCTGCATTTTTTCACTGCATTTTAACAAATTTATTTCAGTCTCTGCCCTTCCCCCTTGCGCTCTCTTTATCATTTCTGTGGAACACAGACGCAATAACAGCTGCGTTTCAGGCCAACTTTCAAATCCTCGGCTGGAGGAAACCCACGCTGTTCCACTGGAATCAACAAGGCGCTCCACCTCACCCCTGCCGAGGATCTGGCCCCTAGTGCCCCAGAAAGGTTGAAATGAGGTAAAATGGCTGTGCCCTATCCCTGGACGACATTGAGCAGTCTGGCACAATTCAGTACTAGTGACCAATTCCAGGCAGGAAGAGCCTGGGATGGAAGGGTTGCAGGTTAGGATAATGTTCTATTGGCAGTGCTCTGTGGGAAAGCATGCACTAACCTTGTCCATGCTGTGCTTGGCTCTAATCAACACAATTATTTGCTCAGTTCTTGAGCACTGCAAATCATTGCAACTGTTTTTTAAACCGTGCCAGGAGTCAGAGTACCAGTTGCTAACTGTGTTGCTGAGGTGCCACTGATTGTTACCCGGGGGACATTCTGTATGGACACAGATGAGTCTCTCTCTTTTTATTGCTCTCTATTCAAATTCAAGGCTTGTTTAATCAGGACATATTAGTAACTTGACAGGAATCTGGCTGGAAGGAAGAGAAGGGAGTGGATAGAGAAAAGGGCTTGGGGGAATGTGTCTCTATTGACAGAGCAAGGGTGTTGCTCCTCTGTTAGCATTGCAGACCAGATGTGCAATGAAGAGGAGCTGGGATTTGCTGGGTGACAACATGAGAGGACTTCATGTTTCTAAAACTAAACTGGGTTCCTAGCGCCCTCTCCAAACTCTTCCCTCCTTCAGCCTGTGCTCCTCCCTCCAAGTTCCACATAGGTTACTATAGCAGTGGCATCTTTATGAGAGGTCTTCTGAAAGGCTTTAATGAAATGGTAGCTATTTTTACTGAAGGCAGCCTGTAACTTCAGTCCCACTGGAAACAATGAAAAAGACTGAGAAAAAAATCATATATATTAAAGGCAGCCTCACTAACAAATGGGAAGGCTACAGTGAAGTGGTGGCCATCTTTACTGAAGGAATTATAATTTTAATCCTATTGGTTAGCTTCAGTCCCATTGTAAATTGTGGGAAATGGTGAGCATTATGAGTTAGGGCAAATTGTGAATATAATGGGAAAGATAGGCTACAACAGTCATTAATAACTCACGAGTTAATTTTGTCACAAATATATCCTGCACTAGTTTTCTATGAGTTTTAACTCTTTAGAAAGTACGAATAATAATAAATCAGCCGTTTGCTAGCAATAGGGATACAAAAAAAGTATAAGACACAGATGGAAAGAAATTCTTCTTAAAAGGTTCCATTTTAAATTAATGTGATCCCATAAACAAAGTAACAGATTAATTTAAAACTCCTCAGGAAATGCAGTCTTTCTCCACAGATCATGTCCTGTACTTTTGGGAAAGTAAAAAATCGGAACTCAGCCTTAATGAGTTCACTTCTGCAACCCTGGAAAAGGGCAAGATGTTGCCCTGAAGACAGTGACCTGTGTGGAGGTTACTGCAGAGAGGAACCACCCCAATAAAAGCTCCAAGGTGACTGCATGTCAGGAGATGCTGTGCTTGCCAGAGCTCCCTGGTGAGCAGTGTGGTGGGTTGCTCAACCAGGCTATTACTTGAGCTTCTCCTGCAGCAGGTGTCGATCTTGCCACCAGGTAGGGTGCCAGATAGAGCAGACTCTGCATTCCCCTAAATGCAGCAACCGTGGTTGTGCATGGCTCTTGCATGGGGCCACAAGTTTGGGGGAAATGTCCAGGTACCCTATGCACAGCCCAGGCACAAGATGGTCTCCTATATATGGCTATTCCTGGATAATATTCTATGCAATATCAAGTTTTCAGACCATCCTAAAACCTGATGCCAGCTTTTCTTCACAAACCAAATGTTCTTAGTTCTTGCACACACGCATGCACACACGCACACACTCCCAGGCCAAACTTTTTTCAACAACATTTTCTCATTCTCTGTCTCATATAATTACGGCAGTCCTAAAACTGAGATATTTTCATGCCCTTTTAATACAGCATTTCCAAATAGGCCATATTCTTATTGAGTTAACTCCAAAAGTGGATGAAAGCCCTAAAGTACTAAGGGTAATTGCCAAATATTGATACTGGTAGAAAACTGATGTCACTTTACTGAATTATGGCCCTAATGACACATGCCCTGATTTCCTACTCATATAGATGATTGTTCCACACTATGGGCCAGATCCTCAGCTGCTGTAAATAGGCATAGTGTCACTGAAGTCAAAGGAGCTATGCTGATCTACGCCAGCTGAGGACCTAGCCATATGTTTGTAAAAAAAAAACAGAGAATGAGCAAGTACGAAACCAAGACAGCCAAGTATTTCATGCTCTTTAAAAAAAATACCTACTTTTTAAATGGGAATTCCTCACAGTCTTAGCTACCAAGCATAAAGCTGCAGTCTTGTCTTGCTTTCCATTGTCAGTACTAATTACTTTGCACTCTCATTACTTAACATAACACATCAAATATTACTCTTTAACAATTCTCTCCTTCATCTTGGTTTTTATACCTATCTACACAGCGATGCACACTGCCAGGGTAACATTCACCTTCCCTCTCCTCTGCCAGGAGAGTGCACTGGGGCTGTCCCAAACTCTTCGGGCCATGACTATCCTGCCACTGACATCTTCATAAGGAACAGGCCTCTCTTGGGATTTCCCCGCATGAAGCTACTGGCAATGGCGCTCTTTTCCTTTGTGAGGTTTTAATGAGTTGGAAAGTGTCTCTGCAGATTTGCCAGGAAAGAAAAAGATGTTTATTTTGCCTTAGTTGGGATCCCGCCCTCTAGACGTGATGAAAGACCTTCAGGAATGGCTCAGCACGCTCCCACCTCACTCACTATCTACGGCACACACAGAAATGGGTTTTAGGGTGCTTGAATGGTTTTTACTTACTTCTTTTTCTTTTTCTTGAATAACAAACACTGGTCCTTCCCTTTTCACTTGCACACAGCCAAGCTAGCTTTGCCTTTTTGAAATAGCTCCATTCCTTCACCGCCACACACTCATCAAACAACATCTGTACCGAAGTTTCTTACTAATGCTACTTATGCTACATCATCTATTTTTCATCCTCTTCCTTGCCTGATGTTTCTCTTTGTATCTTCTCCAGCTACTTAGGTTATTTCTTCCCACCTCGTTTCATCCACTGTGGACATTCTCATGTTCCTTGGGTAGAACCAAGTAAACCTAGACCATCCCTGACAGGTTTTTCACCAACCTTTTCTTAAAAAAGCTCTCTTGGAAGCCTGTTCCAGTACTTGCTTGGCCTTATAGTTAGAAAGTTTTTCCTAATATCTAACCTAAATATCCCCTGCTGCAGATTAATCCCATTACTTCCTATCCTACCTTGGGTGGAGGGAGAACATTCAGTCACTGCTGTCTTTATAGAAGCCCTGAACATATTCGAAGACTGTTCATAGAATTGGAAGGGACCTAAGGAGGTCATCTAGTCCAACCCCCTGCTCAAAGCAGGACCAATCCCCAGACAGATTTTTACCCCAGTTCTCTAAATGGCCCCTTCAAGGATTGGGCTCACAACCCTGAGTTTAGCAGCCCAATGCTCAAACGACTGAGCTATCCCTCCCCCCCAGATACTCCCTCAGACTTCTTATTTCAAGACTAAACATGCCCAGTTTTTTTAACCATTCTTCATAGATCAGGTTTTCTAAACCTTTTATAATGTTTGTTGCTCTTCTCTGGACTCTCTCCAATTTGTTCACATCTTTCTTAAAGGGTGGCCCCCAAAACTGGGCACAACACTCTAGCCAAGGCCTCACCAGGACTCAGTAGAGCAAAGCAATTACCTCACATATGTTACATACACCCCAGAATAATATTAGTCTTTTTTTGCAACTGCTTCACATTGTTGGCTCACATTCAATTTATGGTCCACTAAAACACCCAGATCCTTTTCAGCAGTATTACTGCCTAGCCACTTATACCCCATTTTGTAGTTGTGCATTTGATTTTTCCTTCCTAAGTGTAGAACTTTGCACTTGTCTTTATCTAATTTCATTTTGTTCATTTCAGATCAATTCTCCAATTTGTCAAGATTGGTTTGAATTCTAATCCTGATCTCCAAAGTGCTTGCAATCCCTCCCAACTTGATGTCATCTGCAAATTTTATAAGCATACTCTCCACTCCTGTATCCAAGACATTAATGAAGCTACTGAATACTTGAGTCAGGACTGACCCCTGCAGAACCCGACTAGATACACCCTTTAAGTTGACAGTGAACCATTGATAACTACTCTGAGTATGGTCTTTCAAACTGTTGTGCACCCACTTTTTAGTAATTTAATCTAGACCATATTTCTCTCATAGTTTGCCTATGCATATTTCATGTTGTTCAATGTCAAAAGCCGTACTAAAATTAATATATATCATGTCTACAACTTCCCCCCATCCATTAGGCAAGTATTCCTGTCAAAGAAAGAAAGTAGGTTGGTTTGGTATGGTTTGTTCTTGACAAATCCATATTGGCTATTTCTTATAACCCTATTATCCGCTAGGTGCTTACAAATTGATTGTTCAATAATTTGTTCCAGTATCTTTCCAAGTATTGAAGTTAGGCTGACTGGTCCATAATTCCCGGCACCTGTTTGTTTCCCTTTAAAAGATAGGTACTATGTTTGCCCTTCTTGAGTTGTCTGGGTCCTCATGCGTCCTCCATGAGTTCTCAAAGATAATGGCTAATGGTTCCAAGATTGCTTCAGCTAGTTCCCTAAGTATCCTAGTATGAATTTCATCAGGATCTATTGAGTTTAATAAAGCTAACTTATCTAAACATTCTTTAACCTGTTCTTTCTCTATTTTGGCTTGTGTTCCCTCCTCCTTCTTGTTAATATTAATTGTGTTGAGTGAAGCAAAGTATGCATTAAACAGCCCAGCTGTTTGAGTCATCCCTTCTTAATTATCCTTCCCTGATTAGTAGTGGAACTACATGTTTCCTTCATCTTTCTCTTGTTCCTACTGTATTTATAGAATCTCTTCTTATTGCCTTTTATGTCCCTTCCTAGGTGTAACTCATTTTTTACTGTAGCCTTTCTGATTTTGTCCCTACATCCTTGTGTTATTCTTTTATATTCATCCTTAGAAAATTGTCCATGGATTCCCTTTTGTAGGATTCCATTTTGATTTTCTGGTCATTAAATCACTCCTAATAGAGCCATAATGGCCACTTACTATTCTTCCTATCTTTCCTTTGCATCGGGACAGTTTGCAGTTGAGCCTTTAATATTGTCTCTTTGAGAAACTGCCAGCTCTCCTGAACTCCTTTATCCCTTAGAGTTTCATTCTATGGTATCTTATTTACCAGTTCTCTGAATAGTGGAGATGGTGCAGCCCTCAGTGGTGAAAAAACAGGTTAAGGATTATTTAGAAAAGCTGGACATGCACCAGTCCATGGGTCCAGATCTAGTGGATCCAAGGGTGCTGAGGGAGTTGGCTGATGTGATTGCAGAGCCACTGGCCATTATCTTTGAAAATTCATGGCGATTGGGGGAGGTCCCAGATGACTGGAAAAAGGCAAATATAATGCCCATATTTTAAAAAGTGAAGAAAGAGAACCCGGGGAACTACAGATCGGTTAGCCTCACTTCAGTCCCTGGCAAAATCATGGAGAAGGTCCTCAAGGAATCCATTTTGAAGCACTTGGAAGAGAGGAAGGTGATCAGAAACAATCAACATGGATTCACCAAGGGCAAGTCATGCCTGACCAACCTGATTGCCTTCTATGATGAGATAACTGGCTCTGTGGCTATGGGGAAAGCAGTGGATGTGATTTATCTTGACTTTAGCAAAGCTTTTGATACGGTCTCCCACAGTATTCTTGCCAGCAAGTTAAAGAAGTATGGATTGGATGAATGGACTATAAGGTGGATAGAAAGCTGGCTAGATTGTCAGGCTCAAAGGGTAGTGATCAACAGCTCGATGTCTAGTTGGCAGCCAGTGTCAAGCAGAGTGCCCCAGTGGTCGGTCCTGGGGCCAGTTTTGTTCAACATCTTTATTAATGATCTGTATGAATTGCACCCTCAGCAAGTTCGCAGATGACACTAAGCTGGGGGGAGAGGTAGATATGCTGGAGGGTAGGGATAGGGTCCAGAGTAACCTAGACAAATTGGAAGATTGGGCCAAAATAAATCTGATGAGGTTCAACAAGGACAAGTGCAGAGTCCTGCACTTAGGAAGGAAGAATTCCATGCACTGCTACAGGCTGGAGACCGACTGGCAAAGCAGCAGTTCTGCAGAAAAGGACCTGGGGATTACAGTGGATGAGAAGCTGGATATGAGTCAGCAGTATGCCTTTGTTGCCAAGAAGGCCAATGGCATATTGGGCTGTATTAGTAGGAGCATTGCCAGCAGATCAAGGGAAGTGATTATTCCCCTCTATTCGGCACTGATGAGGCCACACCTGGAGTATTGCGTCCAGTTTTGGTCCCCCCACTACAGAAGGGATGTGGACAAATTGTAGAGAGTCCAGAGGAGGGCAACGAAAATGATTAGGGGGCTGGGGCACATTACTTACGAGGAGAGGCTGAGGGAACTGGGTTATTTAGTCTGCAGAAGAGAAGAGTGAGGGGGGATTTGATAGCAGCCTTCAACTGTCTGAAGGGGGATTCCAAAGAGGATGGAGGTAGGCTGTTCTCAGTGGTGGTAGATGACAGAACAAGAAGCAATGGTCTCAAGTTGCAGTGGGGGAGGTCTAGGTTGGATATTAGGAAACACTATTTCACTAGGAGAGTGGTGAAGCACTGGAATGGGTTACATAGGGAGCTGGTGGAATCTCCCTCCTTAGAGGTTTTTAAAGCCCAGCTTTACAAAGCACTGGCTGGGATGGTTCGGTATTGGTCCTGCTTTGAGCATGGGCTTGGACTATGACCTCCTGAGGTCACTTCCAACCTTAATATTCTATGATTCTATATAGTGCCAAATCCCAACTTTTGGCTAAGCTGTATTGAGTGCAGGACCATACTGTGTGTAGGGAAAGGTCACTCTATTACTCCATTCCATTCTGCTGTTCTTGTGTCTGACTGGGGACCAAACTGGTCCTGGCTTAACACAGAGCTGCCTAAGGGCTGTTTTAAATTACAGTGAATAAAACAGTCCCTTGGGGCTTACTCCTCTGGCCAGGCATTGTGGTTTACAGTACACTCAGGCCACTCCTGCTCCCACCCCCTCCCACCACAGCTCACCCAGGAATGCGTCTTATACTTGAGGCAGAGCTAGCTATAGCAGCTTTACCTAGCCTGGAAACCACTTGAGCATGGACCCCAATTATTCTGGTAGAGCAGCTCTCTGTCACCTCTGTGCCTCTGGAGCAGTGCTCAAGGTACAGTGCTATGGGCAAGAGTCTGGCTCTTAAAGTGCTGTTCTGACCTAAAAATGCCTGTGATGGGGTTCCTTGGCCTTTGTTGCTCCCTGCTGGGAGCCCCATGGTCCTACTGCATGGCGTCCCAAGAAGCAGCCAGCTGAGAGAAAAAGAACTGGAAAGCTGATCCTCCAAGCTTGCTTAGAGAGGACTTTCTGGAGTGGCCATTTTGGAAACCACAGACTCTTAGGCCTGGTCTACACTATGAGTTTAGGTCGACTTTAGCAGCGTTAAATCGAATTAAGCCTGGACACGTCCACACGACGAAGCCCTTTTTTTCGACCTAAAGGGCCCTTTAAACCGGTTTCTTTACTCCACCTCTGACAAGGAGATTAGCGCTAAAATCGGCCTTTGTGGGTCGGATTTGGGGTAGTGTGACGGAATTTGACGTTATTGGCCTCCGGGAGCTATCCCACAGTGCTTCATTGTGACCGCTCTGGACAGCACTCTCAACTCAGATGCACTGACCAGGTAGACAGGAAAAGCCCCGCGAACTTTTGAATTTCATTTCCTGTTTGCCCAGCGTGGAGAGCACAGGTGACCACGCAGAGCTCATCAGCACAGGTAACCATGATGGAGTCCCAGGATCGCAAAAGAGCTCCAGCATGGACAGAATGGGAGGTACGGGATCTGCTCGCCATATGGGGAGATGAATCAGTGCTAGCTGAACTCCATAGCAGCAAACGAAATGGCAAAATATTAGAAAAAGTCTCAAAGGCCATGAAGGACAGAGGCCATAACAGGGACGCACAGCAGTGCCGTGTGAAAATTAAGGAGCTAAGGCAAGCCTACCACAAAGCCAGAGAGGCAAACGGAAGGTCTGGGGCAGAGCCGCAAACATGCCGCTTCTACGCGGAGCTGCATGCCATTCTAGGGGGTGCAGCCACCACTACCCCAACCGTGTGCTTTGACTCCATCAATGAAGAAACACGCAACAGGGAAGCGGGTTCGGGGTACGCGGAAGATGATGATGATGATGAAGACAATGAAGATAGCTCACAGCAAGGAAGCGGAGAAACCGGTTTCCCCAACAGCCAAGATATGTTTATCACCCTGGACCTGGAACCAGTAACCCCGAACTCACCCAAGGCGTGCTCCCAGACCCTGAGGGCACACAAGGGACCTCTGGTGAGTGTACCTTTGTAAATATTACACAGGGTTTAAAAGCAAGCGTGTTTAATGATTAATTTGCCCTGGCAATCGCGGCCAGTACAGCTACTGGAAAAGTCTGTTAATGTGTATGGGGATGGAGCGGAAATCCTCCAGGGACATCTCCAGAAAGCTCTCCTTCATGTACTCCCAAAGCCTTTGCAAAAGGTTTCTGGGGAGGGCTGCCTTATCCCGTCTGCCATGTTTAGATACTTTACCACGCCAGACCTGTAGCACGTAGTCTGGAATCATTGCATAACAAAGCATGGCAGCATATAGTCCCGGTGTTTGCTGGCATGCAGACAACATCCATTCCTTATCTCTCTTTGTTATCCTTAGGAGAGTGATATCATTCACGGTCACCTGGTTGAAATGGGGTGATTTTATTAAGGGGACATTCAGAGGTGCCCATTCCTGCTTGGCTGAACAGAAATGTTCCCCACTGTTAGCCACACGGTGGCGGGGGGGAGGAGGGGTTGAAGTGATCATCCCAGAGAATTGGGTGTGTGTGTGTGTGCGGGGGGTAGTTGGGTTTGTGCTGCATGTTAACCCGGAAACCCCAGCCCCTCCTTTTACATTGCAAACCCATTTTAAATGGCCAACCCAATGGGTCCTTGGTATGGGAAATGAAGGCGCTGCTGTTTGAAACCATTCCCACATGTTATGAAGGTTAAAAAAGCCAAAAGACTGTGGCTTACCATGGCTGCCTGCAAGCCGAATTCTGTTGCAGGCACAAGCCAGACTCTTGCCCATAGCACACCAAACCGGCAGGCCCTCAATATAAGAGGGAAAATGCGACCTTGTAACGAAAGCACATGTGCTGTGTAATGTGAACAGCAAAATTTAACATGAAAGAGTGTACCCATTGTTCTCTAAAATGTTTCTTTTTTAACCACCTCTCCCTTCTCCTCCACCAGCTACAAATGTTTCTCCTTCGCAGAGGCTAGCGAAGATTAGAAGGAGAAAACGGCGGACTCGGGATGATATGTTCACGGAGCTCCAGATGTCCTCCCACACTGAAAGAGCACAGCAGAATGCGTGGAGGCAGTCAATGTCAGAGTGCAAAAAAGCACAATATGAACAAGAAGAGAGGTGGCGGGATGAATTGCGGGCTGAACAGAGCAAGTGGCAGGCTGAAGATGATAGGTGGCGTCAGCTTGCAGACAGAAGGCAAGAGTTGATGCTCCGGCTGCTGGAGCATCAAACTGATATGCTCCACCGTATGGTTGAGCTGCAGGAAAGGCAGCAGGAGCAGAGACCGCCGCTACAGCCCCTGTGTAACCAACAGCCCTCCTCCCCAAGTCCCATTGCCTCCTCACCCAGACACCCAAGAACACGGTGGGGGGGCCTCCGTCCACCCAGTCACTCCACCCCAGATGACTGCCCGAGCATCGGAAGGCTGGCCTTCAATAAGTGTTAAAGTTTTAAAGTTTTAAACTGCAGTGTGTCCTTGTCCTTCCCTCCTCCCCCACCCATCCCGGGCTACCTTGGCAATTATCCCCCTAGTTGTGTGATGAATTAATAAAGAATGCATGAATGAGAAATAACAATGACTTTATTGCCTCTGCAAGCGGTGCTCGAAGGAGGGAGGGGAGGGTGGGGTGGTTGGTTTACAGGGAAGTAGAGTGAACCGGGGCGGGGGGGGAGGCGGAGGGTTCATCAAGGAGAAACAAACAGAAGTTTCACACCGTAGCCTGGCCAGTCACAAAACTGGTTTTCAAAGCTTCTCTGATGCACACCGCGCCCTGCTGTACTCTTCTAACCGCCCTGGTGTCTGGCTGCGCATAATCAGCAGACAGGCGATTTGCCTCGACCTCCAACCCCGCCATAAATGTCTCCCCCTTACTCTCACAGATATTGTGGAGCGCACAGCAAGCAGCAATAACAATGGGGATATTGGTTTCACTGAGGTCTATTCGAGTCAGTAAGCTGCGCCAGCGCGCTTTTAAACATCCAAATGCACATTACACCACCATTTGGCACTTGCTCAGCCTATAGTTGAACAGGTCCTGACTACTGTCCAGGCTGCCTGTGTATGGCTTCATAAGCCATGGCATTAAGGCGTAGGCTGGGTCCCCAAGGATAACGATAGGCATTTCAACATCTCCAACCATTATTTTCTGGTCCGGGAAGAAAGTCCCTTCCTCCAGCTTTTGAAACAGACCAGAGTGCCTGAAGACGCGAGCATCATGTACCTTTCCTGGCCATCCCACGTTGATGTTGGTGAAACCTCCCTTGTGATCCACCAGGGCTTGCAGCAGCATTGAAAAGTACCCCATGCGGTTTATGTACTCGGTGGCTTGGTGCTCCAGTGCCAAGATAGGGATATGGGTTCCGTCTATCGCCCCACCACAGTTTGGGAATCCCATTGCAGCAAAGCCATTCACTCTGACCTGCATGTTTCCCAGAGTCACTACCCTTGATATCACCAGGTCTTTGATTGCCCTGGCAACTTGGATCACAGCAGCCCCCACAGTAGATTTGCCCACTCCAAATTGATTCCCGACTGACCGGTAGCTGTCTGGCGTTGCAAGCTTTCACAGGGCTATCGCCACTCGCTTCTCAACTGTGAGGGCTGCTCTCATCCTGGTATTCTGGCACTTCAGGGCAGGGGAAAGCAAGTCACAAAGTTCCATGAAAGTGCCCTTACGCATGCAAAAGTTTCTCAGCCACTGGGAATCATCCCACACCTGCAACACGATGCGGTCCCACCAGTCTGTGCTTGTTTCCCGGGCCGAGAATCGGCGTTCCACGCCATGAACCTGCCCCAGTAACACCATGATTTGCACATTGCTGTGGCCCGTACTTTGTGAGAGGTCTATGTCCATGTCAATTTCCACATCACTCTCATTGCCGCGCTGCAATCGCCTCCTCGGCTGGTCCTGGTTTTGCTTTGACATGTCCTGGCTCTGCATATACTCCAGGACAATGCGCGTGGTGTTCATAGTGCTCATAATTGCCATGGTGATCTGAGCGGGCTCCATGATCCCAGTGCTATGGCGTCTGGTCTGAAAAAATGTGCCAAACTGATGGAGGGAGAAAGGGGCGACTGACGACATGGCGTACAGGTACAGGAAATTAAAATTTGGTGGCTGTCATCAGGGAGAAACACAAACAACTTTCACACAGAATGCCCCCCCCCCCCCAAAGATTGAACTCAAAACCCTGGGTTTAGCAGGCTGTTGAATTCACGGAGGGAGGGGGAAGCAAATGAATACAGAACAAATCTGGTCCATCTATTTTTTATATCTTAAGCTGGCAGCAGACAGTGCAGCATGACTGATAGCCATCAGCATCTTCTGGGTGCTTGGCAGAAAATGATGTACTACGATTGATAGCCATCATCGTCAAGAATCAGATGCCCAGAGTGGAAAGTTTGGTGCAGTATTCCTTAGAGGAAACTGCGGAAGAACTTTCCCGGGTGCCTCTGCTTGAACTCACTGAGGAGTACGACGACTACGGATACCAATCGTAATACACCATCCACTGCCAAAAGGCAAGGAGCTGCTGCTGTGTAGCAATGCAGTACCACGTCTGCCGGCACCCAGATGACATATGGTGACGGTGAGCTGAGCTGAGCGGGCTCCATGCTTGCTGTGGTTTGTCGTCTGCACAGGTAACGCAGGTAAAAAGGCGCGAATCGATTGTCTGTCGTTGCTCTGACGGAGGGGGAGGGGCCTGACGACATGTACCTAGAACCCCCCGCGACACTGTTTTTCATGATCAGGCATTGGGATCTCAACCCAGAATTCCAATGGGTGGCGGAGACTGCGGGAACTGTGGGATAGCTACCCACAGTGCAATGCTCTGGAAGTCGACGCTAGCCTCGGAACTGTGGACGCGGTCCGCCGACTTAATGCACTTAGAGCATTTTATGTGGGGACACACACAATCGACTGTATAAAACCGATTTCTATAAAACTGGCTTCTATAAATTCGACCTAATTTCGTGTGTAGACATATCTTTAGTCCTCCAACGGCTAGAGGGTATAGCAAGAGCCAATCAGGGTCCTGCTGGCCCGGATAAAAGGAGCTGTCTGGCCTTATCAGGTCAATCTGTGGCTGAGACCAGAGGAGAGAAGAGGGGGGCTTTGCCCTGGCCAAAGGAGCCCAACCATTAGAGAGAGCTCATGGCTGACTGAACTTACACAGCTGGGGTTGCAGAGACAAGGGCCTGAAGATGCTGGCCCTGAGATAAGGCTGAAGATAAAGGGCCTGGTAGGAAGAAGTCCAGGGAAGAAGCAGTACCGAATTCAACAAAGCAGTACCTGACTGCTGTGTATAGGGTCCCTAGACTGGAAACTGGAGTAATGGGTGGGTCCTGGTTCTTCTACTGGCCACAGTGGCATAAACCCCAAGAAGGGGACAGTTCTTATTTGGGAGCCCAAACAAAGTGCTGAATTTAAAGGGTCCTGAGCTAGGGCTGAAGACATCAACAAGGGCAAATAGACTTTGTTTATTGGACCCTGTAATACACTGGAAGAAGTTCATTTGGACTTGGCTAGAGAGCCAAGCTACAGAAGAGCCATCAAGGTCATCCTGCAAGGGCGAGAAGAGGACTGTGGTACAAGACCCAGTCACTTGGAGGTGCTCAAGAGTTGAGTGCCTCTTTACAATGGCTCTGTAAAAATAGTATTGCTATACCTAGGTCTGAAAACAGATTTCCCAGGAAGGACCATAGAATCATAGGATTGGAAGGGACCTCGAGAGGTCATCTAGTCCAGTCCCCGGCACTCATGACAGGAGTGCTGGGGACTGGACTGATGACCTCTCGAGGTCCCTTCCAATCCTATGATTCTATGGTCCTTCCTGGGAAATCTGTTTTCAGACCTAGGTATAGCAATACTATTTTTACAGAGCCATTGTAAAGAGGCACTCAACTCTTGAGCACCTCCAAGTGACTGGGTCTTGTACCACAGTCCTCTTCTCGCCCTTGCAGGATGACCTTGATGGCTCTTCTGTAGCTTGGCTCTCTAGCCAAGTCCAAATGAACTTCTTCCAGTGTATTACAGGGTCCAATAAACAAAGTCTATTTGCCCTTGTTGATGTCTTCAGCCCTAGCTCAGGACCCTTTAAATTCAGCACTTTGTTTGGGCTCCCAAATAAGAACTGTCCCCTTCTTGGGGTTTATGCCACTGTGGCCAGTAGAAGAACCAGGACCCACCCATTACTCCAGTTTCCAGTCTAGGGACCCTATACACAGCAGTCAGGTACTGCTTTGTTGAATTCGGTACTGCTTCTTCCCTGGACTTCTTCCTACCAGGCCCTTTATCTTCAGCCTTATCTCAGGGCCAGCATCTTCAGGCCCTTGTCTCTGCAACCCCAGCTGTGTAAGTTCAGTCAGCCATGAGCTCTCTCTAATGGTTGGGCTCCTTTGGCCAGGGCAAAGCCCCCCTCTTCTCTCCTCTGGTCTCAGCCACAGATTGACCTGATAAGGCCAGACAGCTCCTTTTATCCGGGCCAGCAGGACCCTGATTGGCTCTTGCTATACCCTCTAGCCGTTGGAGGACTAAAGATATGTCTACACACGAAATTAGGTCGAATTTATAGAAGCCAGTTTTATAGAAATCGGTTTTATACAGTCGATTGTGTGTGTCCCCACATAAAATGCTCTAAGTGCATTAAGTCGGCGGACCGCGTCCACAGTTCCGAGGCTAGCGTCGACTTCCAGAGCATTGCACTGTGGGTAGCTATCCCACAGTTCCCGCAGTCTCCGCCACCCATTGGAATTCTGGGTTGAGATCCCAATGCCTGATCATGAAAAACAGTGTCGCGGGGGGTTCTAGGTACATGTCGTCAGGCCCCTCCCCCTCCGTCAGAGCAACGACAGACAATCGATTCGCGCCTTTTTACCTGCGTTACCTGTGCAGACGACAAACCACAGCAAGCATGGAGCCCGCTCAGCTCAGCTCACCGTCACCATATGTCATCTGGGTGCCGGCAGACGTGGTACTGCATTGCTACACAGCAGCAGCTCCTTGCCTTTTGGCAGTGGATGGTGTATTACGATTGGTATCCGTAGTCGTCGTACTCCTCAGTGAGTTCAAGCAGAGGCACCCGGGAAAGTTCTTCCGCAGTTTCCTCTAAGGAATACTGCACCAAACTTTCCACTCTGGGCATCTGATTCTTGACGATGATGGCTATCAATCGTAGTACATCATTTTCTGCCAAGCACCCAGAAGATGCTGATGGCTATCAGTCATGCTGCACTGTCTGCTGCCAGCTTAAGATATAAAAAATAGATGGACCAGATTTGTTCTGTATTCATTTGCT
>NC_048306.1:52206492-52417862 GCF_013100865.1 Trachemys scripta elegans | reverse complement strand
TGGAATCTCCATCATTGGAGATTTTTACGAGCATGTTAGACATACACCTGTCAGGGATGGTCTAGATAATACTTACTTTACAATGGCTCTGTAAAAATAGTATTGCTATACCTAGGTCTGAAAACAGATTTCCCAGGAAGGACCATAGAATCATAGGATTGGAAGGGACCTCGAGAGGTCATCAGTCCAGTCCCCAGCACTCCTGTCATGAGTGCCGGGGACTGGACTAGATGACCTCTCGAGGTCCCTTCCAATCCTATGATTCTATGGTCCTTCCTGGGAAATCTGTTTTCAGACCTAGGTATAGCAATACTATTTTTACAGAGCCATTGTAAAGTAAGTATTATCTAGACCATCCCTGACAGGTGTATGTCTAACATGCTCGTAAAAATCTCCAATGATGGAGATTCCACAACCTCCCTAGGCAATTTATTCCAGTGCTTAACAACCCTGACATTTAGGAAGATTTTCCTAATGTCCAACCTAAACCTCCCTTGCTGCAATTTAAGCCCATTGCTTCTTGTCCTACCCTCAGAGGTTAAGAAGAACAATTTTTCTCCCTCATCCTTGTAACGACCTTTTATATACTTGAAAACTGTTATCATGTCCCCTTCTCAGTCGTCTCTTTTCCAGACTAAACAAACCCAGTTTTTTCAATCTTCCCTCATAGGTCATGTGTTCTAGTCCTTTAATCATTTTTGTTGCTCTTCTCTGGACTTTCTCCAAGTTGCCCACATCTTTCCTGAAATGTGGCGCCCACAACTGGACACAATACTCCAGTTGAGGCCTAATCAGCACAGAGTAGAGCGGAAGAATTACTTCTTGTGTCTTGCTTGCAAAGCTCCTGCTAATACATCCCAGAATGATGTTTGCTTTTTTTGCAACAATGTTACCCTGTTGACTCATATTTAGCTTGTGATCCACTATGAGCCCCAGATCCCTTTCCACAGTACTCCTTCCTTGGCAGTCATTTCCCATTTTGTATGTATGCAACTGATTGTTCCTTCCTAAGTGGAGTACTTTGTCCTTACTGAATTTCATTTTACTTCAGACCAATTATTTCTCCAGTTTGTTCAGATCATTTTGAATTATAATCCTATCCTCCAAAGCACTTGCAACCTCTCCCAGCTTGGTATCATCCGCAAACTTTATAAGTGTACTCTCTATGCTATTATCTAAGTCATTGATGAAGATATTTAACAGAACCGGACCCAGAACTGATCCCTACAGGACCCCATTCATTATGCCTTTCCAGTATGACTGTGAACCACTGATAACTACTCTTTGGGAACGGTTTTCTAACTAGTTTTGCACCACCTTATAGTAGCTATATCTAGGTTGCATTTCCCTAGTTTGTTTATAAGAAAGTCATGCGAGACAGTGTCAAAAGCTTTACTAAAGTCTACCGCTTTCCCCAATCCACAAGGCTTATTATCCTGTCAAAGAAAGCTATCAGGTTGGTTTGACCTGATTTATTCTTGACAAATCCATGGTTACTTACTTATCACCTTATTATCTTTTAGATGTTAGCAAATTGATTGCTTAATTATTTGCTCCATTATCTTTCTGGGTACAGAAGTTAAGCTGACTGGTCTGTAATTCCCCAGGTTGTCCTTATTTCCCTTTTTATAGGGTGACACTATATTTGCCCTTTTCCAGTCTTCTGGAATCTCTCCCATGACAGGTTTTTACCCACGAAAGCGTATGCCCAAATAAATCTGTTAGTCTTTAAGGTGCCACCAGACTCCTTGTTGTTCCCATCTTCCATGACTTTTCAAAGATAATTGCTAATGACTCAGATATCTCCTCAGTCAGCTCCTTGAGTATTCTAGTATGCATGTCATCAGGCCTTGGTGACTTGAAGACATCTAACTTGTCCAAGTAATTTTTAACTTGTTCTTGCCCCAGCTCATTTTAGCCTCTGATCCTACCTCATTTTCACTATGTTAGATGTCCAATCACCACCAACCTTCTTGGTGAAAACCGAAACAAAGAAGTTATTAAACACCTCTGCTAGTTCCACATTTTCTGTTATTGTTCCCCCCCACCACCCCATTGAGTAACTTGTTCTTGGTCTTCCTCTTGCTTCTAATGTATTTGTAGAATGTTTTCTTGTTACCCTTTATGTTTCTAGCTAGTTTGATCTCATTTTGTGCCTTGGCCTTTCTAATTTTGTCCCTACATACTTGTGTTATTTGTTTATATTCATCCTTTGTAATTTGACTTAGTTTCCACTTTTTGTAGGACTCTTTTTTGATTTTTAGATAATTGAAGATCTCCCGGTTAAGCCAGGGTGGTCCCTTGCCATACTTCCTATCTTTCCTACGCAGTGGGATAGTTTGCTCTTGTGCCCTTAATAATGTCTCTTTGAAAAACTGCCAACTGTCTTTAATTGTTTTCTCCCTTAGACTTGCTTTCCATGGGATCTTACCTACTAACTCCCTGAGTTTGCTAAAGTCTGCCTTCTTGAAATCCATTGTCTTTATTGTGCTGTTCTCCCTCCTACCATTCCTTAGAATCATGAACTCTACCATTTCATGATCACTTTCACTCAAGCTGCCTTCCACTTTCAAATTCTCAACGAGCTCCTCCCTATTTGTCAAAATCAAATCTAGAACAGCCTCTCCCCTAGTAGCTTTCTCCACCTTCTGAAATAAAAAATGGTCTCCAATACATTCCAAGAATGTGTTGGATAATCTGTGCCCTGCTGTGTTATTTTCCCAACAGATGTCTGAGTAGCTGAAGTCCCACATCACCACCAAGTCCTGTGCTTTGGACGATTTTGTTAGTTGTTTAAAAAAAAAAAACTAATCCACCTCTTCTTCCTAGTTAGGTGGTCTGTAGTAGACTCCTACCATGACATCACCCTTGTTTTTTACCCTTTTGATCCTTAGCCAGAGACTTTCAACAAGTCTGTCTCCTATTTGTCTCTCCACCTCAATCCAAGTTTATACATTTTTAATATATAAGGCAACACCACCTCCCTTTTCTCCCTCCCTGTTCTTCCTGAGCAAGCTGTACCCTTCTATACCAATATTCCAGTCATGCATATTATCCCACCAAATCTGTGATGCCAACTATGTCAGAGTTGTGTTTGTTTACTAGCATTTTGAGTTCTTCCTGCTTATTCCCCATAATTCTCGCATTGGTATACAGACATCTAAGATACTGATTTGATTCCCCCCCCCACACTTCTGTCTTGTCTCTCCTTTATCCCTGCTATAACAGCCCATGCTCTCCCCAAATTCTGACCCTTCTCCCAGATCTCCATGTTTTTGACTTACCTGTGAGCTTTGGTCACCTGCCCGCTTTGGACCTAGTTTAAATCCCTCCTCACTAGGTTAGCCAGTCTGTAGCCAAATATGCTCTTCCCCTTCCTCAATAGGTGGCCCCCATCTCTGTTTAGCAGTCCTTCTTCCTGAAACAGCATCCTGTGGTCAAGGAAGCTGAAGCCCTCCTGGCGACACCATCTTTGCAGCCAGGCATTCACCTCCAGGATGCAGCTGTCTCTGCCTGGGCTCCTCCCCTTGATAGGAAGGATCAAAGAGAATGAGACTTGCACTCCCAAGTTCCTCACCCTTACTCCCAGAGCCCTGTAGTCACTTCTGATCTGCTGAGAGTCATACCTTGCAGTATCATTAGTGCCCACATGGATTAGTTGCCTGGGGTAGTAGTCAGAGGGCAGATGATCCTCGACAATCCGTCTGTAATGTCTCAGAGACAGGCCCCTGACTGGCAGCATACCTCCCAGGATGCTATGTCAGGGTGAGAGATGGGTGCCTCTGTCCCACATCAGAAAAGAGTTACCAACCACCACTATCCTACGTTTCCTGCTGGGAGGGGTGGGTGTGATCCTCCCAGCCTTGGAGGTAAGTGGCTTCTCCTCCTCCACCTTTTGGGGATGATTCCTCATCACTCGTTGCCAGGACAGTGGGTTGGGAATAGGGGTGGAACACTGCCTGCTGCCAGAAGTAACCAGCAACCAGTGTCCTCCCTCGGACAGAGCCATATCCTCCTTCCCTGATGGTGTAACAGCAGTCCGCTGTAGCTGGATAGCTTCCTCAGCCATGGATGTCTCTGTATGAATACTCTCAAGGAATTCCTCACAGGCATGGATGCTTCACAACCTTGGCACCTCCTTTCAGGAAGCAGGTGGGAGAGCTACAGGAGATTCCACCAGCAGGCACCTTTCATACTGGACGGTCCCCCCAGCCTGGCTTTCTGTGAGTGGGAAATGCAGGCCACAGTCTCTGCAAATCCACACCAGGATCTGGGTAGAGGCATCCACGGTTAGTTTGTCTGTCTAGATACAGGTGCAGGTGGAGGAGACAGGAGCAGCGTTGGCACTGGTGATGCGGCCCTTCCTAACCATAGTGATTATATTACATCTCCCTCCCACAAACTCCCTCTCAAACTCCCCTGTTTGTGGTCCCCTGTTCGCTAGTTCTTCATGGTCACTTATCCTCTAGCTTTTAAGGCCTTCTCTCCTAGGTCAGCCCTACCCCCTCGTTAATCACAGGGGAGGGTGATCGCAAGGTTGATTGAGGCTGATGAAAGACGATCTGAGAAGCAAAGGCTCAAACAATCCCCGACACAAAATCCCAATTGACCCTGTAACTCAAATAACCTGAAAGAGAAAGGAAAAACACAAACAGCCAAACAAACTCATTCACCCCAAGATTAGTACTCACACCTTGTTCGTTCCGCAGGGCGATTTTCTTCTCTCCCTCTCAAACTCCTCTATTTGTGGTCCCCTGTTCACTAGCTAGCTCTGAATAACTAGAGACTGCAAATATAGCCATAGGTATAGGGCTGCTACCTCCTGAATTGAGCTGGTTGAAAATTCAGTAAAAAATTCACAGGAATTTTCTGGATTTTTTTAAATAACTTTTTTTTAATTATTGAAGGTTTTCCCCACTTTTATGTCTGGTCAAAACCCCTCAAAAATTCTATAAAAATATGTCCCAAAAGAATCTGGAGTTTTCTTTTAATCAAAAATCAAAAATTTAACCCATATTCAAAATTTCTAGCAGCTCTGCTGCTGGGTAATCCATGAAGACCATGTTTTTAGTTCTGCCCTACCAAACAGTGACCTAGTTCTTTGGAAGAGATGAGTGAGATTTCCAATAGACATTTTCAGAAGAACCAGGAATAGAAATGGTTAGGAAGAGTTCTAGTTGCAGATGCTATTGGGCATCCACCATCAAAGACATTGCCAGCTTTCCCTGGGCTTTACAGACATACAGTCCTACTTGAATGGTCCAGTGTCTACACTTGATCTTACAAGAGCATCTAGTTCAGGCACCCTTCCAAGTGCAACACAGTGTCAGAAAGCCTCCAGTCCCTCCAGCAGTTGTGCCTCTCATAAATGGCTCCAAAATGACCATCTCAATAGACACCAGATCCAGAATCCCTAAAATAAGTGAAGATCTTAAAATGTCTCTCTCTAGCCTCTGCTTTCAAGTACTTGAGAAGATTTTTAGTTTAACTATTTTGGTTTGGGACAATGCCCAAACATCCGAGGGAACCTAACGGTTAGAATTCATATCAGCTCTGCAATAGGAAGTACAAGTTATATACAATGTGCAACTATATTTACTATGAGCAGGGCTCTTACTACCATGTGTTGCACATGGTAGCACTGGGCTGTTTCCCATCTATGATAACTCTTTATTAAATTCTGAAGATATTGCCCCTGTATGCTGCAGTGTTAAAGGAATATCTGGATCAACAATTCCTCCTTTAACAGAGATACCCATTACTCGAGTACCACATTATATTACCACCTACAGAAAACAGCACTATTTTACAGCTGTTGGCTTTCTGCAATCTGGGTGACCTGGCCATAACCCCAACATTGACTTCAGTGATGAAAAGCTTTAGGAAAGTTTGTGTACTCAGCCTTATCAACCACTCCACTGAATTGCACCCAGGCAGGGTATTTGATCAATTGGACATGTGATGCTTGAACAACTGTTACAGCCCACAGCAGCCTGCAGAGTGAAATGAACCCCCAGGTGGAGGGCTAGCACCATGCATCACTTAAATCCCACGTAAGTCTTCAAAATAGGACTCAAGTGATGCCTATGCCTTTCTGCTGGCCCTTTGCAAGGGGTAACTTTCACCTTTAGAGCAGAAAACCTATGCATCTGGGTTTCTGGCGAGTAGTGCTGAGCCAGCCACTGTTCAACATGTACAGGCACCACACAGGAAAGGGCCACGTAAAGTGCTTGTCCTTTGCTGCTTGGACTTTCTCAATGAAGAAACAGAATCAAAGTAGCAACTTCAGAGCTGTAGGAAATAAGATAAAGGTTTTGTTTTCTATTCCTTTCAGGTCACTTGCTTCTTCAACAGTGGGCAATCTTCCACTGTCCGTGTGTTTGGGATCCTCAGGATCAGCATGGGGACCTAGCCCACAGGTCTTTGCACAGAGGAGATATGGTTTTCTCCACATGCTCCCTGCCTAACTTCTGTCCATGTGAGGCTTAAAGCTCTATTATAAAACAGCACAGCTCTGCTCAAACAGCATGAGTTGTTGAATCTCCATGAGACTGGAAAGACTTGGAATCTATGGAAGTAGAGGATGTTGAAGTCAATATGGTGGTGAGGAGCTAAGAGCTATGGGGGATCTGATAGACCTGGTCCAGCTTCTTTGCCACTAATGGGACAGACACTAAAATTAGCGAAAGCTCTATTGCTGGCTGCGAATATCCCCCGAAGCAAAGAGCAACGTGTCTCTTCCAAGATAGAAGTCTCCTTGCTTAGTTTACCAGTGGGATGAAGTTTCTGTGTTTGAGGGAGAAAAAGACAAAGAAAAGCAGGGTGTCAGGAAAGTCCCTTCTTTCTTGACACGGGCATTGTCTCCTCCTTCCTCTGCTGATGACCCCAGGGCATTCTAGGGGTTGCTGGCTGATGTTCCACAGATCATAAATCATCTAGGGAGGAAGGATGGCTAGTGATTGGGGCACTGGTGTGGGATGTTGGAGGCCAAGGTTCAATTCCGTGCTTTCCCATGGACATCCTGTGTGATCATGAACAAGTTTATAGCCCTCTCTGTGCCTCAGTTCCCCCTCTGTAAAATGGGGGTCTCAGAGAGGAGATGGACACTGCTGGGGTTGGAATGACACCCCTGTGACTGGATTGGTCATGTTAGTTAAGGGCTTTGAGCACTGTATGAATCTCAGGAGCACCAAAGAGGAGCAGGAAGGTCTTTGCTCCAATGGGAAAGAACCAGTATTGAAAGAAGATGGCTTGTCTCAACCAAAAAATGAAGAGAACATTAATGCACCATTTCCAGGAAAGCAATGGTGTCCTGCTGGACTGACTAAATTAAAACATACACAACACAGAATTCTTCTCTGTGCACTTTGGTTGCCAGGTAGACTAAACCACCTGGACTATACGGTGGTTACAGTTGCTGAAAATAAATTAAATGTGATTGTGATAGCCTGAGGGCACCCCGTCTAGAGGGGGGTGGGTGCACCCCATCCTCCTTGTGTGCAAGGGGGTATTTCCAGTCCACAAATAGGTTCACCATACTGTTCTAGGTCCCAGAGTTATAAGGCCTAGTGGCCAGAGTCAAGGACAACAGGGCACCACCTAAGGATGGGTGGCAGCTGGGGTAGGGAGACCCAGATCTTCCCTGCTCCACCAGGTCCCAGCCCAGGGCCCTGTCATGGTGAGGATCTCCACCACTTAGTCAGCAGGGATCCAACTGCAACACGCTGACTGTTCTCAGCCCTACGGCTGGTGTCTCCCCTGGGCTACTTCCTACTGTGTCCTTTGTAGTCATGGTCTGGACACCTCCAGGGTCTCCAGACTTGTTGGCATTGAGGGCTCCCAGTGATCCTGGGTTCTCCTGAATGTCCACTGGTTTCTGGGTCTCCATCTGGGTCTCAGCACTCCTGGCTCCTGCTGTTGGAGCCTCTGGTGCTTTCTGGGCTGGAACCTGCAGCGAGCATCTTTGCTCTTTGACTGTCAGCCCAGACTGAGCTGAGCTGCTCCCTGTTATACCACTGCTACATTTGGAGCATGCCCAGTAGAGGTTGGTGGGCGTGGCTTCCTCAGCCCACAATGCAGAGTTAACCCTTCCCTGTCTAATACAGGGTGGATGCACCCCGTCACAGTGTGTGTGATTTTGTCTTGTCCACACATGCAGACATTCAGGAATAATGTCATTCAGATAACAATAAAAAAAGGTCAGGTGCAGTAATAATAAGGTCATCCAAACTTTATTCTGCTGCATGATTTCAGTGCCATATCAAATGGGAGAACCCCTCAGAAAAAATGGATAGCAGCATCAATATTCTGCACTTCATCAATGGAAAAATCCCTGGTCACCAATAACGAAAGATTGTTTCTTGTGTATAGGGGACCATGCCTCTTTTGAAGAGATGATGCATAGAACAAATGACACATTTTTTAAGTGAAGAGAAATTTGGAGTGATTTCAATGATATATTAGACAGTAAAGACGATTAATATTGATTGTTTTGTGGAAACAGCTCACATACACAGTTGGTGTTGGAGGATTAAAGATATCAAATTGTTGCTTGCTTCATCAGGACTTCAGTGGAGGACTGCAGTTCTACTTATTTATTCTGGTAGTCAGGACTTCTGGTCTGTCTTTATTTGTATTTCTTCAATGTATATGTATTTGGCATGTATGCAAAGGTCATCTAGTCTACTCCACTGCCAAGGTGCAGGATTTGTTGTGGCTAAACCATCCAAGACAGATGGCTCCAGCCTCCTTTTGAAAACCTCCAGGGAAGGAGCTGCCACGACTTCCCTAGGCAGTTAGTTCCATTATCCTACTGTTCTTACAGTTAGGAAATCTTTCCTGAGATTTAATCTAAAGCTGCTGTGCTGTAGTTTGACCCCATTGCCTCTTGTCCCGCCCTCTGTGGCAAGAGAGAACAACTTTTCTCCATCTTTCTTACGGCAGCCTTTCAAGTATCTGAAGACCGTTCTCATGCCCCCGCCCCATCATTTCCTCTTTTCCAAACTAAACATACCCAGTTCCTTCACACTTTGCTCCTATGGCTTGCATTCCATCCTTTTTATTATCTTTGTTGCTCACCTCTGGATGCTTTCCAATTTCTTTACATCCTTTCTATATATTGGTGACCAAAATTGGACACAGTTCCCCAGCTGAGGCCTAACCAGTGCTGAGTAAAGTGGTACTATCTGCTCCCATGACTTGCATGCTTTGCCTCCGTTAATGCAACCTAACCCCCCGCATTCTGTATTTGTTCATTTGTTTTTTCTTCCCTAAGTATAGCACTTTTGTTGAATTTCATTTTGTTGTCTATAGCCCAGTTCTCCAATTTGTTAAGATCCTTCTGAATTTTAGCTCTATCCTCCAAAGTATTGGCAATCCCCCCAGCTTTGTATCATCTGCAGATTTGATTAGTGTGCTCTGTATACCTACATCCACGTCATTAATAAAGATGTTAAACAACACCGGACCCAGAACAGATCCCTGTGGAACCCCACTTTCATTCTCTTTATCTGTAAAGGTAACAACTCAGCACAACTGAGAAAGCTAAGTCCACGTGACCAACTTCTTTTAACATTTATATTTCACATACAGTTCTTGTGGAAGCTGGGGAATGGTCCCGCTATTGTGGGGAACTTTCCTGGCTTATACACTACCCCAGTGAAACGGGCTAGCAAAAGGATCTGAGTCCTCACTCCCACTTCCCTTACCCCGAGGCCTGCCTAACCTCAAGGGCTCCCCTTCCACTCTCCTGTGTGGCAGAGTCCTCGTAACTGCAACAAGGCTGAGCCTAGGATTCTTGCAGGGCTCAACTGCCAACCTTGTCATGGTCACTTAGGGCAGGGGCTAGGGTGTCCCCACTCCAGGGTGCTCTCTCTGCACTGGACACTTCCCTGACCCACTGATCATTACATACAGTTCAAAGCAAATACAATTTATTAAACAGCAATCAATAAAAACAAGGATAAAACAGGAAAGGTTAAAGGAAAACATGTCACCCGCTCTGTGGAACGGGGACATCACAACCAGAGTCTCTGGAATGTAAGGGCAGTTCAGTTTGTTCCTCACATGTCCCAGGCCTCCTTCTCAGGCCCTGGGTGTGCTGCAGGGATGCCGCAGAACAGACACTTGCTCTGGCGGTGGACACATGCTCTCAGGCTCTAGGTGGTAGGACTGTTCTTCCCAGCATTGCCCCCACCCTGTCAGGGTTATGATCCCTCTTCAAGTCTGGCCTGCCCAGCCTCTTGGCTGGGAGCATCTCCCTGCACTGGGCCCTCTGCCCAGGGTCCCCCATTGCTCTCCCCAGCTGCTCACCACACCCAGCTATGGACTGCTCCAGCCCCAGCTTCAGCCCCAGCTCCACTCTGCCTCAGCACTGCTGATGCTGCTCTGGTTCCAGCCCCCTGGGCTGCTTTTTCTGGCCCCTCTGGCACTGGTTGCTGCAGCTCTCCTCCCAGCACAGCTCTGCTTTCTGGGCTGCTTCTGGGGCTCTGCTCCCAGCTCTGACCTGCTTCCTTGGTTGCTTCTTTGGCTTTTGTTGCTGCAGCTCTGCTCTCAGCACTGACCTGCTCCCTGGGCTGCTTCTCTGGTTCTCTCTGGCTGGCACAGCTCTGCTCCCCAGCTCAGCTCAGGCTCTCTTCAGCTCAGCCCCACTCTGTCTGACCCAGGCAATTCCAGCTTCCACGGAGGATGGGACCCCCCTGACCTCCTGACTCCCTCATTAGCCTGCTCGTCCTGTCAATCAGGCTGACCTAGAGCATTGGCCTCTCCCCATTATTCCTGGGGACTGTTAGTCTCGGTCCTGGTTTCCCATTGACCCTTCCCCTTGCTTTTGGTACTGGGAGATGGCCAACCAACCCCCCTCCCCCACTGATTTTTAGTAAGGGGACAACAGTCCCCTTATATTGGCTTGTTTGTCTGGTAGATCATTGGGATGTCTTCTGAAAAGTCCTGAATTGTTTATTGATTTCAGAATGATTCTGTGTTTGTGGCTCATTCTGATGTCTGACTCTGTGTTATTTTCTAATGCTATTTATTTATTTTTGGCACCCTGCCTTGCTTGGCGCAGCACTTATGTGGCTGATGTAACATAGCAGAAAGAGCGTCAGACTGAAGATCTAAAATTCCCTCCTTCAGTAGTGTAGCGAGAATGGTCCAGTGAATTGTGCACAGGACTGAAACTCAGGTGACCTGGGTTTAATCCCCACCACATCTGCAGACTCCCCATGTGACACTTAAATCTACCCTCTGCCTCAATGTGGATTGGGATACAATTGGGATAATTCTGTACTAACTTGCTAGAGTGTTATAAGGACAAAATCTATTTAGGAGTGTAAATTGCTGATATTATAGTGATTAAGGCCTTAGAATTAACTATGTGGATAAATAGTCTCTCATAACTTTCCACAGATAGTTCCATTGATTTCACCAGGCCTGTTGGAGGAGTAAGTACTATTCCATGTGAGCATCATAAAGGTAGTGGAGTCAGGGCCTTAATAAACAAGATGGGCTCAGAGACTGTGTCTCTTCATGAATCTGATATTTTGGAGAGAGAACAGGGATGAATAGATGATGGGTAGCTAGAGTAGATAAAATACTGGATGGGTAGATCAGATATAGCTAGATAGATGGCTGAGAGCTAGCTAGATTCTGTGAAGATCTAAAACATCCTATGGAGACTCTCAGATTCCTGAAACTGAGAACAGAACCTGAGGCAGGAGCCCAGATTGGTTCTGGTGAATCACTCAGTGTAGGGGAATAAAGGATCTGAGGACTGCTCAGAACCAGAGGAGTGAAAAGATCCCCACTGCCAGCATAACTGCTGAGCCAGATTTTTGGTCTGAACCAAAGAAAAGCTCTCTGGATCAAACACTTGGCAGGATCACTTCGGCAGGATCTGTGCTGTCAAGGACCTCAGGGAGGCGGAGGTGAAGGAGTTCAGGGGCATTTCAGGGATAAAGAGGGGCAGACAGTGGATTGGGGGAGTCATAGTTTTAGGTCACTGATCCTCCATCCTTCTCCATGGGAAGGCAACCCCCACCAGGCTTTTTGATGGAAGAACGAAGGCGGAACAGATGGAAAATACCCCATGTGGGGACCATGAGGCCCTGAAATACGTTAAAGCATGATGGGAAGCATGATGGAAGGTGTCAAGGAGAGCAGGCTTGGTGAGGCCATGCTGCCAGCAGACTCAGGTTACACCTACACAGCCTATGGCAGCAAGTCTCAGAGCCGGGATTGAGAGCCTCAGGCTGGCAGCATTTGCGCTACGGTGCTGAAAAGGGCTGTGTAGACACTGCGGCTTGGGTGTGGGGTTGGGCTCTGAAGCCCACCCCTCTCCCTAAGCTTCAGAGCCTGAGCTCCAGCCTGAGCCTGAACGTCTATGCAGCTCTTTTTGGTGCCAAAGTGTGCACCCTGCGAACCCAAGTCTGTCACCTTGGGCTCTGAGGAACCCCGCCTCCTCCCTCCCCCCCGCATTTGAATCTCTATCCAGTGCCCACGGGCAGCCCAGGCCATTCACTGCTTCAGTGTGGCCCCAGCACATTCAAGACACAAAGGGGCCGATCCTCCTCTCACCTATGCAGATGGAGTTACTCCAGATTTACACCACCATAAGTGAGAAGAGAATCATGCCCAGAGCTGACAAAGGGGTGCTGCAGAGGCCTGAGCCATGCTGGCTGTGCTCTCCATGTGTAATACAGATACCACACCAGCTGCAATACCTAGGCACAATGGAATAAGTTAAGTACCCAATTGCAGCCTCAGCTCTGAATTGCAATTTTTGTGTGTGGGTTTAAATCAGACCCTTAATGTTATGTGAGCATAGATTTTTTTTTTTTGGTGGTTTAGTTTCTCTCTTAACAGGAAAAAATGATCAAAAATAAGAAAACAATCACTGTTTGAAAGTGAATGAAGGGCGCCTCCCCCCTCCCCCACCCCCTTTTCCTACTTTGACATCTCAGTGTTTTTTTTTTCTCTTTTAGCCGTGGTTTCTGGGATAGGTGATAACTGCCAGTAATAGGATTAGCATTGATTTCTTTAGCAAGAACAGAGATGTGGCAGTTCCAGCCATTTACTGAACTGCCAGCTTTGAAATATCAAAAAAAAGGAAGAAAAAGAAATCTGTGGAAAAAAAAGCTTCTTGCAGCATTTTAAAGAAAGGAAAGCCTGTGTGAATTAAAATACACACACACACACACACACACACACACACACACACAGAGTATAAATATATATATCATACGTATATTATATATATGTATCTCGTTTGGCGCTTTTTTTTGTTATTGTGAGATAAAGGATCAAAAGGACCGTCTCTGTTCTAAGCTTCAAGAAAGCCTTTTTTAAATTCATTTGGCTTTCTTTAGCTTTCACTTGCTAACATATTTTAGGAGCTAATCTTACATATTTACTATTGTATCCTGACTTTTTTTTAACCTTGAAATGCAAGCAAAGACCGAGTGAGAAAGGAGGGGAAAAATAAAGAGATTCGTGCGAGAAAAGGAGAAAAGGAAAGGGAATGTGCCCATGGAGGCTGGCTGAATCTCTGGCACTGACAAGCATGGATATGGCACCTACCCCACCCCAACTTTGATATTGCTTCATCTCTCCTTATTGTCAACTGTGTTCTCCCACAAAGAGCGATGCAAATGGCACACCCAACTCTCAGGGTCCAAGCCAAAGCCTTCCCATTTACTTCAACAGGCACTGGACTGGATCCTTCCAGCACTGCTATGAGCCCTGCTCTATGATAGGGATGGGCCATACCAGTAATTGTTTTGGCTTCTGGGCTTTAGAGCTATGAAGTATTTTTTACTATCCAGGTTTTAGCTGTTCCCTTTTAACTCATATGAAATAATATCTATATCTATAGCTGTATCTATGCCTTTAAATTACCCTTAGCCATCCCCTAGGACTATCAGGGGGCTCCAATTAAAAATATGGAAAAAAAGTCCAATGATGATAATGCAAAAAAGTGATGTACAATGGCAGTCGCTGCATCGCAATAACACTGAGGAGAAAGAGTGGTGGGCAAACTCCCACTGCTTTCAAGCTTGGGTTCATTTTGGAAATGTATCCAGGTTATCCGAACTGGGAGATGCATCAGACCCTGAAGACATTCTGTCCCCACATCACCACCTCACCCTCTTCAGCCTCCCACAATCCCTTCCTTCCAACTGGCTTTCCCTAGCTGACTTATTATCTTTGGGGTTGGTTCAATGGCTTGCTGCGCCACTCCGGTGTTTTTAAGAAGAGGCCTGCAAGCTTGTATCCCCGTCAAACATAACTGGAGCAGGCCAGACAGGCTTTCTCCTCTGGCCTCTTGGGTTTGGACAGCAACCTAGAGCACCCTTTGGAATTTTCAGAGAGCTGGGAAAGTCATAGCCTCTCCTGATCTCTTGGCGGGTATATTCTAAAATTTGCAGACAAGCTGATAGGCATTGTAAGAAATTTGGAGGACAGGATTAGAATTCAAAATGAACTTCATAAATTGGAGTATTGGTCAGGAGTGGCCTAGGTATACTTGGTCCAGCCCCAGCATGGGGGGGTGGATTATATGGCGTCTTGATGTCCCTTCCAGCCCTACATTTCTATGGTTTTTCCCCTCCCTGCCCTGGAGGTGGGCATAGGGTACCACATTTCTCTCCCTCTCGTTCCACCTAGGGAGCAATGAGAATTTATTCCTCCACTCTTTCAGTACCTGAGAGACTTCTTATCAGCTCTGAGAGAAACTCTGCTGAGAGACATTTCTCACGGATAGCAGGCGCTTCTGTCACTCTTCCTCCTTGTGGAAGAGATGAGGTGCACCTCACGTCATCTGTCTCCCCTCCCAGGGGAAGCAAGTGGTCTCTTCCATTTCCTCCCTGCTAGGGATAATTTGTATTTGTCCCCCACCTACCAGCGTGGGAGTTTCCTGGCACATCTCTCGTTGGGCCCATATAGATTTGCAGCTACAATGCTGCTGGGTCCTGGTAGTCAATGCTTCCATGCTTTGCTGTGTGAGCAGCAGTACAGGCTAGATTCCTCAAGCTGTGCCTGCTTCAGGGGAACTCAGGTCTTTGCACTGGCGTCTTGTTTACTTCTGGGGGAACTTCGAGGTATTAGTTCTTCATGATCTGGGATTTGTGTATCTGTGAGACTGTCTCTCACTCTTTGCCAGATCACAGCAGACAAAGATTGCTGGGCTGCTACTGGTACCAATTTGTGGCTCTGAACTTTCCAGGACAGAGGGGAGTTTCTCCAAGGAGGGCCCAGATCTTTAGAATTTGCTCAGCTTGGTGGTCCACCAGAGCCTGAGTTTGGTAGCCTTCAAGACAAAATGCAAGGCACTTTCATTATTGTAACCCTTGTTTTTCCACACCAGGGCCCAATCCAGCACAGCATTTATTCAAGTGCTGAACTCTAATGCACGTGAGTTGTACCACTGACTTTAGTAGACCTATTCATACACCTGCGGAAAGCTCTGAACCAAATGGAATTTTTTTTTCAAGTTTTTAAAATGAAATCGAAGTGTCAATGAGGCCGTTCTGATTTAGTGTCGCTGAGGATTAGGCCTGCTTTGTACAATAAATCTGAACATAAACATGTACCGGATTGTTCTGGTTAGCTTGCTTTATTAAATTGCAACAGAATCACTCCTGGATAGGTCGGGCCTTGTTCTCCTCTAGCTTCCATAAGTGCAAATCAAGAATAATTCTGTTAAAGTCAACATAGCTACATCAGTGGTAGAGGAGAATCAGGCCCACTAGTCCTAGAAGCAACCAGATTTCATTAAATTGTAGATAATTTGCAGGCCACCGTATGGATATCTACTTTGTGCATCGACATGGTGGCCAAGCCTATGATGTCTCTGAGGCTGCCAGCTCTATATATTTATATTAAACACTCTGCTATTTATTTTAGAACATCCTGTCTTCCCCAGAAGATTCAGGCAAAAGATCTAGAATTACCTGTGATGGGATCATTTCTCTTTAGATCCAATAACAGTGATGCTCTGGAGAACTGAAAGAGACCAGAACCACATCAAGATCCCTTGGATTCTCCTGGTCTCCTTATAAGATAAATGTCCCATCTGGTTTAGTACCAATGGCAGTTCTAATTGCTGGTGTGGGTACCAGTCTTGGTATCTTGACTAACAAAAGGACTATTCTAGTTAGTCCCAAAGCACTCATTGGTATAAAGGCCATCTGGTTATTCACATGCCTTTTAGGGTATGTCTACACTGCAATGTAAACCCAGGGTTAGTAGAACATGAGTTAGTAGACCCTGGGTTTGTTAGCCTAGGCTTGATTGAGCATCTACACTTATTTGTAATTCTAGGTTAGAAGTTGTTGAACCCTGGGTCCCGGCCTGGGGCTCCAGCATCTATACTGTATTATGCAGGCCCAAGTCCAACCACCCATATCCCAGACTTCCTAGCGCCCTCCCCATATGTGGTTGCTTTAAACCTTTATTTGTAGTGCAGTATGGGAAAACTTGACTGGCCACCAAACTTGACTGTCCAGAGGACAAAGAAAGTCGGCCTGTGGTATTGTTGGATACTTTTGGTGGACTCCCAAAGCATGAGTTCTGTGGGGCTGCGTTTACACTGAAAAGCAATAGATCTTGAACACGGGATCCCAGCTTGACTCAGGCTCGGACCATCCACCCCCATGGAGTCTTGGGACCCTGGTTCCGAGCCCTGCGTTAGTGCGATTTGTGTGTAGACAGAAGATGGGGTAGGCTTGAATTTGAACCCTGGGCTTGTATTGCAATGTAGATATACCTTTAGTGGCCTGTTTAAATTTGGCTGAGACATAAGTGGTGCTTTACACATGCAAGCCAGCATCAACAGGTTTGTTTTATTTTATTCTTAGCAACAATCTCCCAAATGATGTACAGTTGACTGACTCACCTTCACTGTGCCAATGACCCATGTCCCCTGGGACTACTTCTGACTTTGAATCTTCAGAGCAGCTTACAAGTCATTATTTTTTAACATCAAACTGTCGGAGAATAACAGAGTTCTCACTTTTTGTTTGGGTACAGCAAATCAGATACTTTATTTTCTCTCTATCAATTGCATAGAGGGAGAGAGCTAAACAGGTCTCTCAAAAGGTAAACAATTACAGCAAGCATTTATACCTTTTGTTACAGACAATAATGAGCAACAGCTGCATTTTGTTTATACATAGGTCATCCTGATATCTTGTTTTGCTCACTAATGTAGACTCTTAGTCTACATTCCATATTATATTATCTACACAAGGTCACAACAACTTCTCACACAGTTCTTTCCCACTCGCCTCACACATTCCTCGCTTCTACAAATCTCGCGTTATTAGGGTTACAGTTAGCATAACTCTTGCTAACGAACTGTCATGCATTGCATCCCCTTCCTGTCACTTATTTCTCTGCTTCCACAAAACTACCAAATAAATGATTGTTTCTTTCTTCTGCAAATGTGGAATGTCCCTCCCAAAATTATATTAAAGGCCCAGAATGGACAATATTCAGTCCTGAATATGTAATAAGCTGAAAGTCTGATAGCACATGATCAGAAATATCCCTGGAAAGGGAAGACTCCCACTTTTTCAGACACATGACACCAGAAGGAGCCAAGATATCTGCCGTCAAACTCATGACATTTTCATGTATGGAAGAGCTATTTGACATGTTTTTAACAGTATTATTTAGAACTTTCCTCTCCCACTGTGTCCTGTGTTATCAGCCTATGTTTGTGATGATCTACACAGAAAACTTGTGAGTAAATCACCATCCCAGACTCCTGCAGATCAAAACTTTATATCAGATCATTGTTTCTGTATTTAATACAAAACCAAAAAAATCCAAACTATGTTACGGTTGTACAGTCAGGCACTCAGAAGTAAGTTAATGCCCAAGTTAGTGTTATAAGAACATAAGAATGGCCATATTGAGTCAGACCTATGGTCCATCTTGCCCAACAGTGGACAATGCCAGGTGCTTCAGAGGGAATTAACAGAACAGGCAATCATTGAGAGATCCATTCCCTGTTGTCTACTCCCAGCTTCTGGCAGTCAGAGGCAAGGGACACCCAGAACATGGAGTTGCATCCCTGACCATCTTGGCTAATAGCCATTGATGGACATATCCTCCATGAACTTAACTAATTCTTTTTTGAACCCTGTTATAATTTTGGCCTTCACAACATCCCCTGACAATGAGTTCCACAGGTTGACTGTGCATTGTGTGAATAAGTACTTCCTTTTAAACCTGCTGCCTATTAATTTCAGTGGGTGATCCCTGGTTCATGTATTATGTGAAGGTGTAAATAACATTTCTTCATTCACGTTCTCCACACCATTCATGATTGTATACCTCTCTATCATAGCCCCCCTTAGTCATCTCTTTTCCAAGCTGAAAAGTTCCAATCTTTTTAATGTAATTTTTGTTGCCCTTCTCTGTGGCTTTTCCAATTCTAATATAACTTTCTTGATATGACCAGACCTGCATGCAGTATTCAAGGTGTGGATGCTTAACTCTGCCCTCTTCTCTGTGTGCAATAGAGCCATTAATACATGATCAAATACTATATTTACAAAAAATAAAATACATCACACAGTTTTTTTCTACAACTACAGATATTATGGGTAACAGGCTGTAATGTATTTTTTATTCCATATACTAATTTCAGTGGCATGAGGATCTTGAATGTCATTACTGACTTAAAGCTAAATCCTCAGGATGGCTCATTGTTGCCTTCAGATAAGACTAATGCAAGGCAGACTAAAGAAGCACCCTGTTCATTGAATGGAGCATATTACCACATGCATGTTATATGGGTGCTTCATAATCTCCACTGGCTGCCTCTTGGTTTCCAGGTGGAGATACAGGTGTTGGTTTTGATTAAAGCTGCCTGGAAGAGGACAATTCTGTTTTGTGGCAAAGTTTGTGGTTTTATAACTTGTTTTCCTTCCACATTGGAACAAAAGCAAAACCTCTAGAATCTGTGTCTGAACAGAAAATTCTCAACACTTTGTGTGTAGCCTGGTGGTTAGGGCTTACACAGCCCAGCGAGAACAGAGGGTAGAACCTAGGTGTCTTGGTGCCCCAAATCACCAAGATGTAGACACACTTACATGCAACCCTTTTAGCTGAAAACTTCATTGCCATTAAAACAGCTCCATAAAATTTCATCCAAAATGTTCCTACCAGCTCTAGGTTAGTCCTATAAGGTCCTAAGTGGCCTAGGAGACACCTTTCTCCCTGGAACTATGGCTGCGGTTGAAATCCGTGAAGGTGCCTGAGTTGGAGCTCTGTTAACTTAATAAAGAAGGAGTATATGGCAGGGCCCTTAGATGCTGGAATTTATGCTTCCTTCTGGACCTTGGCACTAAGCAGACTGAACATGTGCATTGTCAGGTCATGCTGCAAAGCTCATGTTTGTACTTAGGCTTTTGGGGGAGGTGTTGTTGTTTGAAGGAGGCTATTTGGGGAGTGAGGTGTTGTTTATACTTGTTACCTTTTGGCTGTAAGGGGTAGATAGGTGTCAGTATATAGTGGAGTTTGCTGAGGTGCTTGGCCTCTTGTTAATATTTTCTTATTTTAAATGAATGTCAAGGACCTTCATTCAAGGATATAGGTGTCTCTATCTGCCTTTGTTTTATCTATCTAATCTACAACTTTCAAAAATTCAAAATATTGGCAAATAAATTTGGCCAAAAATATTCAGCATTTTTCAACTATCTTTAATAGATAGAGGTCAAGTATTATTATTATTTGTTTTATAGCAGTGCCACAGAGGTTTCAATGCAGATACACATATACATATTACTCCCGTTCTTGGTTTTAGTTGCGCAGGTTTATATGATTTGTATTTTTGGTAAGGTGAATTTTACATGTATATCTATAGCTATATATCATCAACAGTAACAAAAGTAATAATAATTCTCTGGTATTATTTGTCTTGCCATGTCTTCTTCGGTGCTGATGCCATCGTACTGGTTTGATAGCCACTGGCTTGATGTTACTGCTGTGCTCTGGACAGAGATGGCTCCTGGGGAAAAAAAACAAACAAAAACAGAAACCAAAGAATAAAGATATAACAGCAGCAGCCCTCTGAATGCCTGCAGAGAGAGAGCAGGAAAATAATCAATAAAGTCCAGGTTAAAATAAATCCACACACTCCAGCAGCCATCTAACGTTAACTACATCCAGTCACAGTAAGGCTCCCTGTACACATGGTTTATAAAAATTAATGCATAGTTAACAGCTGTTATACGCATGTTACAGACACGAGCAGGATGTGGCATTGAGGGTTACATGCTCATCAGTAGACGGAGTTATAGATGGTTAGAAGCCATGGCTCTAGGCAACCTATTGACTTTTTGGGATCCATAACAATTGATTAACCATTTATTAAAATATCTATTCATCATTTATTAGTCCTTTATAAACTATTTATTAATGGAAATGTAATACAAAGTGTGACCCTGAGGACCACAATTCCTCCTCTGCCCCTGCATTGCTCTGAGGGGCAGCAAATTAGGTCACCCCTTTCCATGGTGTAGCTTAATCCACCCTCTGCTCTCAGCAAGCTTCTCTGGCTGGTGACTTGGAGGCAGAGCAAGGGCTCCTGCCACTGCCTACCCACTTGCTTTGAGTATGGAGCACTGGGTGAGTGGCTAGCCCCTGTTCTCCCCACCATAGCTGGATCTGCAATCTGAGCAGCAGAGAGAAAGGTGCAGCGTCCTAACACCTCCATGGGGCTGGGTAGGGGCTTTTGCAATCTAGATCTGTCCTGGCCAGGTGCCAGCTATAGGTTTAATAACACACTCCCCTATAGATCTTATCTAGAATGCAAGGGTGAAAAATAAATTCCCTAAAGGGCATGGTTCTCTACTGCTGGGTTTGAATGCATCACTTAAGGGCTTTTCTTCTCTTCCCTCCTTTTTCTATTGTCCCATTTCCTTCTTCTCTTCTCTCATCTGTCCTTTCTATCTTCCTTTATTTCTGTCCTCTTCCCTGAGAAGTGCTGGGTCATTCTTCTGTCTAGAGAGGTCTCTGCAATATGGTGCCTATAACATTTTGGTAGTTACTGCTGGCCCTGTTCTCTTGCTGATGAGTGGCAGTAAAGTGTTCCATAGTTCAGGACACTCCCTAGCACTCTACATAGGCTCCATCTCTGGTTCCTGAACCTTCCAAGGGACCTCTAGAAGCCCCACGCCCCAGCAGCTGTAAAGCAATTCATTGGAAGAGTAGCCTTCAAGAAGCCATTTACAGTATGTGACAATTTGTACTGGTCTGACAAACCTGCAAACTGTGCTAAGTGTTCTTGAGCGCCATCTACTGTCACCTTATATATTGGCTCTTTACAAATATAGAAGGTGGGTGAGGTAATTTATTTTACTGGACCAACTTCTGTTGGTGCGAGAAAGACAAGTTTTCGAGCTTACACCAAGCTCTTCTTCAGGTCCTGTGGAAGCTCAAAAGCTTTTGTTTCTCACCAAGAGAAGCTGCTTCAGTAAAAAATATTACCTCACCCACCTTGTCCCTCTAACCTCCTGGAACCAACACAGCTATCTCTCTCTCTTCTACAGAGCACTCCTTCATGTAACAGTGAATTTACTCCCAAGATCATTATATTCCAAAGCGGGAATGCACTAGAACTTCACTTTTAAATACATACATAATTCAGCACATACCTGCATAGCTCCACGACAAGCTATTGGGCTAATGCAAGAGTCAGCGGGTGAATTCTCTTACCTGCATTATGCAGGAGATGAGACTAGGTGATCATAATAGTCCTGTCTGGCTTCTATTAATCTGCCCTATTTCACTCTGGGGCATGGGCCAAAGCTGATCCTGAAGTCCGTGGGTTATAATTAACCTTTTCTTGACATACGACAGTAACTTTTAAAATTTCAGTTCCACTTTTAAGCCACACTCTGGTGCTCTAATTGTGGCTGTGGCACTGCGGGATGTTCATCAGTCCTTCCCAGGGCTCTCACAGCTCAGGCAATCCTTTTATAGCTCTTTCTCTTTAATTTCCTCTAATTAGCTATGCTATAGCTTGTGTGCACACCAGGGGACACTTGGAGAACAGAACATAGCAAACTCCTCTGAGAATATCCCACACCCACCCACCTATCCCTCCTCTGCTGTTTAGAGCCATGCTGGGTTGAGATTGCCTGGAATGTCTTTCTTGGCAGCATCCAGATTCAATCGATTGTTCACATCTTATAGGGTCAGCTCATGGTTATATCTGAATTTTACTGCTTGGGTCTTTTCCATTCTCGGTAATTTTTCATAGAAATCCATATTCCAACAATTCCAGCATTTAATTTGACCTGTACTAGAGCTGGCTGGAAACAAGAATTCTGTTTTGCAAAGAACTTTGAGGTTTCAAAATTTGTTTTTATTCTGCATCAGAATGAAAATGAGCCCGATTGAAATTTTCCATGAAAAAACAGGAGATAGCTCCCCCCAGAATAGCCAATAACCTGGTGATCAGGGCATCCACTCAGGCTCAAGTCCTTACTTCATGTCAAGCAGAGTGGAAACTTGAACCTGTGTCTCCAACATCCCTGGACAGTGCCCTAAGCACAGAGCTACTGCCTGTTCTAGTGGCTTCCTGTCCTGCTTGTGTTTTTTTTGCTAAAAATTTCAAAAGGTTTCATTTTTCATTATACATCAGACTGAAAATACACTCCAAAATCTCCACATTTTTCACATAAAGGAATTGTTGTTTTCCAGCAAGCCTTAGTTATGAGCACTATGTCATCTTTATGGACAGTGCCATGTTGAGGCTCTGGGGACAAAACTTATGTTGCTGCTTCAGGAAAGCAATTTTATTAAGTGAGCTACTCTAATAGATGAGAAAAGTGGTGACAGAGCCCAGAGGTTCCAATGGGTGTTAAGTCCTACAGGACCTAGTTTAATCTCCACGTTAATGGTAGTGATTCGCCAGAGGATAGAACAGATTCCCTGCCTCCTGGCTCCCAATCAGGATCCTGTTGTTGTGTGGCCTTGTATCTGTACTTACGATTATTCTCTCGCGTTCCTCCAGTGGAGACTCTTCTGAACCTGGTAGAATGTAGCAGCCATCACAGGAATGCTACAGGTAACCTTCAGGGCTTGGATCTCATAGCTGAGGTCTTGAATGATCTCTGAAGGAATGGAAAACAGGAACTGAGGCTGCCTTATATGAAAGCGATCCTATGTCATTAACTGGATGCAGGATAGCAGCATCCCAAGGAGCTTCCATAGAGTCCTAATGGTGACTTTTTCTTGTAAGTAAGCCAAATTAGTAGGCCATCAAAAAAAGGGTACATGTGGGTCCCTTATTGTCAAACAGCTGCATATGGGACCTCTAGTGCTTTCCCTGGAAGAAGGGGAAAGTCCAAAAATCAGGACTTTGTACAGTACATGGGTGCAGTTGTCAGAGAACCTCAGGAATTCCCTGTGGCATTGCCAGATTAAGATATAGTGTTCAATAGCTGTGTAAGGGGTCGGACTCACCCCTGTGACGCCTCCTGCTGGTCATCTGGGGAATCAGCTCTGTCCAGCTCAGAGCGCCCTCTGCAGGCCGGTTCATAGATTCATGGATTCTAGGACTGGAAGGGACCTCAAAAGGTCATTGAGTCCAGTCCCCTGCCCTCATGGCAGGACCAAATACTATCTAGACCATCCCCCTTGTTCTCTACTGGGCCCCGTGTCCCTCCCAGGACCCCAGTGCCCCTTGCTCTGGGTGCTGCCCCTGGCAGTACCCACACACACTAGGTCTCTCCTCCCAGGGGAACCCCTACCCACTAACCCCACCTCACCTCAGTGTAAGGCCACTATCAGTCACCAATTAGCCCCCATTGGGGCAGACTGCAGTATGGGCCACTCATCACAGGCAAGCGTGGGTTTGGACCTGCTGCCTCAGTCTAGCCATGGGATGTCCTCTGCAACCCCCAGTACTCCTTGGCCCAATGCTAGGCCACAGCCTGGGGCTTTCCAGGCTGGAACTCCCCAGCTCCTCATCCTTTCCCCAGCCCTGCTCCACTCAGGTACCCTACTGCTAGATCCCTGCAGCCAGGCCCTTCTCTCTCTGAAGGCAGAGAGGGACTGCTTGGCCTCCTGGCTCCCAGCCTCTTTATACAGGCCAGCTGGGCTCAGATTGGGGGCGTGGCCCAGGTGCAGCTACTTCCCCAATCAGCCCAGTAGCTGCTTCCCTGTGCCAGCTTTCTCCCAGGGCTGTTCCAAACCCCTCAGGGCAGGAGCGGGTGTCCACCCCGCTACAAGCTGCCACACGGCGTCCACTGGCTCCCTTGACACCTTTGAGGAGCAGTGGGCGCTGTCCAGGGTTCTCTGCTTGGTGTCCCCATCAGGTTCCCTTCTTTTGACCCTTTGACCGCACTCCTGTCCCTGTTTTTACATTAGTTGTCCCCCGTAATCATTTGGGTTTTAGGCCCTGTAGGTCCTCCCCTTAGGCTGGGGGGGGGGATCCTTTAGCAGTGGGTGGACTTTGCCTGCCCACTTCCTGGAACCCAATAGGTACAAGCTGCCACGATTGAAGTGAAGGTCACGCCATATAAAACTCCACCAAAAGGCATTAGTAGTTTGGTCTGAGATCTAAGACTGTCCTGTCTCCTTCGTATCTCTCAGGCACCACAAGGAAACAAAGAAAATTGAATAAACTCCAGTAAACACTCTCCTGTCACAGTGCTTCCTTCACTGCAGTTCCCAGGGTCTGTACAATTTGTGCATTGGGGGACTGTGCATTTAAGGGCTGAGCTTCCCAGACAGAGGAAGAGAGCTTACAATACTGGCTCCTGTTCCTGGGCAGTTCTGAGGTTTGGGAAATTATACATCTGTTGCTGGAGGATTGGTCTGAGTCCATGTTGAATAATCTCCAAGGCCCACTTGTCCTTTGTTATGTGTTTCCATCACTGGATAAAATCTCCCCACAGCCTCTTCCCAATGGATCTAGCTGAGGTAGGCAGGTCAGCTATGTCACGTGTAAGCCTTGTGGCAGGGGAAGATGAGCTGCTGATGTACTTGCCCCTGAATCAGCTCCTCCTCACCAAGCTGTTCCAGTCCCCTCACTTTGAGGTGGCGTTTCATGCCTGGAATTTATTGCAGTTTGCCATTAAATGCCTGCCTGTATGTGTCACTAAAGGAAACGATTTCTTAGCTTTAGCGAGACATCTCAAAAAGTAGGTGCTTGTCCTAGCACTGCCTGCAGGGAGCTAGGCAAACTAGGGGATATCTGTGAAGAACTGCTGTGCCAGGGCCCTCTGCTGCTCTGCTCTCCATTGCACTGTGTGGGGTTCCAATACTAGATGGCATTTCTGCATCTGTGTCTAATTGCTATTGCTGTGGGCCGGTAGTAATTGGAGAGCAATGTGGGGCGATGGGGGGGACCCAGACAGCTTACCTGTAGCAGTGTGGTGTTTATCCTTGCTTTCCTGATCGCAAAGTGAGCAGGAATCTGTGACAAAGGGCTGCGTACTTTCCTGAGGAGGTAAGAGGGGAGGCCTCCTGCAGGTCGTCCACATCCCACCTCTCTGCTGCCCTGATTCAGCAGCTTGGCTCACAAAAACTAGCTATAATAGAACAATCCAAAGTTTCCTTGAGCTGGTTAATGCCAAGTGATGGTAAATTCTGATGGAACCGAGAATCAAAGGGGTCTTGTCTCCACCAAATGCATGTCTTTGGAGTCACGGGATTCTGGATATTTTAGAAGATTCCAGCATATGTGTAGCAGTTTATGAGCCTGTTATTGCCTCTGAGCTAATACAGCTAATCCATTAGTTCAGGAGTTGTCTCATACAAAGCTCCAGCATTCAAGCCTTCAAGCACTGTTCTCTCCAAAAACACATTGCCCACATATTGTGCCTCAAACTTCCATCTTCTCAGAAATTGGGACAGCTTCAGAGGTAAGAGATGATACTGAATTGTCAGTAGGAGGAAGAGATTTTTGGCTCTTGCTTGAAAATTGAAATTGAAAAGTTAACTTTCATACTGGTTACATTTACAGGTGGCCATGAGGCTATGAAAGAGAAGCATTCACCCAACTCAAATAATATGGCTAGTACATCTAATGCAGTGTACAAGGTAAAGATGAAAATGGATGTAATGGTGAAAAGTAAGATGAATGTGCCTGTGTCACTGCAGAAAGGGGTGTAATGCCCCATAAGTACCCTGCTTTGGCTTAGGAAACAAAAGCTGTAGCTAGCAGGCCAAATCTTTCAGATCCTAGCCATCATGGACTTTCAAGTGATCTCTGTGACCTTAACCATTGTCAAGAAATCTTGGACATTGGGCCATCTCTGAAAATTCTTCAGCTACATGTTGAAGGTCTCTCAGCAGTGAAATGCTCTATGCTCCAGTCCCTAGCCTTCAAAGATAACACAGGTGTAATCTGCCTGCAGGAGACACATATCAATTCCTTTTCTGCTAGTCACTTTAACATCAGAGGTGAGTTACTCGCTGCAGAGCTGAGCTAAACCCATGTTGGAGTAGATCTTGCTGACACGGAACCGCTCGCATATAATTCAGATCTCTGTGATATTGGGAAAGTCAGTCATTTCAGAGTGGCAAATATGGACAAGGCCCCTAACTGGTGCTGGCCTACTTCAAATATTCTCCCTAAGATCCCATACCCTGCCATCTATGTTGGAGATTTTAATAGTGACCACACTACCTGCGGATACAGAAGGTCAGATCAAAATGACCTTTTGGACTGGGCTTTGCTCCATAATTTTTATCTCAGCCATGACCCAAAACAATGGGGTACTTTTCCAGATGGAAGCACGCAACTGTAATCCACACATCTTCTGGGTATGGTGTTCTGTTCCATCTAGTGGCACCGAGACCACTTAGAGAGAGTTAAATGAGTCTGCTCTACAACCTTACCTAAGAGCCAATTTGTTTTTAGCTCATGCGGTACAGACTCATGCACAAAGCTCCAGAGGTCCCCGGTTCGATCCTGCCCGTGGCCGACGGGGTCTGTTGGTATTACACAAGACTACACTCTTGGACCACCAGCACAGGTAATCAGCTACTTCAAGTTTTAAGCAGTGTATTGTAAAACTTCCCACATAGTCAACATTGGCCAATCCTTACTGAAGTTGAAGTAACCAAATCTGTTGTGAGCCTTGCTGGAACTGGCAGAAAACAAATTGGCCCAGCTTTAAACAATTCACCAACTGCTACATCACTTGTATCCCACACAACAGATCTACTGAAGAAGCTTACATGCAGTCCACAAAAGCCATTTGAAAAACTGCCACAAAGTCAATTCCAAGAGATAGTTATAAGATCTACAGGAGTGTGCAGAACTCAAGCAACACGAAGAGCATGGCGATCTAAATGTCTCCACACATCTTTTCGACCGCTTGAATGCTTCTAGAAGAGCAAGGTGGCAGCAGGCTACTGTGGAACTAACCATGTGAAAATCCAGCCACTCAAAGTCTGGCCACTAATGAGAAAACTTGGTGCTGCTCAGAAGCCTCCAGCACAGTGCCACTACTCAGTCTCTCTGAACAGCATTGCTACCCACCTGATAAATGTCATAACAGCAGATGAGGACAAAAAGTTTGAAGGAGAAGTGAAGAAGAAATGACGGCAATATAAACAGTGCATACCTGAAACCGAAGATGACTTCCAGCCTTTCGCTGCAGAGAGAAAGGGTGATACACTGAAAACAGGTAAAGCCTATAGTCTTGATAACATCTCCTCCAACTTCCTGAAAAACTTGGGAAAAATTAGCAGAGAAAGGCTAGCCATTGTCCTGTCTAGAGTAATCCAGGAGAATAAAATACCTAAGATCTGCTGCACAGCAAAAGTAATAACCTTTCCAAAACCTGAGAAAAACCACAGCCTCACAGCAAGTTACCGTCCCATCTCTTTGCTAAGCTGTGTGTAGAAATTACTCAAAAGGCTTATATTTCTAAAAATTGCCTCCAATGCTGATGATATCCTGAGTGTAGATCAAGCAAGTTTCAGACCAAGCTACAGTATCTGTGATCAAGTGCTGGGACTCACCAGCTACATTGAGAATGGCTTACAACCCAAAGAGAAGACAGATGCAGGATTCCTAGCTCTTACTGCTATATATGACACAATCTGGCATACAGGCCTACTGTACAACTGTCAGTGGTGCTATGAAAATGGGTTGACATGGCTATAGAACTGTTGCTGCGAGGTCACTGGTTCTAAGTTTCACTTAGACAAAAACCCGGCTTCTGGAGGTCTCAAAACAATGGTCTGCCCCAGTTCTAACACCAACACTTTTCAACACCATTACAAATGACCTTCCCAATTTTATCTGTGCAGGTGACATCTGTCTGGCAGCATAGGACCAGGATTTCAGTCACCTAGAAGAAGTCTTGAATGCTGGCATGAAAGAGATGGCCCACTATTGCAAAAGATGGCGACAGTTTCCGGTTGCTTCCATCTGTACTACACAAAGGCCAAAAAACAGCTCAATATGTTTCTGAATGGCCATAGGCTCAATCACAACCAAGGCCTGTGTATTTCGGTGTTATACTGTACCATACTTGCCATTCAGGGAACATCTTACCAAGACTTCACTGGAAATAAAGACAAGGAACAACCAGCTCAGCAAACTAGCTGGTTCTACCAATACACAGCCAAAGTGTAGACACTGACAACTTCTGGACTAGTCTCGTGCTATTCTGTAGTAGAGTAGTGATCTGTGTGGCTCAACTCTTCTCACATAGGAGTAATAGACTCTCAGCTCCATGAAACCACCCAGTTAAGAATAGGTCTGGCCTGGCTGCCAGCCCTGTCGAAGATCGACCCTCCTGACATCAGATGACAAATCACCCTGCAGAATTTGCTCTTTAAGATGCAAGACATGCCATGTCTAACCCTGTTTAAAGATATGTTTAATCCACTGAGTCACCGTCTCAGCTCAAGGCACCCAGTTTGGACAATTCCCTTAAGGAACCTCGATATCACCTCCAGATGGTGTACTAGGTGACATGAACAAACTTCAAACATATCCAATGCCTATCTCATGGCAGATCCAACAGTTTGGCCCCCAGTTTTGACCTTCCACGCCATCTTTGGGTAAAGCTCAATTGCTTCACACGTGGAGTGAGCAGATGTGCTGCTACTGACTACAAGTGGGGCCTTTGTGACTCCCTACTTTGCTGCTTTGGACAGTTAGAAGATGTAGGTCACATATTTGAAGCTTGCACCCATTGGCAAGGGCTGTCTAGCTCCCTTATGGACTTTCACACTACTCTTCCTTCAGCTATTGAATGATTAGACTAATGCACTTGACTTTACCATCTATGTAAATGCAATTGTAATAGATATATTTGTGGAAAGGCAAGACATTTGGGAAACACTCAAGAACTGCCATCTCATTGAATTCACACGCTTAAGTGCTTTGCTGACTCAGGACCTACAACATAAAATGTTATGATGTTATGAAACCTAAGGCTTGGTCCGTCAGAACTCATTCATGAGAAACTCTCATTGACTTCAGTGGAATTTCTCACAAGCTTAATGTTAACTAGGTGCTCACATGCTTTGCTGGATCAGGGCCTTAGCAAGTGGAAGCAAGGTGTAATGGGAGAAGCATTAAAATCCATAAGTTTAGACGAGAGCTGGAATATCCAGAGTTGCACGCTAAAAATTGTACCACATTACTGTTCAACTGAGGAGTAAACTAAAAGAACAAGTAGCATCCAAAGTGGCATAACAAAACCCTGCTGAAAGATACAAGTGTAAAGAAAGAACTTGTAGTGCAAATGGAGAAGGGGAAGAGCACTAAACAAGAATATACAGTCAGTTAAGGCTTGTAGAGAAAAGATAAGGATAGCTGAGAGAGCAGAGAGGCTTAGTGGGAATAAAAAGAGCTTTCACAATTATATCAGGGAAAAGGGAATACTAGAGAGAAAGTAGTTCCATTAATAAATGAAGAGGGAGACAAAATCAATGGCGTTTCGAAAATGGCAGAGTTACTGAACTCCCTTTCACCATCGGTGTTTAACAAGGTAAGTAAACGACAGAGGCATGAAAAGTTATGAAACAAGGAGCCTTTGGCAATATGGCACTTTGGATAAAAAGCAGTTTACAAGAGTATGTGACTTGGATCATCAAATTTTCAGTCCAAGTAAGATAATACGCTTTTCAAGGTCTTAAGGGAATCGGCTACTGCATTTGCTAAATCTTTGGCAATTGCTCTTGAAATACAATAGAACACTGGTAAGGACGGGCAAAGGTGATACTGCTGTTTTTTAAAAGGCCAATCCTGGCAATTACTATCTGGCAAAGATAAATTCACTACCTAGTAAAATATGATAACAAATATCAGGAGAAAAACATATTTAAGCTCCTAGGGTGAAGTCCTGCTCCTACTGAGAGAGAATATTAGAACCCTGGGTAACACGCAGCATGAGTTTACAAAGAATTTCTTTGCTAGCTTGTGCACAAGGAGCTGTGAAGCATGTTGGGGGTGGGGAAGGGCTATGCATCAAGTGAAGTCCCCTAGATTGATTCAGTCAGAATTCCTGATGGGGGCATGGCCGCTAGGATCCCGATTCAGGAAAGCACTCTGCACATGCTTAAAGGCAATGGAATGTTGCTCAAAAATGACATTTGCTTCTGAGCATTGTCACCTGGATTGAAAACTGGCTGCAATTCTGGAACCCAGAGGCTCTGAAGCACAGGCTGTGGTTGGCAGAGCGCTTGCTGGCGGCCCATAGATTGCTGGCTGGTCACGTATGAGCCACATTTTTAAAGGTGTTTAAGCATCTAACTCATTGAAATTAATGGGCAGTAGGTACCTACATACCTTTAAAAATCTGGCCCACAGGATTGGGTCCCCTCATTCTTTCCAATGGTTAAATTGCATTACAAGCCAGTTTAAAATACCTTAAATCTTTCCTTAATATCACTTTCCCATACTGCAACTGCTTTGGGGTTGTTATGCGATGGTGAATGGTAGAGGAGAAGATCTGCATAACTGCGAGTGGGATATAGGTGTCCATGGGATAACCTGTCTGAGAAGATCTGATTCCTGCCAGAAAAAATCTTGAGAGCACCTGCTGTAAACAAAAGTTACGAAAATACAATCATACAACAACTATATCAGGGTGGGGCTGGGTCAGCATTGGGGTCACGAGTTGGGAGGCAGTGATTAGGGGAATGCCCGTGGCTGCCAGAGTGCTTTATATTCATTTTTTAAAATGTAACATCTTCATTCACAATCTGGTTGAAGGCATGAACAGAACATTAACTAAACCTGCAAATGACACTGAACTGGGAGTTATAAACAACAGTGGTTAAAAGGGTACATGGATTATGAAGAACTCAGGACAAGGGTGACAAGCAGGAATTATTTCAGGGAAGTCCCATGGCCTGTGTTCTGAAGTAGGTCAGACTAGATGATCATGATTGTTCCTTGCTGGTGTAAACTCTCATCACTTCTTTGAAGGCCAATCCAACTTCTGCAGGAGCCAAGTGAAGGCCTTCCATGTGCTTCAGTGGGAGTTGGATCAGGGCCAAAGTAATAGGATACACTTTAACCTGGGAAAATTGCAATTTGAAACAACCAGAAAATAATAAACTTGTATAGAGAATGGAAGGCGATTCTTCAGATGCACTATTGCCGAAAAAGAGCTACAGTAAAGGAGTTAGTGTGTGTGTGTGTGTGTGTGAATTAAGGACCTGATCCTGAGATGTGTTCCATCCATCGGGATTTATGTTTACATTACACATCCCGCATTACATGATGCTTAGCATGATGGCAGCATAATCAGCCACGGAAATTTTGGACTGTGCCTATAGAGACATGATTTTATGGAGTTAAGGGGTAATAGCTTCTCTCTAGAGTCAGAGCCTCAGGACCTTATTCCACAAGGTCAGAATTAATCTCTCAATTCAGAACCGTGTTCCAGAATCTTGACTTTCCCTTTTAAAAATAGTGGGTGAAATCCTGGCCCTGTTGAAGTTAATGGAAGTTTTGACATTCACTTTAATGAGGCCAGGATTTCACCATTTTAAAAAAACTTTTTATTAAGGCAAAGTTACAATAAAACGTTAACATGCTACATTGTGCATTACTTATTACTTATTCAGGATCTAGTTAATATTCAAAGAATCTGGCTAAAGATTCTGGTTTTGAAGATAATATTGAAAAAGTGACCTATTTCTACACCAATACAGTGCTGTCTGCACGATTTGCAGAGATACTGAGGAATGTGAACAGCCCCATTCATCTCAATGGGGTGTTAACTCTCGAACCTAAACATGACAAGATGCAGCATACTGAACATTTAGAGACAGTGTAAAATAACCTGAATTTAATGTAAAAATTAATAACATATGGATGGCTGTACTAACTCTATAATTCATTTTCACAATTCTCTTAAAACCTCCATTTGTAAAATGAAGCTGCTGCAGAATTTCTACTAGAGTGTTACAAAATCTAATGCCTTAACTGCAGGATCTAGGGACATTGACACACAAACAAGGGACCTTTAATGTAGAATTTAAATCCACCTTGCTACAGAGTACATGGAGCCTGTTGGTTCTTTTCTCCTGAGACCCTACCTGGAATGCCATATTGAGTTTTGGGCACTACATTCCCCAATAAATAGATAAATTGGAAGATGGTAAGAGAGCAAGAAGTAGTAAGAAAGAGGGGAATGATTAAAGGAAAATGTAATGTAATGTGATGGAGTCAGCACTGAGCACCAGCAGCCAAAACCCTGCAACCTAGGAAGCTGCAATAAGGTAGGTTTCCTGTAATTAGGAAGATAATTGCATTGGGAGCCTCATTGGTCTTGTCTAAAATGGCAATTTTCCCACCATTGGCCTAGTTCTGGTGCTTTTGTCAGTAGGGTTAGATGACCCCGTTGTAAACATGCCAGCAGTCAGTCTACTAACTGCATTACTAACACTACTGAAACTGCACCGCATCTAATATTGCCAGTATTGATGCCACCACTGGGTGAACAGCAGTTTCATGGGACAGCAGATGCCACATTGAAGCATGAGTGGTAGGATATTCACTGGGTCCAGAGAGGGGAGAATGAGAGCCTCTGAATTAGGGGGTGGGGAGCTTACCGGCAGGGAAAAGAGGGAGACAGATGACTGAAGAAACTGGCATCCTCTAGGTCAGTGGTTCTCAAAGCCAGTCCGCCACTTGTTCAGGGAAAGCTGCTGGTGGGCCGGGCCGGTTTGTTTACCTGCCGCATCCGCAGGTTCATCTGATCGCGGCTCCCACTGGCCGTGGTTAGCCGCTCCAGGCCAATGGGGGCTGAGGGAAGTGGCATGGGACGAGGGATGTGCTGGCCGCCACTTCCCGCCGCCCCATTGGCCTGGAGCGGCGAACCGCGGCCAGTGGGAGTCACGATCGGCTGAACCTGCTGACACGGCAGGTAAACAAATCAGCCCGGCCCGCCAGGGGCTTTCCCTGAACAAGTGGTGGACTAGCTTTGAGAACCACTGCTCTAGGTGGTTCTCTCATAGCTCCCAAAATGTGAAACTGGCATGAAGAATGTCTGAAATGTGTAATTGTTTGAGGTGGTCAATGTGTTTAAACAGGAGTAATAGGTGAGACTAAGCCAAAGCAAACTGAGCAGTTTATGAGGAAAAATTTCTGCAAAACAAGTTCTATTAGGCTGTGGTAAATGTTAAACAGCTAAAGTGCCGCATGCCCCATTCCTCTGGCCTTTAACAATGAGACTGGAGAAGGCACCAAAGAATTTACTGTAGGGAACGTTTCTGTATTGGATGGGGGATGGGTACGATAGCCCAGGATTGCTTTTAAATCTCTATTTTCTATAATTTTATGACATACTATTTATATCGATACCTAGTTATCTCGGTATATCCAATTTTACTTTGCTCCCAGTAACTAATTTGTCAGACTGGAATGTTTGGGACGAATTCATCAGAAGGAACAATGGGAAAATGGTTTTTATTTGTAAAATTTGTGGAATTATGGTGAGCTTTTCAAAAGCACTCAATCCTGGCCTAACTGCTCCCATAAGTCACTGGGAAACCCCCCCGTTGAACTGAATGTGAGCAGCGTTAGCCCAGTGCTGAGTGCTTTTGAGAACCCCACCTTTGATGATCAAAAGCCTTCTCATATTTGGTATTTCTTTGCTTTTTTAAGGTAATATAAAGGAAAAAAAGATAAAGAATAGCTCTTGTGAAAGCATCTGCTTTTTTACTTACAAAAATGAATATTAAATAACTATGGAACTTTTATCTCCAGTAACTTAATTGTGATTTTCTAAAGATAACAGTCATCTCAGCTCATCAGTACAGCTACCTGTTACAAAAATATATCGTGATGTTTTCTAACATAGTGAACTGCCAAATAGGAAATGCCATGTATTCATTAAAATTTAAGAAAGAGGACTGGCTTGAGGGTGCTGGACAGTGATACTGAACTGTTTTTGTTCCATGGGCCAAGAAACTACAAACAAGTACTTACCATGTCAAGTGGCCTGCTAGAGGTGCGGAGGCAGCTGCCCAGCAGTCAGTTGGATTTCTGCCACTGAATTTGTGAAGACAGTCTTTTTAATGTGAGGCTTGTGTTTTGCAGTTTTGAGTGCTGCACCCCAATCATTCTTGAATACAGTCCTGCTATCCGTCCAAGCGAACTTCATCCAACTGTTCTCATAACTGTGTTGAACCAGAGACCACCAACAAAGCTATGGATAAGGTCTTCATAGAAACAAAAGGATCAGACAATGTCTTCTCACCTCACATCACTTCCTTTTTCAGATTAGAAGGATTATTTTCTTCATACTTCACATACGCAGTATTTTCCAGCTGGGACTTGCAGTCAACAGATTTGGTATTCCAGAGAGCACTTGCCTGGAACTCTGCCACATGCATATGCTGGATGTTGATTTTTAGCCACTAGCAACAGTGATCTGTGACGTAGTGATCTTCATATCTGAGACTGTCTGATGCATGGCAATGTATTTTCCTTCTGTCAGAAAATAGCAAGTCATTCAAGTGTTATAAGTTTCTTAGTTCTTGGATGGTAAACCTGTCCCTTCCGCACTAAGCACAATGTGACTTCTAACCCTCCAACACAATAAATACAGCCTCAATGAACAAGAAACATTTTAGCCATTTGACATTGTTTTATTCCAAAGCACTGAGACTTGATGAGACTGTTTTAAAATCTTAATTATTATGAGCTCTTGCAACGGTGAAATCCCAAATTGTCACCGGCTTCATCACCTCCTCAAGAATTGGTGAGCTTACTTTAAAACAGAATGCCTCTTTATCAATGATGCAATGAAATCCCACTATTACTGTAAGCAGGGCTGCTTGAAAAAGTTCAGATGAAACATTTTCCCATCAGAAATTGTGGTTTTGTCAAAATCAAAATTTCCAGGGGGAAAAGATTGATTTTGGTGGATTTTCCCCCCAGGAAAACAAAATACTTCATTTAGGGACATTTATCTCTGCATCTGCTTGAGATGCTACAGCACCTCATCCATGAGTCACTACAGCAGCTTAGGTCTGGTCTATACTACCCGCCTGAATCGGCGGGTAGAAATTGACCTCTCGGGGATCGATTTATCGCGTCCCGTCGGGACGCGACAATCGATCCCCAAATCGGCGCTCTAACTCCACCAGCGGAGGTGGTAGTAAGCGCCGCCGACAAAAAGCGGCAGAAGTTGATTTTGCCGCCGTCCTCACAACGGGGTAAGTCGGCTGCAATACGTCGAATTCAGCTACGCTATTCACGTAGCTGAATTTGCGTATCTTAAATCGACTCCCCGCTGTAGTGTAGATGTACCCTTAGACACATTTATAGGCCACATCATGGGGGATGTAGTCTGGCCAGAGAGCAGAGTCTGTAGGGGGTCATGAGGAACTTGGAACATCAACTCCCAAGAAGTGCAGCAACTTAGGCAGATGCAGAGATAAATGCAGACTCCAAAATGAAACATTTTGTTTTGGGAATGTTGAAACATTTCAATATTGCTGAATGAAATGTTTTCTAAACTTTTTGTTCCATGAAAAAATTCAATATTTTGCCTGATATGGGATGAAACCAAACTTGAAATATTGGAATTTTTCAGTCAGCTCCATTTGTAACCATCTTCCTTAGCAAGATACTGAATGAAACCTGCACTAGAATTGACTGTGGTAGGAGCTCCATCTGTTCCCAATGATTCAATGCTTGCTGATGTTAATGTCTGCTTCTGAAAAGGCCTAAAGCACTGTGCTGAAAATATCTTTACCCATAATTCTTCCCAGCAATGCCAACAATTTAATTAGTTCTGCTCACATTTTGTTGTACACCTCATGAGTCATGATATCTTGCCAACCATGTCTGAGAATTTAGATCAGTGGCCTAAAAAAGTTGGGAATATACATTCACATGTTGGACTCTCTCTTCAGCTGTATTTCTGCAGCACAGAAATTCTCTAATGCATTGTGTGATTTTCTCTTTGTTCAGAAAATTTCAGCACAAGAAATCATTACCTCCTTAATCAGCTGCTTTCAGTTAGTGGTTCCTATGCAATGCAATATGAGACACATGAGAAGTAACAGCAACCAGATCATTTGAATTATGAACAAACTTTGCAACCTTTTGTAGCTTTCTTATCAGATATTCCTTTTGTTTTTCTCTTATAGCCAACAAAGATTCTTATAGCTTGTTTGCAAATGATGTCCAACATTGAATGTTTTGGTAACCATACACTGAATGAAGAAAACATAACCTGGATAAAATAGATGTGGATCATGTTTGGAAAGTTCTTCTAATGGTTTTTTTTGCCAAATCTTTTCTCAAAAATGGCTCTTGTAAACTTCAGATGAAGTTGGCGAGATTCCAGCCGGCTTCCCTGTGTTCTCTGCACCCTACCCCTCATGTTCTGTATCTTGATTCTTGCACCCAGTCACAGATTTGCCTCCCTGTGATCTTTTTAATTCTTCAGAAGCTCACATGGACCTTAGTGGAATCTGCATCAGGCTCCTGGTTACAGTTGATGGACTACAAACCCCAGAAGGTCCTGTGAACTTTAAAAGTCATTATAATAGGCTACCAGATCCTATGTGGCTGACAATATGTTTGTTTCTTGTAGTAGATGCTGGGTAATAACATGAGAGGACTCCGTGTTTCTATCACTAAACTGTTTTTTTATTAAGACAACTATTTCCATCGATGTTGCAACTGCAGCTGACGTTCTATCATATGCACACAGACTGACTTCCCAATGCCTCCCCCAAACTCTTCCTTACTGCAGTCTGTGCTTCTCTTCCAACTTCCGTGCAGGTTGCTACAATGCTAACCAACTAGGATTTGTATATTCCTATCCAAGGGCCTAATCCAATCTTCACTGAAATCTTTTCCATTGACTTCAGTGGTATTCGATTCAGATGCGTGCCGATGGATGTGCTGGCTGCCGCTTCCCGCCACCCCCATTGCCCTAGAGTGGCGAACCGCAGCCAGTGGGAGCCGCGATTGGCCGAACCTGCAGATGCAGCAGGTAAACAAATCAGCCCGCCCGCCAGGGGCTTTCCCTGAACAAGCAGCGGACTGGCTTTCAGAACCACTGCCTTATACAACCACTGGAGAAATGCCAACTTTCCTTACATGTAGCAGAGACTTCCAGAGACTGTTTGTTCCTATTCTCCATCTTAAAACTGAACCAAAACTTGATTCACCAAATGATTACAAGGAGAAATTAACCTCACCACTCCAGCAGGCATATGATCTCTGCAGATACAACTTAAATATCTGCTATCAAACTCCAAATATAAAAATTCTCACAAAAGGGAAAAATACATTAGACCTCATTAATTCAGTTAGAATAAAAACACACCCACAGTCTAGTGCTCCTGCTGGACTTTTCTGCAATGCTTGCCTCACTTTATTCCAGATCATTACAAGTAGCCGAAAAGGTTTCTAATCTTATTTATGGCCAAGTTAAACTACCATCTGGCTTGGAGGATATCATATTGCTGGCAATACTTGGGAACCACCTATCCTTGATTCTAACCCAAATTTTGAGATGGGAATATGTGATACCCTTCTCTTCACCCTTCTTATTTCTGAATAGTACCTGCCATTCTTCCAGCTGATCAGAATTGTCTGTGACTCTTTTCAGAGGCTGATGGCTGACTGTGATGCTTTGAGGGTTTTCCTCAGATCAGTAGGGGGTTGTATCACCAGCTACACAGCAACTTAGGGTGCAGTAAATGCTACGCTGCTATGGCTCATGGCACTGACACCAACAGCCAGCATACAAGCATGCAGGTCACACCCTAGCTTCCACCGCCTAGAAGCACTACAGTGGCACATCTGCATCGCTGTGGCACGTCTGGTGAAGACGCTCTCTGTGACAGGAGAGAGAAGTCCCATTGGCATAATAAAACCACCTCCATGAGCGGTTGTAGCTAGTAGGCAGGAGCTGGTCTCCCATGAACATAGTGCTGCCCACACCAGCGCTTAGGTTGGCGTAACTTATGTCGCTCAGAAGGGATGCTGGAACAATTTGTACAATGGTGATGCTGAGAGCCATTGAACCAAACTGTAAACCCTGCATATGATGGAAACCACTTAATCTTTGCCTAAGAAGGCTTTTCCCCTATACCCAGTTCCCAGAAACTCCAGGCCCCTGGATTGAAGAACTCAATGTTCTGTGATTTCAGGAGCTTTGGTCCCTTTAGTTCCTCAAGTGATGGCTGCCCAAATGTTTTTTTCTCTTTCCTTATATCTTCTCAAAGTTCACAGACCCTGCTTCAAGAGGCAGGAAGGCTCTCTGGAGGTGCAGTCTCCATCCCCAGTTGAGATTGTTAAGCAGTCATCTTTGATTACCTTGCACATCAATGTGTTTTTCTTTGTCTTTGGTTATGCCTTGCTTAATTTACATTGGAGACACATTCAAACAGGTGGAACCATATTCCTTTGTCTGGAGCAAGCATGACATAGGCACTGCTTGTCAAACACCTTTCAAAAACATATTTGCAGCACATAGCCATAAAGTCCGTTGTGGGTTTACTATATGTACATCACACAAGAATATGAACAATCGGTGAGTTATTATTTTGCCAAGGATGTATTACATGCCACCTTTTGGGTCTATATATGACAACAGTGTGCGCACTGGCATAGGGGTGGTCTGAGGGTCCCACTGATGTACACCCTTATTATAAGAAAGGTACTCTCTCCCTCCCTCTCATACGTAGGGTCCAAGCCTACACCAGTGAGGACAATGGCACTCTTTCCAGTGAGGTTAATGGGAGCTGAACCAGGCCCTTTTGGCAGTGCCTTGGTTGTCCCTACAGCACTGCTAGTCCTTGCTGGCCCAGGGAATGGGAGACAGACCTGGGGGAATTTTCCTCTTTCTCCAGTGAATGAGAGGCAGTTTTCCTCCCAGACCCGTACAGACATCAGACACCGAGTGAAAATGATTTAATGGCAAATTGGCCAAATTCACAGATTTTTACAAAGATTCTGGTTTGTCAGACTAAATTCTGTCTCATTGTAGATGTGCCATGAAACAAGTGCAAGCAAAGGATGAGGCTGTCATATGTCCTTACACAGGCGAATGTCAGGGAGCTGTGCATGGGCAAATCACAATAGAGCAAAGATTGATCAGTCCTCGCTCCCTCCAGGGAGCAAACTATCCAGACCACACAAGGAGGAAGAGGAGCTGTGACCTTGTCCCGCTGGTATAAGAGCCCACAGATCAGGTCTGGCACATGGAGGGGAAGGAATCCGAATGCACGTCAGGTCTCTGTGCAAACTGAGTCTGGATATTCTACTGAAAAAGAGCATTCATTTGCACCCATGCTCCAGATGGTAGAAGTTCTACACAGCGCACCCAGCACAGATTAGTGCCAAGAGCATAAATCAGGCCTGGTCTACACCAGGAGTTTATGTCAAATTTAGCAATGTTAAATCAAATTAACCCTGCACCCGTCCACACAACGAAGCTATTTAGTTCGACATAGAGGTCTCTTAAATTCAATTTCTGTACTCCTCCCCAACGAGGGGAGTAGCACTAAATTCGACATGGCCATGTCGAATTAGGGTAGGTGTGGATGGAAATCGACGCTAATAGATCCGGGAGCTATCCCACAGTGCACGACTCTGTTGACGCTCTGGACAGCAGTCCGAGCTCAGATGCTCTGACCAGCCACACAGGAAAAGCCCTGGGAAAATTTGAATTCCTTTTCCTGTGTGGGCAGTTTGAATCTCATTTCCTGTTTGGACATCGTGGCGAGCTCAGCAGCACTGGCAACGATGCAGAGTTCTCCAGCAGAGGTGACCATGCAATCGCAGAATAGAAAGAGGGCCCCAGCATGGACTGATCAGGAAGTCTTGGATCTGATCGCTGTGTGGGGCGATGAGTCCGTGCTTTCGGAGCTGCGATCAAAAAGATGGAATGCAAAGATCTACTAGAAGATCTCAAAAGCCATGACAGAGAGAGGATACAGCCGGGATGCAACGCAGTGCCGCGTGAAAATCAAGGAGCTGAGAGAAGCGTACCAGAAGACCAAAGAGTCAAATGGATGCTCCAGATCCCAGCCCCAGACGTGCCGTTTCTACGAGGCACTGCATTCCATTCTAGGTGCGGCCGCCATCACTACCCCACCAATGACCGTGGACTCTGAGGATGGGATATTGTCGACGGCCGCTTCCTCGGAGATGTTAGTGGATGGGGAAGATGAGGAAGGTGATGAAGAGTACGAGGCAGTCGACAGCGCTTACAACGCTGATTTCCCAGACAGCCATGATTTCTTCATCACCCTCACGGAGATCCCCTACCAACCATCCCCATGCGTTAACCCGGACCCTGAATCAGGGGAAGGATCAGTCGGTAAGTGTTTTAAATATGTAAACATTTATTTTGAACAGAACAGGAATATTAACAATGGGTTTTTCATGATTTGTTTGCCCTAGGCGCTCTACTTTTTAGTCCTTGCCAGTGCAGCTACTGGAAAAGAAGGTCTATATGTCCGGGATAGAGCTGAAATCCTCATGGAAGATCTCCATGAAGCTCTCCTGGAGGTAATTGGAAAGCCTTTGCATGAGGTTCCTGGGGAGAGCGGCCTTATTGTGTCCTCCGTGGTAGGAAACTTTTCCGCGCCAGGCTATCATCAAGTACTCTGGGATCATTGCCTTGCAGAGCATGGCGGCATACGGCCCTGGTTTTTGCTGGCTTTCACGCAGCATGCATTCTTTCTCGGTCTCAGAAATCCTCAGCAGAGTGATGTCGCTCATAGTGACCTGCTTAGAATTAGGGGAATGTTACTATTGGGACTGCTTGCCTGTTCCTTTACAGAACTGTCACCAGTGGTTTACAGCCACATGGTGGAGACGGGAGAGGGGCAGCATACAGGGATCTTTCCCAGGGACAGCCATGAGAGGGTGGGACAGGGGCAGAGTTCATGCTTGCCGGATTGCCGGCAGCAGGAACTGGTCAACGATAGGAGCATTGCTTTGAACGTGAAAGGAGGGCACTGCTATAATTTAAGTTTTAAGCAGCCAAAAGTCTACAGTTTACCATGTCAGCCTGCTACCCAAATTCCGCTGTCCTGTCCCGCTTGTCTGATCTCCACTGCAAGACCCCAGGCACTGAATGCGAAGGCCGAAAATTTGACCTTGTCCTGAGTGCGCATGTGATAGGTGCTGTGCATGGTCTTGTTCACAGAGAAAGACTATGTTCATTGTTCACAAAAAAATTATCTTTCTGAGGAATTCACTCCCTTTTTCCCATCCCACAGCTGTGATTGTCTCCCGACCTACCCGATCATCAGACTCCCAGAGGCTGGTGCAGATTAGGCGTAGAAAGAAAAGGACATGGGACGACATGTTCTCAGAATTTATGGGCTGCTCCCGAGCCGATGCGGCCCAGCAGACTCAGTGGAGGGAGAACATGTCGCAATACCAGCGAGCACACAGCAAACGGGAGGAGAGGTGGCGTCAGGAAGACCAGCAGGCGACTCAAACGCTGCTTGGATTAATGAGGGAGCAAACGGACACGCTCCGGTGCCTTGTGGATGTTCTAGAGGACCGGAGGCAGGAGGACAGAGCCCCGCTGCAGTCTATCTCTAACAACCCTCCCCCGCCACAAACTCCCATGCCCCCCTCACCCAAAGTCCCAAGAAGGAGGGGTGGCAGGGGGCGTGAAAACTGTCACTCCACCCCTGCAGACTGCTCAAGTACCAGAAGGCTCTCATTCCCAAAAATTTTATAAGTCCTTTCCTTCCCGCCTCACCCAAGCCCCCATCCCAGTTTCATCTCCTAACTGTGTAGTTGCTAATAAAAGATATGTTTCTGTTAATTACTGTTTCCATCATGTTCTTTTAGGAGAGAGTGTGTTTGAAGCGGGGGAAGGGGGTTGGTAATTGGAGAGGACAGTCACCTTTACCAGGGTACAGACTCGGGGGCAGGTTCAGCAGAAGGTCACATACACATTGCAGTCACTAGGCACCCTGGTCAGTCTGGGAGGTGGTTTTCATGTTCTGTGTGGCAGGGGCCATGTGACTTTGTGGCGGGGGAGGGCGATTAGAGATCTTATGCAGCGGTCCTTATCCTGTATCACAGAGTCACGCAGCAGGGGATCTGTAACCGTCCTCCCCCCGCCACAAAGTCACATAGCCCCCACACACAGAGTCCCGAAAAGGAGGGGTGGCAGGCTCCGTTAAAACAACCAGTCCACCACTGCGGACCACTCTAGGAGCAGGAGCCTGTCATTCCTCAAGTTTAGAAGCGTTCTTTCCATCACTACGCCCGTTCCCCACCACAGTCTGCATCCCAATTTCAACACTTTACCGCGAAATCCGTAATAAAGAAAACGGTGTTAATGAATAAAGTTCCATTTATTTTATTTTAAACGTGTGTTGGAAGGGGGGCGGGGACGGGGTGAACGGGGTATGTAGCTGGAGAGGATAGTCAACAGTACGTGGGTAAAGAAACGGGGGCAGGTTCAGCTTTTCTTTAAACAAACTTAATAGTCCCAGGTTGCCACAACCTCCCACCCCGCCATAAAGGTCTCCCCCTTGCTCTCACAGAGATTGTGGAGCACACAGCAAGCTGCAATAACAATGGGGTTATTGGTTTCGCTGAGATCAGAGCGAGTCAGTAAGCTTCTCCATCTCCCCTTGAGACGTCCAAAAGCACACTCCACCACCATTCTGCACTTTCTCAGATGGTAGTTGAAGAGTTCCTTTTCACTGTCCAGGGCACCTGTATAGGGCTTCATGAGCCAGGGCATTAGCGGGTAGGCTGGGTCCCCGAGGATCACTATAGGCATCTCCACATCCCCAACAGTTATTTTGTGGTCCGGGAAGTAAATACCTTCCTGCAGCCATCTAAACAGATCAGAGTTCCTGAAAACACGAGCGTCATGAACCTTGCCCGGCCATCCGACGTTGATGTTTGTAAAATGTCCCCTATGGTCCACCAGTGCTTGCAGCACCATTGAAAAGTAGCCCTTTCGGTTAATGTACTGGCTGGCCTGGTGGTTCGGTCCCAGGATAGGGATGTGAGTTCCATCTATAGCCTCACCGCAGTTTGGGAATCCCATCGTGGCGAAGCCATCTATGATGACCTGGACGTTTCCAAGAGTCACTACCTTTGACAGCAGTAGCTCAACGATTGCGTTGGCTACTTGCATCACAGCAACCCCCACAGTAGATCTGCTGACGCCAAAGTGGTTCGCGACTGACCGGTAGCTGTCTGGCGTTGCAAGCTTCCAGAGGGCTATGGCCACTCGCTTCTGGACAGTCCGGGCTGCTCGCATCCAGGTGTCCTTGTGCTTCAGGGCAGGGGACAGCAACTCACAAAGTTCCAGGAAAGTTCCCTTCCGCATCCGAAAGTTTCACAGCCACTGTGATTCATCCCAGACCTGCAGCACTATGCGGTCCCACCAGTCCGGGCTTGTTTCCTGGACCCAGAATTGCCGTTCCACAGCATCAACACGACCCATTGCCACCATGATGTTCATGGTGCGGGGTCCCGTGCTTTGTGAGAGGTCTGTGCCACTCTCAGACTTCATGTCCTCACCGTGCTGCCGTAGCCTCCTCGCCCGATTTCTCAGCATCTGCCTCTGGAAAAGGTGGATGATAAGGTGCGAGGTATTGACAACGGCCATAACTGCAGTGATGGTCGCAGCGGGCTCCATACTCGCAGTGCTGTGGCATCTGCGCTGTCACTCACCAGAAAAGTGTGCGAACTGATTGCCCGCCAGCGCTTTCAGGGAGGGAGGGTGGGAGTGATGGTTGGATGACGACAGTTACCCAAAACCACCCTCGACACATTTTTTTCCCCAGCAGGCATTGGGGGCTCAACCCAGAATTCCAATGGGCAGCGGGGACTGCGGGAACTGTGGGATAGCTGCCCACAGTGCACCGCTTCCAATGTCGATGCTTGTCCTGTTAGTATGGACTCACAAAGTTGAATTACTGTCATTAATGTGGATACACACGTTCGACTTTGTAATATCGATTCCACATATTCGATTTAAGTACAATCGAACTACTCTTGTAGTGTAGACATACCCTCAGTGAAGAGGTGTGTGCATAGGGTCCATTGCTAGCTCAGGGTGCACACATGCAGGAAGATGAACCAGAATCCAGATGCCTAGGCCCTGATCCAGCATTTGTGGCCCCTGTCAGAGAGGACTAATGGAATGCTCTCTTTTTGGGCTTTGGTGGAGAGATGGTCCAGGAAACAGTTCATGCTTCCCCTCTCATGTGTGGGTTTCATGGGGCGTGCTTATGAACAGCAGCTATGACAGAACTGGCCCTAAGTAAGTAAAAACCCCAGTCAGGCTCATTAGAAAATTAAAAGCTATGTGTAAATGAAAAGAGCCTTTTAGCTCCCTTTGACTCCTCCTGGCCTGGGACTCTCTGCTTTGGGCTTGTTTCTGTGACCCTAGGAAGTTAAACCAAGACCCACCCTTTTATTTTTCAAAATGACACTGAAATCAGAATAAGGTTTTGATGATGGGCGGTTTGAGTGGGAGCCTTCACCTGTGGGTGAACCATGAAAATGATGTAAGCGGAACATCAAAAACATTGATTAACCTACAAACAAAGGGACCATTGCCACGTACTTTATGCAGCGAGCGCATAAGGCTGCACTGATGCCCTGAAACCAAGCCACATGGGGAATGGGGATGCAGAAAGAGAAGCCATCCGGGGGATCTCCTCCTACTGGCATGCTGCTGAGAGGCTTCCAGTGACGCTTTTATGCCATATATCACAATGAGCTTCAATATCCTCAGGCCTGCTAAAACAAGGCAGGTGCTCACAGCAAACAGTGTCACACAGTGTGTGGTAAATAATAATACACAGCTATACCATTAAAAAACAATTAGTGAAATATATTTGCCTCCACACAGTCATGTCAATGCAGAAACTATATTTCCTGTTTATTTGTTCCATTTGTTTATTTTACCGGACCACCCCATGAACCTGGAAGAAACATGCTAGAGAAAAAAAATTATAGCAACACCAACTATTCTGGGAGATACATGAGCCCCTCCATGTTTATCAGGTTGAGGGCACTGTATTTTGATGTCAATAAGCAATTTTTCCAGCCCAGTCTCCTGCCCGACCCTTTTAATCCATCAATATATTATTAGAGATAAAGTTGGTGGATGCCTGCTGCAGTTAGAAGATAAATGACATCTCTGAAGTCAGGCATTAAAGACTAGATTAAGGCCTTGTGACACCGTTTTCAGTGCTCATCTGTGCACTTCTGTTCAACCTATCACACTGAGTGACAAGAAAGAAAAATAATGAACTGGGCCAAGGAAAGAAGAAGGGAAAAAAAGGCAGAAAGAGAGAGATATTTTTTCCCCCTAACACACAAACTACATCAGTTCACACTTGGGATTAGACTGTATTTAAAGAAAGAAATAAGAAAGAGGAAGGGGGTGTGTGGGGAGGATGGGAAATGGATGGTGCTGTAAAGATTAAAATAGGAGAAAGGGAAAGTAAAATGAGGAATTTCAGTTTTGTTTTGTCCTGCATTTATTTTATTTTTCTCCTGCAGGAGTGACCTAGTTGAGTTTGCTGGATCTGAAGGGTTTTGTCTGGCGCCAAATCAAATCCCATTCAGGAGCTGGGAAATGCATCCTTCCAAGAGAGACAATTAAAATCATCCTGAAGCGTGTGTTTCCCGCCCCTTGAGCCCCATGACCGGCTTTTGTCTCCGCCTGTGGTTGTTATGCTGTGTTAGTGCAGTCTGTTTTTAACATTGATTTTTAACAAGGCCGTTGAGTGCATGACTACAAAAGCTTATATCTGCCCCCACACAAAATGGTGCTAAACATGGGGGTGTGCTGGGTTCCCTTTGCATCAGCCCTTAAGATTTTCAATTTCATTTGAACTTCCATTAACCCTTTGAGCCCTCAAGACGAGTTCTGGATTTTCATCTTCAGGGTGCAGCACTAGGATGCTGCTGATCGACCTGTTCCCTTGTGGTGGGGGAGGGATAGCTCAGTGGTTTGAGCATTGGCCTGCTAAATCCAGGGTTGCTAAATCCAATCCTTGAGGGGGCCATTTAGGGATCTGGGGCAAAAATCTGTCTGGGGATTGGTCCTGCTTTGAGCAGGGGGTTGGACTAGATGACCTCCTGAGGTCCCTTCCAACCCTGATATTCTATGATTCTATGAAATGATCCTCTCCCTGCAAAGCACACCCCTTCCCGGCCATCTCAGCTTCTGTATACACCTGAGCCTCCACTACCAGCACTGAGATTTCCTTGGCACTCTGCTCCCAGTACTAGCCCCACACAAGCCAGCTGGCTCCTGCTCCCATCCCAGCCTCCCTTAGCCTTTGGCAAGTATCCTGTTATCCCCCTCTAATGATGACCCCCAACAAGTCATAGGGCTGGCTTCCTTCTCATCTGCAGACCCCTCTTGATTAGCACTCCCTCAACATGCAGCAGGCCCACATTGCTAACTTCCTCTTTCAGAAGCTTCCTCTTTAAGAAGCACCCACCATGGATTCCACCCCGGCTTCCTTTGCCACAAGCACAAGGTCACAAATTCAAACCCCTTTGATGTAACAATCCCCCCAACTGACATGCCCTAACACTTTCTTTTTCCCACTGCTGATATCACCTCCCTCTCCTGCAGTGGGCTGCAGCCTTACCCCCTGACTCACTGGCTTTTTTTTTGCTGACCTGACAAATGAATTCAGAATGAATTCTACAAAAACGCTAGTAAGATCTAGCTGGTACACATCGCCGTGGGTGGGCTCCATACTGCAGCAGTAGCCCTGCCTGTATTGTGGTATAGGGCCATTGTGGTATTGAGGATTGCGACTTTAAGGGCTGAGCACTCCAGGCAGAGAGTCTGGGTGGGGCTTTGTACAGCCAGGAGGAAGTGAACACAGAATTAAAGAGAGCTCTTGCAAGCATCTTAAACACTGAGTGATCACTGAACACCACAGGAATATATGTGTCCTAGAGCATACGGTTATTTTTACATCCCTGAGGTAGTTTCACTAGAAGATACTACAGCTAAACAGGTGATTGTGCACATCCAAGCTTTTTTGGCTAGGCATGGTATACCTGACGCAGCAATGGCTGACAATGGGTTGCAGTTTAGCGGGCATGAAGTTGCAGTGAAGTCCAAATTTAGCCGTGTAACCACTACTCTCCATTATCCTCTATCCAGCTGGCTGATGACAAATGGTGTCAAAATAATAAAGCACTTGCTGTAAAAGGCTGTGGAGTCAGACTTTGATCCACAGCTAGCACTGTTAAATTACACAGCAGCACCACTGACCCATGCGTTGTCCCCTACTACCATTCTGGCCAACAGAAAACTGAAAACAAGAATGCCTGCACTGTTAGAAAGTAATGTCAGAGTCATGGGGGACTTGCAGCTGTATAAGGCGACAGAGAAGGCAAAATAGAAAATGCAGTGTGATTTGGGGTCCTCGGAGCTGCCAACACATCATTAAAATGACACCATGCATTGCTATGATGGGAAACAATGGTCACAAACAGTGGCAGGGTCCCAAGAGCTCATCCCCCCCATCATAGCAGGTTGCCAGGCATGTATGCTAAGGGAACTGCTGTTAGGCATGTAAGCCACATGGGCTCACCATCCCCAGCAGACACACAGGCCTGGTTAGTGCAGTGAGCAGGAGTCAGGTGGTGAAACCACAGCCTTGCACACACAAAGGCCTCTAGTCTCAATGACTGGGGAAGGGCATGAAAATATGTTTTATTTATATGGGTAAACTCTCACCCACACCTCTCCCCCATCCTTGGGATTCAAACCCACACCCCAAGAGTCACACCAGGTGCACACTAATGTCTTGTCCCTGACACGGCAGGGCAGAAAACACCCTTTGCCATGAATGTAGCTGGGGAGTATGTCGGCTGCAGTGCAGTTCTGCTCACAGCAACATTGTTGCTCATGTGTCCAGCTCCCCTGAGCACAGGGCTAGGATAGCAGCTGGGTTACAATAGCATCAGGGGGGGCTACTTACCCATGGTATATCCAGCCCACCACTCTCAAAACGTATGAAATGTGGGTAAAGTAGGGGAGCTCACACGTTTTGACCTGCGGTGGGCAAGGCCGGCTCTAATGTTTTTCCTGCCCCAAGCAGCGCGCCGAATTGCTGCCGCAGACGGCGGGGACAGTCCGTGCGCTGTTAGGGCGGCATGTGTGTTTCCGCAGCGGCAGCAATTCGGCGGCAGCTTCTGTCTTCAGCCGGAAGACAGAAGCTGCCGCCAAATTGCCGCCGCGAGCAGCTGAACATAGAAGCTGCCGCCGAATTGCCGCCGCCGCGGAAACGCGCGTGCAGCCCTAACAGCACATGGACTGCCCCTGCCGTCCGTGGTGGCAATTCGGCGCGCTGCTTGGGGGCAAAAACACACCGACTGCCGCCCCTTGCAGATTGCCGCCCCAAGCACCTGCTTGGAAGGCTGGTGCCTGGAGCCGGCCCTGGCGTGGGGATGTGAGTGACTGTATCATCTTGAAATGATGTGATAAAGCACGAGACATAAATATACCTCGGACTAACCATCACTGTGGTGTCAGAATGATTAGAGAGAGGAAGCCATGTTCCCAACAGCCCTGTCGCCATCTGAACAGGAATTCGGGAGGTGTGTGTGTGGCAGGACACCCCATGTCCATTGATGCACTCACTTGCACAGGAAAGGATGCTGTACAAATGGAGGGGGTGGAGGTGTTGGTCTGTGGGCTCCTCCTGGGAACAGTTTGAAGTAGCCAATGCGAAGGCCTGTCTTTGAGAAGGCACGGCCATTTCAAAGGAGAGATTTATGCAAGATTTGTCCCTTATCATTCATCTGCCTTTCTGCCTGGAGGGGATGGGGACATAGCAGGATGACATGTCTTCCTTTAGAAGCGGTGGCTAGGGGACTTCCAGATGGGTCAGCTCTTCTGCTGCTGGTTCACCTGCATCTCATCCAGGGACCAGCATCTCATGCATCCACCCCTTCAAATGCCCCATCTTAGCGAGTCCAGGAGAGGGAATTTCCCCAAGCGCCATAGAAGCAGGTGAGGTGCACAGACTCCAGATCAAGCTAATCCCCTCCAGAAGTCTGCTCCAGAGCCGGATATCCTTGACCAGGAATTCTTTTTGCCTGCCTCTCACACAATTCATCCTTGGCTTTGTGATTGGCACCATCCTGCCGAATATGGCGGAAAGAACTGATGAGAAGGGCAGCTGCCTTGTTAAAGGGTCACCACCGTAGCACCCAGCCCAAGTATGCAGAGCAAGCGTTTCAGGGCAAGGCCCACCCTGTCCTTGCTGCTGATTTGCTGAGCAGAGGGTTTGTGTAATAGAACAATGTGAAACCTAGCTGAGGATCTGACATTCCTAGCTTGGGTCTCCATTCTGTTCAGCATGTATGTCCCTGCCATCCTCTCTTTTTGAAGATTTTATTTTTTTATCTCTTAAAAAAAGATTACTTTGTCACAATAATTCAGCAAAGGGTTTCTGCGCCTGTAGAAAATATTAATAGACTATTATGAGGTCCTACAACTAATTTTTCCACACATATCATCTGTCTTTGCATGGTTATTAAACTCCAACAATATTTCATGCAATGCTTTCCTGCTAAATTAATTTGGTTTCTTCTTCTCCTGCTCCTTTTTTTTCTCCTTCCACAACCTTTAAAATTAAATTGAATCTTCGTAATTATGGCTTTTTTGTTGTTCCTCATATCTTTTTCTTTTCAATTTCCCTATCAAAGTGGCTGTAGAGTTTAATAAAGATGTAAAGAAACAGAAATGAAAGTATAAGAGACAGGAATGGGTTGGGATCAGAGTTGGGGTGTCGTACACCTCTGGTTCACAGCAGAGATCACTCAGACCTCTCCATGGATTTGGCCTCTTGGTGTTCATCTGGTGGAGTTTTGACAAATGCCAGACCTTACTCACCACTGCCCTTTTGTGTCAATTAGACTGCTGCAGAGGAAGGGATGGGTAGGTAGAAGGTTCCTTGGGGCATACCTCTGGCATAGAGGACCACCCCGGCACATTGGGCACAGAGCCTGAGTTCCCAGCTCTAGGCCCCATGCTCAGGAGTCCCAGGTGTAGGGGGCATTTTGGGGCAGGCTAGGGCAGAGCAGAGGCTAGGTGAGTGGACTAGAGGAGGCAGGGGATGGGAGGCAGTGTTGCCATGGGAGACCTGTGCCATGTTAGTGTAGTCCTGAGGATGGCTCTAACCCATGCCTGGGGTAGAACCAGCTCCCAGTAGCGCCCAGTAGGGGAACTGCAAACTGCCCACTTCTATCTCTGTGTTGGTCTAGACATAGATCACATCCTGGAACCAAATCCAGCACATCTACGAAGGTCATAAAGTAGGCTTTGGCCAAGTCCAAAACCTCCTATTAATAAAGGAGAAACTCCTTTGTTTGGGTTGAGTTATTTGCAGATCATCCAGGAAAAGTCTTATTTCCCATCTCCAAAATTGTATAGAAAAAACCAAACCCATAAGATAACATTAATTCATCTTGCACGTCTTTCTTCTGCTGTGTCCACTGATCAATGCTAAGACTACAACTAACTCCAAATTGTTGCATCTCTGCGACCACGGAAACCATCACTTCTGCTCAGGGACTGATCACTTAATCACCTTTCCCCCCCCGAATGTACCTAGGATTTTGTATTGATATCCATCACCACAGCATCTCCCAAGTTGATTAGGTTGGCATGGCAAGGACCCTCATGGGCTTCATGGGATCTTCAGCTCTTCTCCGTTCTTTGGTTATAGAAAGCACTGCTTGGAGTAGNTTCATGGGATCTTCAGCTCTTCTCCGTTCTTTGGTTATAGAAAGCACTGCTTGGAGTAGAGGTTTTGGGGGAAAGACGCTGATGGTGGTTGTAAACATTGCTCTACTTAGGGTGGAACAGCTCTGTCCAAGGGCAGAGTTTCACAGTATTTCTAAATGCTCCGTTCATCTCATCTCCCACAGCAGGATCCCCGTGGTCAAAAACAATTTATCTCCATTGGTGTCTCATGCTTCATCAGGGCTTTGGGGTCTGCATTGTCCCATAGCTGTTAGTGATTCATAGGTGATATAGGCTCTAAGGTAGCTGAGATATGGCTTTGAAGGTCAGCCCTCAGGCCAACTGACAGTGGACCTGGCCTGGGGCCCAGTGGAGTAACCAACAGGGGTGGGATTCTCACAGAGGCCTACGTCAAGCACAAGCTATTTTGCAGAGGGGGTTATTGTCTTCTGGCTTCCCAAAGCTCTGGGCGGGTAATCGGGACTTGGGTCATTACAGTGCGCTTCACGTGTCTGTACTTCAAACTTGTTTCATGCTTACTAATTCTCATGAAGCGTTGGTTCAGCAGGTTAACCGAGTAAATTAAAACTTCATTTAAAGTATTAAATATGGAAAACCAGCAACATTTACCTGACAGCCATTATTTCCAGCTGGGCAGAATGTGATCTTGGGCAAATGCTTTTGCTTGGTTTGCTCTGGGAAAAACCAGTCAGGGGAAGGGGGGATGCTACCTCTGCTGCATCATTTCTCCCTCCCTCCCAGTACCCAGTGAGAGCCTTTGGGAACCCTGGTGGTGGGGGGAAGAGGGGGAGGGAAGGGGAATGGGCAAAGCAGGACGGAGTGGGACATGGAACAATCCATTCTCAGCTGACCCTGCAGTGGCTATCCCATCAGGAGTGACAGCTGCATCAGGTACTATTAATGCCTTCAGTCTTCTTCACAGCTGCTGCAGTGCAAACTTAGGCATCTCAACTAAAGGCACTATGACTCCTATTGGGGCGGTGTAGGCAGGAGAGTGGTGCAGCCAGTAGGGTAGTGCGGATGTACCAGCCTTTCATATGACTTCCTCCTTCCTCCTTTGATATGGAAGATCCCTCCTCCATGGATCCCCAGAATCTGAAGTGTTGGGAAGCCATATCCCCAGCCCCCGACCCCACCCTGATTTTTCTCTAGGGCAGTGGTTCCCAAACTTGTTCCACCACTTGTGCAGGGAAAGCCCCTGGTGGGCCGTGGGAAGCAGCGCAGGCCGAGGGACATACTGGCCACTGCTTCCAGCGGCTCCCATTGGCCTGGAGCAGTGAACCGCAGCCACTGGGAGCCGCGATCAGCCGAACTTGCGGACGCGGCAGGTAAACAAACCGGCCCGGCCTGCCAGGGGCTTTCCCTGCACAAGCGGCGGAACAAGTTTGGGAACCACTGCCCTAGGGGATGGGATGCCATAGCCTTGAAAAACTTGACACAAAATGCTTTAATCTCACCCACTTTGAAACACAAATAAACCAAGATCTGGCTGGAAAAGCCCCAGGCCAAAGGGGGAGCACAGGGTCACTCAACAAGCCTCTTCTTATGGCCTGGGGCTGTGGCGTTCCAGGGAACCAGCTCGGGTGTCACTGAGGCCATGTCAAGGGGGAGCTCAGGGCCTGCTGTTTCGCCTCCTGACATAGAAATGAACTATATTATACCTCTCCCACCTGAAGGGACAATTTTCTGGAAGCTCAAGCCATGAATCCTACAAGCTGTTATGCACAGACAGATAGACCCCCGGAGTCTACACAGAGTCACTTGTGGGGCTGGGAGCTAAGTGCGGAATCTCTGCTTAGGATCCTCCAGGCCCAAATAATTTTCCTGTTCTCTTGTACTCCAACTACTTTGATTTACCACTTAACCTTGTGGGCCAACTGCTAGAAACACTCCAGGCCAAAAGCAGGGGACAAGGTGGAAGTTCTCCTTCCCAATTCAGCCTCTCCCCATGTCCCTGGGAGACCCCCTCCATAGCCCTGGAGCTGAGAAAATCCTGGGCTCCTGGCTGAGGAGTCCCCGCAGGACGGCACCAGGCAGGAGAGTGAGGGGAGGTGCATGGGAGGGCAGATAGAAAGGATCCTGGCCCACCTTCACACTGCTGTGTGTCATCAGCCCAGGTGCACATTTTGGTGGCCAACTTGTTCTGTGCCAGAGCCAACGTGAGGACAGATGGGCTTTGTGCCAGCAAATTCAGGCTTGAGCAAGGAATTGCCTTCCATACCTTGTCGTCTTGAACTGCAACCTTGCACACACCCCACTGGAGACACCCTCCATCACAGTGGGTTCCCCTTGAACATCACCCCCAGGGGCAGAAGGTACTTGGGATTTGCCATGGGTCTGCTGGTCTCAGCTGTTATATTTAGCTGCTAGGTTTATGGATACACTTGGTTGTATTTAGAATATATATCAAAGGTGTCTAAAGTCTTGGACTGGTGCCTTTTTTATTTGATTGCATAAACTGAAATAAAGAACTGAAACAGTCAGTTCAGGGATAATTCAGCAGGTGGCCATGTAGTGCCAAGGAGAGGATGGTGTTGGTATGTGAGTGAAATGCTGGGCACAAGATGCCCTAATGCAGCTTTCCCTATTAACATTTGTTCTGGTGGGTGTCTCAGTCAATATCCGTACTAGGCTTTCTGCTGTTGCATTGGAGCATGGTGCTGGTGTATGTTTAAATAATCCAGTGCCATGTCAGACACCACTAGAGGCTTGCGCAGTAAATTGCAGCCATTACCGGAGCACCCTTCCCCAGGTAATCCTTGTGATACAAATGAGTCCCATTATTCATGACTGTTGAGCACTACAGGGAAGCAAATTACCCATCTTTTTCAGCAAAACAGGGTAAGTGTGATGCCCTGCTAAAGTTGGCCATTTCTACAACTATTGAGATACAACTGGGCACAGCCTAAATTACCATGGTCCATGGTGTGGCACAGGCATGTTCAGTCCTGGACCAGGGAATGGATACAACATTTTTCAATGTATGTGTAATTCTTCTCCTGCTTACAGTGCCCAGGCAAAGGCAACTGGTCTCTCTTTGCCATCTTCCAAGACATGCAGAATATGTGGGTATCAGAGTCTACACTGCGCCATGTGTGGATGGCAGAAAGCATCAGAGCTCACACCTCTTGTTTGCATTTACCTCAGTCCTTTGGCCATTTCCAGCACTTGTCCTTCAGTGACAATTTCTGCAAGGCCTTCCTGTGCTTGAAAGATTTTCTGAAATGCAACTCTGGTAATTTAACACACCTGCACATGTTTAGAAACAACTGGGGGTCAGGATTGTGACTGCATTTTGGTGCAATCCTTCGGCCTCCCTGGAGTGCCCCATACATGACTCTGAAATCCAATTATTAGCCTGTTTTCTCAGCCTCCATTCTGCTCACAGCCAGCAAGCACTTCTCCAGAATTGGTAGGCATTTTGCTACAGGGAACCCTCTGATTAAAAATGTCATCAAGAAAACAAACCACATCATTGAGTTCGGTAAAATCTGGGCCATGACAGACTGCAAAATAGAGGGACACTTGAAATATAATACAGCCGAATGGGAACTGATGTGTGTGTGTGGGTGAGGGTGAGAGGGGGGTGATATTTGCAATCAGACACTCATCAGAGTCTGGCTTTAGCTCCCATTTTCTGCTAAGCATTTAACAAATCAAGCTTACAGAAATAATTGCCCCTTGCTAGGGTCACAGATAAATCTTCTACCCTGGACAAAGGGTAGGTCTCATTGTCACGGCACTGATTTATTGTGACCTTATAGTCAGACCTGTCTAATTTTTGTACTCTGACTACAGTTGCTGCTCAGTTATTTTTTTCCTCTTTGGAGATGACTGCTCACTAATCTCGATTGCGCTTGGCTCGCTGCCCCCTCCTTGCGGGTGAACTTTGTGAATTGTTAGCCCAATCTAGGGCCAGCTCCTCATTTGGTGTAAACTGGTGCAGCTAGTATGGCTTCGATAGAGCTGTGTCAATTTACAACGTACCAGGATCTGAGCCCTAAGCTTGAAACAAGGTACAACCTGACTTTTGCTTTAATGCTTTCTCTGGGGCCAGAGCCTTCCTTGGCTGGAGCTTTAATAAGAACTCGGGTTTGTTATACAATTTGGTTATGTCCACATGAAAAACACAGATCATTTACGAGGACTCTAGGAATGCAGACTCATTCCTTTTAGCTAGGACTATAGACTATTCTATGAGTCTACCTGACTCTTACTGCTATTTTATAGGAACATTGGCTTGACCCGCCTAGGGATTTTTTTTCTCCTAAATAGGCCTTCAACTGCAGAGTGGGGCTTTGTATGGTGAACATGAAAGATCTTCATATTTATTGTTTCCAGGGGCTAAACTGGGGGGAAAAAAGTAATGGTATTTTCCTAAACTTCAGTCATGAACATAGCTCTGTCCACTCGAGATCCCAAAATGAGAAGCTGCTTACAATAGTGTGTGTAGATCTTCATATTAGAATTATCCCTCCCCCCGCTTTGATCAACAGTGAAACAGCTCACAGTGATCACATTGACACTGTCCTCATTAGGTTTCAGGATTAACGCCCCATTGCAATGACCAGGGTCAATTCATCTCTCTCAGTGCTATCCGGCTGTCCACAGGTTCAGGCAGCCATCACGGCATCCATTTACATCTGGTTCACATTTTGAAGGTTATCCTCAAACCCATAAGTGTTATAGACTCTACATTTTCTGAGGAAAGCTTAGATTCTGAAGCACAAGACAGCACCTCTGGAAAAAAGCCTACCAGCTTGCCAAGTCACCACGAGCTGACCCAATTCCCAGTTTGCTGTCTTAATACCCAGAGCAATCTATGAAGGGAGGAATGGGGAAGAAGAGATTTTCACCTAGTTCTGATTGAATTTCAGTGGGAATTAGGCCCCTCACTGCCATTTGTACCATTAGAATCTCTCCCAGGGAGCGTGATTCACAATTTCAAGGCCAGACGGGGCCATTAAATCATCTAATCAGATCTCGTGTATAACACATGCTATTAAATTTCACCGAGTTACCCCTGCGTTGAGCCTAATAACTTGTGTTTGGCTAAAGCATCTTCCAGAAAGGCTTCCGGTCTGGATGTGAAGACAGCAAGAGATGGAGAATCCACCTCTTCCCTTGTGTTAAAAATGTGGGCCTTATTTCTAATGTGAATTTGTCTGGCTTCAGCTTCTAGGCACTGGCTCTTGTTCTGTTTTTCTCCACTACTTTAAAGGGTACTTTAGTAGGCGGTATTTTCTCCCCATGAAGGTGCTTATACACTATAATCAAGTCATCTCTCATTCTTTTCAATAAGATAAACAGATTGAGCTCTGTATGTCTCTCTCTGTCAGGCATTTTCTCCAGCCCTCGAATCACTTTTGTGGCTTTCTTCCGCACTCTCTCCACTTTTTCAACATCCTTTTGAAAATGTGGGCCCCAGAATTGTACAAGTATTCCAGCTGAGGTCTCACCACTCCTGCATACACAGGTAAAATCACCTCCCTACGCCTACTCACTGCTCCCCTGTTCAGACATCCAAGAATCATGCTGGTCCTTTTTGCAACAGCAGGGCACTGGGAGCTCCCTACACCCTTTTGAGAGTCACACTTTGCAAGATACAGTCCCCCATTCTGTAGGTATGGTTGGCACTTCTTGTTCTAGATGACCTTGCATTTGCCTGAATATATTGTTTGGCTGGTCCGAGCTTGCCAAGTGTTCCAGATCACGTTGTGTGACTGATCTGTTCTCATTGTTATTTGTGACGCTGCCAATCTTTGTATCATCCACAAACTCTGTCAGCAGTGATTTTTACATTTACTTCCAGACCACTGATGAAAATGGTGAATAGTGTCCGTCCTAGTGCCAACCCAGTGGAATCTCTCTGAGGACTGATCTAAGAGAAGTGCTTGTGATCAGACTCCAGACCTTTAGGAGAAGCCACCATCGTCCCTAAGCCTATAAAGACTCATGCTTGTCTTGGCCAATAATGGCCTGCTAGGATCGGTAGGGCCTGCTAGCCTCACCTGAGTAGTACTGGAGGAATCAATGTAAGAAGGGATTTATGAATATTTTCAGAAATGAACACGGTGAGTTCACGCTGCCACAATTAGTGAAGGAAACGAGAGATGGGGGCACTCAACAGCTCAGTATATCAGGGAACTTTGGTCCTAGTTCAGCAAAGCACTTATCCATTTGTGTAGCTGTTAGCATGTGAGTACTCCCATTAAAGGGGATGCTTACGTGCTCACAGTTACTCATGTGCTGAAGTGTTTTGCTAAATTGGGGCTTTAATTACATACCTACCTATGGATTTAGATGCTCAATTATAAGCTGCAATGTTTCTCTGTTGGAATCCTGTGTGCAGTTCTGGTGCCCACAATTCAAGAAGGTGGTTGGGAAAATTGCAGAGGGTTCAGAGAAGAGCCACAAGAATGATTAAAGGATTCATGCCTTATAGTGATTGACTCAAAGAGCTCAAGCTATTTATGTTAACAAACAAAAGGTTAAGGGGTGGCTTACAGTCTATAAGTATCTATGTGTAGAACAAATAGTTAACAATGGGTTCTTCAGTCTAGCAGAGAAAGTTCTAACATGATCCAATGTCTGGAAGTTGAAACTCAACAAATTCAGACTGGAAATAAGGCATAAACTTTTATCAGTGAGAGTAATTAAACACTGGAACAATTTACCAAGGGTCATGGTGGATTCACCATCACTGACAATTTTTCAAATCAAGATTGAATGTTTTTCTAAAAGCTCTGCTCTAGGAACTATTTTGAGGAAGTTCTCTGGCCTGCACTATGCAGGGGGTCAGACTAGATGATCCCAGTGGTCCCTTCTGACCTTGGAACCTATCAATCTATGAACAATTTAATGCAAAAATCTCACAAAACTTATCACTTTATGCAGAAGTCTTTGTGTGTAATATCTCCCTATCGCTTCATAAACATTCAAAGGAATAATAAAACAGCTATCAGGCAACAGTAGTAACATTTTTTTCCCTGAGAGGGAAAAGAGTTCCCTTGATAGTGCATATTGCCTTAAACCTTTAGCTGTGGGCAATATATATATATAAACTTGGGAACTATTTTATCCCTAGTACAATATTTTACTAATATTGCCCTCACAGCCAGTCAATATTTGTATAATATATATACATAAATAACCTTAGATAGATGGATAAAAAAACAAGTAAAATTCACCTCAGAAAGCCTTTTATTCCAACTGGAAAATTGCCCTGCAAATGTACTCAACACAATACCCAGTACTTCACTCGAAAGTGACAGTTGCAGCTGTTAAGGTAGCTACATTATCTCATCTTTGGAGACAAATTTCAGGCTATATTTCACTGCTGCCTGGTAATGTATATATGCCCTAAAGACTGTTCGAGCTATATCCATCTTGCTGTATAGATTTCAGATATGGCTGTATACTTAGTAGGGCTTTTGGGTTTTTTTTAGTTAGGGAATGCAGAAGGTTCATACAAGCCAATTTTGTTTCCAAAATCATGACATTTTGCGGGAGAAGAGGCAGGTGCAGGAAGTGCAAAGGAGGCAAATCAACATCTTACTTCTTCTGTGTAACTCTCAGAGATGAATGGGTGTTCTCCTGACATTGGCAATGGTTCTTGGGGATCCTTTTCTAGCATTCAGCTATGCTCAGTGTAACAATTTGTGTCACAATCACTCTAAGTTACCAGCAGCAAAGTGGGAGGGGGCAAAGGGTGGATTTCTAGTAGCCCCCAACTTGCTCTCCCCTTGTGGCTATTCTCTTTCCTGACAACTGCTTCCCACTCCCATCTCTGATGACTGCAGCCTCCTCACCTCTATCTCTTGGTCACTTTGAGTCCTGAGTTGAGATTTTCAAAGCAGTCTGGGAGATTTCGACAACTATCTTCTAATCATTTTCATGGGTGAAAATCCCCTAGACTGCTTTGAAAATCTCAATCCAGGGTTATAACTAGGAGTCAGGGGATTAAATTAGGAAAAGTAATATTTAAGTAGGAAAAACAGATTGATTAGGATTTAATCACAGATAGTGGTGAAAGCTCCATCCCTTGAGACATTTCAAAGCAACTAGACAAAGCCTGGAAGAAAGTACAAGGGCCATTGGTGGATGGGTCAGATTTTGTAATATATCTTTACCATTTCTAACTTCTGACAGCTTCCTACTTTTTTATTATTTATATTACACTACTGTCCTAACCCAGACAGGGGCTCTGTGGTGATGAGTGCTGTCTGCCGATGCACAGCTCAATGCTGGATTAGACAGTAAATTCTTCCAAACAGGAGCTGCATCACACTTGCTGTGTTTGTACAGCTCCTGGCATGATAGGGCATCAATCCTGTTGGAGGCCTTTGGGTATTAGTGCAATATAAAGAGTAAGAATAAAGGCAGGCAGTGCTACATGCCTGTTGAGTTGGAAGGTACAATATCCTTACCCAAGTTGCATTAAAGTGGAGATGGCCTTACTGTTCTAGGTTCCTCAAGTGAGATGGATGCTCTGATGGTGGAAGTGACTACATCTATGAGGGGTCCTTCCTCTTTGGTAACCAGTGCATTCACCTGTTTTAAAGAGAGGTGGGATGGGCCTGTGGTCAGGGCATGGTGCAAAGATAGAAAAGGATCTATGTTTGGTTCCTAGCTCAGCTGCTGACTCCTTGGGTCAGTTACTCAATCCTCTTGTGCTTCCAATGCCCACCTGGAAAAAGGAAGTAATAATGCTTTCTTTCTGTCTCGTCTATTTGGACTGTGAATATCTGGGGGTAGGGACTGCCACCTACTCTCTGGATATGCTGGTAATCTAAACAGGAAAAGGGTTAGAGAAAAAAGTGAAAGGGGCAGTGATCCTACCCAAGGTCACACGGCAGAGACAGGGACAGCTCTGTTCTAATGGGCTAAACACTGCTTTAGGAGTAAGAAGACATGGGTGTGTTCTGATGCTTGATCTGCCACTAGCTGAATAAAGATGGCTTGTACAGGAGTTTGGATGATGGGCCAGGAAGTAGAAATGCCACCCATCTATTTGAAATAGAACTAGGCATCCTCAGTAATTTGGAGTTTTGAACAGGATGCTTGAAATGATCACTTGGGAAAAAGTGGTCCACAAAAGCGGACCCAAAATGAAAATAAAGGACCAATGCCAGAGGAAGGCCCGCAGACTTAGCAAGTTGACAGCCAGCATCTAGGATGCATGACTCCTACAACAGATTCCCACGGCAAGAATAAGTATCAGTAGACCCCACTGTAGTAAGAATGAGAAAAACAACAGTCCATAAAGCTAGTATGAGAACCAACAGTAGCTCCCAAGTATGTTCAGAAGACACATGGAAATCAGTAGCGTGCAATATACATCCATAGGAAAATCATGGCACCCAGAGTCGACCAATGTTTTTGCGTGCCCATCCCAAAACGCATTGATTCCAGCTGGGCAAACAAGAGAAAAGTTTACACAGCCCTCTGACTAAAGTTAAAGAAATCAAGCATACATTTTTATCTGGCTAATTTTCTTTCTTGGAATTAATTGTTTGAGAGAAACAGAATAGAGAAACCTGCTGGAACAAGAAGGGAGAAAAGCCTCGGACAGAACAGCGGCGCCTCCCAGGCCCTGAAATTTAAGATCTTTATAAATGATCTGTTAAAACTATAGTGACGATAAGCTTATGAATCATGATCTATATTAATCAGGGCTGCTGATACGGAAAGATTAATTGAAACGTGCAGTTCTACACAAATGATAAAGTGGTAACAATTTAATATCAGACAAGAAGAGTGAAGAAATTACACTCCAAGCTTCATGCATCATTACTATGGATATTAATATTTTACACAGCGCAACAGCATCGGGAATCATAATGAAAATCCATAACTAGTGCACAGACATGATTAAATACAACAGTCTTTAGGTGCTGTTTGGTGACGGGGGTTTAGCCATATTTCACTCCTGCTGCCGGTGATTCGAGTGATAGAGTCTAGACGAGGGTGATTAAAAAGTGTTCCTCCTAAAGGCTGTTAACCTTTTACTACTGAAATGAATTTCTTTGATTTTTAAATTATGCCGCTCACTCTGGTTTTTTTCCCCAAATCAAAACCTTGTACGGAATATCAATAAGTGGGTTCCCCAGGCTGTTGACAAAGCACAAGTGAAGCACTCGGATCCTGTGCATCACGCAACAGATCTTTTGTGGGTGGAAAGGGGGGGGGGAGAAATAAGGTGCAATGACCATCTTCTGAGCACTCATCATTATTGAGGAATATATATTAGATGCTGTGGTGTGCTATAAAGGTTTTAGCAGTAGGAGTTTGGAAAGGGTGCATTATTCACAAGTGGCAAAGGCGGGAGTGAGTTATGCAGGTCGTTCCAAATGAGCACCGATAAAAAACTTTATACCACGCCACTTCATCACATCTTCTCTTTACGCCTATTCCTTTGATTTTAATGGGAGCTGGATCAGGGCTGTTGTGCCACACATGGTACAAAAAAAAAAAACAAAAAAAAACAGGCCCGGATTCAGCAAAAAACCCAGCACTTAAGCACATGCTTAGATCCCAAACTTCAAGCACACTTTTCAGTTCTTGCCGAACTGGGGGCCTAAATATTGTCAGTCCTTTGTACAGGGATCAGATGGAGAAAATGACTAAACTAACTTTTCTATTGCTAAAAATGGCACATGTTTAAAGTCCACTATCTCTAAACCCGGCAAGGCAAAAAGTGAATAGGGGGCCCTATTTTCAATGGGTTATAGCTCCCTTGTCTAGTCTATCACACTGTAAGTTGTCTTGGGGTCAGCACTGATGTTTCCCCAGGCCATGTACGAGGAGAATGTAATTTTGGAGAGAAATTCCACATTTGGGGAGAGGAAGTGGAGATATTTTCTGAGAAAGGCTGGGTTTTTTTTAAATGGCGTCCATTTGGAAGTGTTACAGAGGTTGGGATTTTAGAATAAATCCTCCATGAGATGGATTTGTGGGATGAATGCTAGTCAGACAGTGAAATGTATATGATAAATACAGGAATCCACAATTTATTGTATGGGTATTTGCTCCATAGATAGATAGATAGATAGATAGTCTCTCTCATAAGGCTGATAATCATTACACCTTGTCCTATATTACAGCTGGTTGAAAACCCGAAGGAAATTCTGATATGTTTATATTTGTTTTTGTCTCAATTCAGGATGAAACGTTCAAACATCAAACTTTTTCACAGAACAGAATGTTCTGAAAAGTGTTGATTAGGAAATGTCAACATGGGTCATTTTCATTTGTTGAACTAAATCGAAACATTTGATTTCCTCTTGGGTTAACCTTAACCTCTGTTTCCCTCAGCTGCCACAGTGCCTTATGGGAATTAGTTTGGGCACTGCATGTCCCTATTTTTCTCTTTAGTCCAAGCTCCACAAATGGACCACAACTCATATTTACCTGAACACAATTTCAATTTTGTAAAAACTGTATTTTCTGTCAAAAAAAATCCATTTAGAAGGAAAACCCCAGACCAGTTCTAATATATATGTAGCAAAGTTACTTGTGTCCACACAGCATCTTTCCTATCATCTCCACCTGGTTTTTACATACACATTGACATGCTCCTGTGCCAGATGTACACTGACTACAGAGCTTACTTCTGAGAAATATATACACTAGATGTGTTCATCATAAGATTCTTTAATGCTCTGCTAGGTATGGTTGAGATTAACTTAAATAAGGTATGTTACACTCGCAGAACCACCTAGTAGCTGAATTGCACAATACTGTTTAGCATTTCATTACATCTCCCCCTTTAAGTTTTATATTCCTACCAGTTACAAAATGTACAGTATCACTCTGCCTTTGATGTTCAGTAAAGATCAGTTTGTTAAGTGTCTCTGAATCATACTGGTTTTCTAATTACATGACCTGGATGCATAACAACTTGGTCATCTGTCTGTAACTGAGGGTATGTCTACACTACGGGATTACTCTGAATTTACAGAATTCGATTTTTGGCAACCGATTGTATAAAGTTGAGTGTATGCGGCCACACTAAGCACATTAATTTGGCGGTGTGCGTCCATGTACTGAGGCTAGCATCGACTTCCAGAGCGTTGCACTGTGGTAGCTATCCCATAGCTATCCCATAGTTCCCGCAGTCTCCTCCGCCCATTGGAATTCTGGGTTGAGATCCCAATGCATGATGGGGCCAAAAACATTGTCGCGGGTGGTTCTGGGTACATTCCCCCCTCCCTCCAGGAAAGCAATGGCAGACAACCATTTTGCACATTTTTCCTGGGTGAACAGTGCAGACGCCATACCACGGCAAGCATGGAGCCCCCTCAGCTCAAGACAGCAGTCATTAACGTTGTAAACACCTCGCGCATTATTGTGCAGTTTATGCTGAACCAGAACCTGCAAAACCAGGTGAGGAGGAGGTGGTGACTGCAGCGCGGCAATGAGAGTGATGAAGACATGGACACAGAATTCTTTCAAATCATGGGCCCCGGCGCTTTGGAGATCATGCTGTTAATGGGTCTGGTTATAGCCATGGAATGCTGATTCTGGGCCTGGGAAACAAGCACAGACTGGTGGGACCGCATCGTGTTGCAGGTGTGGGATGATTCCCAGTGGCTGTGAAACGTTCGCATGCATAAGGGCACTTTCATGGAACTTTGTGACTTGCTTTCCCCTGCCCTGAATCACCAGAATACCAAGATGAGAGCAGCCCTCACAGTTGAGAAGCGAGTGGTGATAACCCTGTGGAAGCTTGCAACACCAGACAGCTACCGGTCAGTCGGGAATCAATATGGAGTGGGCAAATCTACTGTGGGGGCTGCTGTGATGCAAGTAGCCAAAGCAATCACTGAGCTGCTGTTACCAAAGGTAGTGACTCTGGGAAATGTGCAGGTCATAGTGGATGGTTTTGCTGCAATGGGATTCCCTAACTGTGGTGGGACGATAGCTGGAACCCATATCCCTATCTTGGCACTGGAGCACCAGGGCAGCCAGTACATAAACCGCAAGGGGTACTTTTCAATGGTGCTGCAAGCACTGATGGATCACAAGGGACGTTTCGCCAACATCAACGTGGGATGGCAGGGAAGGGTTCATGATCACGTCTTCAGGAACACTAATCTGTTTAAACGGCTGCAGCAAGGGATTTACTTCCCAGACCAGAAAATAACTGTTGGGGATGTTGAAATGCCTATATTTATCCTTGGGGACCCAGCCTACCCCTTAATGCCATGGCTCATGAAGCCATACACAGGCAGCCTGGACAGTAATCAGGAGCTGTTCAACTACAGGCTGAGCAAGTGCAGAATGGTGGTAGAATGTGCATTTGGACATTTAAAGGGTCACTGGTGCACGTTACTGACTCGCTCAGACCTCAGCCAAACCAATATTCCCATTGTTATTGCTGCTTGCTGTGTGCTCCACAATCTCTGTGAGAGTAAGGGGGAGATGTTATGGCGGGGTGAGAGGTTAAGGCAAATCACCTGGCCGCTGATTACGCGCAGACAAACACCAGGGCGATTAGATGAGCACACCAGGAAGCGCTGCGCATCAGAGAAGCTTTGAAAACCAGTTTCATGAATGACCAGGCTACGGTGTGAAAGTTCTGTTTGCTTCTCCTCGATGAAAACCCACCCCCTTGATTGACTCATTCCCTGTAAGCAACCCACCCTCCCCCTTCGATCACAACTTGCTTTCAAAGGAAATAAAGTCACTATCATTTAAAAATCATGTATTCTTTATTAAGTGATTATAAACACAGGGAGAGAATTGACAAGGTAGCCCGGGTGGGGTTTGGGAAGAGAATAGGAGGGAAGGAAAAGGCCACTTCAAAAGTTCAAAATAATGACAGCCTTTTGCTTGGGCTGTCCACTGGGGTGGAGTGGGAGGATGCACAGAACCTTCCCCCCCTTGTGTTCTTGGGCGTCTGGGTGAGGAGGCTATGGAACATGGTGAGGGGGGAGGGCAGTTATATAGGGGCTGCAGCGCCACTCTATAATCCTGCTCCCATTCCTGAAGCTCCACCATACGCTGGAACATGTCCGTTTGATCACGCAGCAGCCCCAGCGTTGCAGTCTGCCACCTCTCATCTCGAGCATCCCTCATGGCCTCATGTTCACTGGCATCTTTCCTGTACTTTGATACCGTGTCCTTCCACTCATTCAGATGAGCTCTTTCATCGCGGGTCGATTGCATGATTTCCGAGAACATGTCGTCTCGCATGTGTTTTTTTCACCGCCTTATCTGAGATAGCCTTCAGGACAGAGGAGGGAGGCTTGAAAAATTTGCAGCTGCAGGAGGGAGGGAAAAAAGGGAGAGAAGTATTTAAAAGATACATTTTACAGAACAATGCTTATACTCTTTCACGGTGAACAACACTACTCACATTACAAAGCACATGTGATTTCGGTACAAGGTCGCATTTTGCATCTTATATTGAGTGCCTGCGACTTTGGTGTTAGAGATCACAGATGCAGGGCCTGGCAACAGAATTCAGCTTGCATGCAGCCATGGTAAGCCATTGTCTTTTGGCTTCTGCAACCTTCATAAAAGCAGCGCCCTCCTTTCCCATACCAAGCAAAGCCCATTGAGTGCTGCAGTTTTCCTGTTAACGTGCAGCATCAGAAACCAAACTAAACCCTCTCACCACCCATCCAATTCTCTGGGATGATCGCTTTACCCCTCCCCCCACCGCGTTGCTGGTATCAGGGAAGATCCCTGCAGAAAGCAAACTAACCCCCCCTCCATCCAATTCTGTGTGATGATCGCTTTACCCCTCCCCCCACCGCGTGGCTGGTATCAGGGAAGATCCCTGCTAGCCAAATGCGAAAAGCTCAGCGCCAATCCCCTCCCTCCCTCCCCCCCACTTGGCTAACTGCAGGGAAGGATTTCATTTCAGCCACAGGCAAACAGCCCAGTAGGAACAGCCACCTCTGTCCCCTTCATTAAATTCCCGTATTTCAACCAGGTTACCATGAACAATATCACTCTCCTGAGGATAACACAGTGAGCTAAAGAACGGATGTTGCTTGAATGCCAGCAAACACCGGGACCATACACTGCCAGGCTTTGTCATGCAATGATACCAGATTACTTGCTACTAGCATGGCGTGGTCAAGTGTCCTACCATGGAGGACGGAATAAGGCTGCACTGCCCAGAAACCTTCTGCAAAGGCTTTTGGAGTACCTCCAGGAGAGCTTCATGGAGATGTCCCTGGAGGATTTCCATTCCATCCCCAGACTGTTAACAGACTTTTCCAGTAGCTGTACTGGTTGTGAATGCATCCCAAGTCCTCAGGGCAAATTCATCATTAAAAAATGCTTGCTTTTAAACCATGTTTTATATTTACAAAGGTACACTCACCAGAGGTCCCTTCCATGGCCTCATTGTCTGGGATAACACCTTGGGAGGGTTGGGAGGGTACTTCAGTCAGGCTGAAAAAAAAGATCCTGGCTGTTGGGGAGAATGGAGTGCTGTGTGCTCTCCGCAAGCTCGCTCTCCTCCTCCTCCTCCTCCTCATCTTCCCCGTCCACAGAATCCTCAGGCATGGCTGAGATTACCCCTCCTCGGAATCCATGGTCAGATGTGGGGTAGTGGTGGCGGCCCCCCCCAGAATTGCATGCAGCTCAGTGTAGAAGCGGCACCTCTGCGGCTCTGACCCGGACCCTCCATTTGCTTCTTTGGTTTTCTGGTAGGCTTGTCTGAGCTCCTTAACTTTCACGCAGCACTGTAGTGAGTCCCTATTGTGGCCTCTCTCCATCATGCCCTTGGAGATTTTTTCAAATGTTTTGGCATTTCGTCTTTTGGAACGTAGTTCTGCTAGCACGGAATCCTCTCCCCATACAGCGATCAGATCCGGTACCTCCCGTACGGTCCATGCTGATGCTCTTTTTTGATTCTCAGACTGCATGGTTACCTGTGCTGATGAACTCTGCCTGGTCACCTGTGCTTTCCACGCTAGGCAAACAGGAAATGAAATTCAAATGTTCGCAGGGTTTTTCCTGTCTACCTGGCCAGTGCATCAGAGTTCAGATTGCTGTCCAGAGTGGTCACAATGGTGCACTGTGGGATAGCTCCTGGAGGCCAATACCGTCGAATTTCATCCACAGTAACCCTAATTTGAATGGGCAATGTCAATTTCGGCGCTACTCCCCTCATCGGAGAGGAGTACAGAAATCGATTTTAAGAGCCCTTTAAGTCGAAGTAAATGGCTTCATTGTGTGGACGGATGCAGGGTTAATTCAATTTAACACTGCTAAATTTGACCTAAACTCATAGCGTAGACCAGACCTTAGTTGTAACAACAGGCTGTGGTCAGTCTGGAATCTTTGAGTCTTCTTCTTGTTTTGCATTTGCCATCTGTAGAGTTTACTCTGTTGCTTGTTCTTTCTGAGGAATAAACTGTAGTTGTTGCTAGTGTCTGTTCAACTCTGCACTGTTGGCCTCAAGCACATATGATCTAGGTACTGAGTTCTTTTTGTTTACGACAGCTGGAGTTGTCCATCCTTTTTCTCCATCCAATTTGACATGAACACAGACACCAGGTTCTAGACCCAGAAATTCTCTGAGTGACGTTTGTTGTAAAAGGGTTCATAAGCTCTTTTATTTAGCCTTTTAATCTGATTTGGCTGCTCTCTGAATGTCTGGCCACTTTGGAGATAGTTTCATTTACAAAGCTGGAACAGTAGTTCTGAGTTCTTTTCCCATCAGGAGTTGTTCTGCACTACATGTAGTGGCTGCTATTGGTGTTTATCTGTAACTCAGAAGAACAAGTAATGGATCTTCCTGCTATAGGATTTTCCTGGCTGTCTGTACAGCTCTCTCAGACTCTCTATTCACTTGTGGGTAACATGGGCTGCTAGTAATTTGATCAAAATCATATTTCATTCACAATGATTTAAATTCTGATGCAATGAATTGTGGCCCACTCTCCGTCACTAGTTATTCTGGAATGCCAAAGTGAACAAAAGTGCACTTCAATTTCTCAGTAACACTGCAACATGTTATGTCTTTCAAATACATTACTGCTATGAACCTGGAAAAATAGTCCACAATGACCAGGTAATGCTATTCTCTGAATTTGTATAAATCTGCAGCTAGTCTCTTCCAAGGTCTCTCTGGAAAGGGTGTCTGTACACCGGATGGTTCAGCATTGTCGTTTAAGTTGATTTGTACTGAATCTCCTTTCAAATGTCTCATAACATCAAATATTCCATTGAGTTCTTCCACCTTTCTCTAGGCCCACCATGGCTGCCACGCTGGGGCTGAGAAGGTTGTTGGTCTTTGAGTCACATGCACTCTGAATGCAAAGCTTTTATCTTTGTAAATTGTTTCTGTGGTGAACTGGCCCATGCAGTCCATAATATCTCCAGGGCTAGTCAGATCTGTGTCAGGTGACTGAAGCTCTGGGAGGAGTTGAAAGGGATTATAAATTCCTTGTGAGATTACTTTCAGCTCCCGAGTCAATTGTCTTTCCATGAATATTCAGTTTCACTCTCCAGGCAGGCTCTGTGTCATCACATGTGATTGCAGAAACAATGGCTTTTGATGGTCTGTAATATGAGTCAATTTCCTAACTGCTTTGGTGCAGCAAACAGTTGCAGAATGTCCATATTTTGTGCATTTATTATACCACGTGCCTCTGGCTGGATATACATCATCTCTTGGGATTATGACTTTTCCCGCACCTAGTGCATGTAGCCTGGGATTTGTCCCTCTTAATCTCAGGGGTCTTATGATAATGACTTTTAACAGTCACATTGATTCTCTTTATTATCTCTAAATTAGTTTCTTGTTTTTCAAGTTTGGTATATTACCCATTCAGAGCTACCTAGTGGCCAAACAGTAGAATACGGTTTTGCATGCCATAATACAGTTTAGACCATAACAAAAATTCCAGTATAATACAGTTTAGCATACCACACATACCTAGAACCCCTGCTAATAGTGTTTTTAGGAGTGTTATTCTGAGAGACTATTGCACAGGTCCTCAGCAGTAGCTGCCTGTGCCAAAGTTGACAGGTGTTTTTCAGAGCCCCATCCCGCTTTCTGTGATGCCAACCCTTGTGATTTCATCACAAGTCTCTCAGTATTTGGTCTTTTCCTTAAAGCCCTAGCTGATGGAATCAAGAGATTGCATGATTCTCTCCTTCTTCTTTTTAAAAAAGGTAAGATTGTAGCCCTCATGGTGCAGAAAATACTTTGACAAGTGAAATAAGTGAACTCTTATGGCTCAAAAACCCAGAAGGCAAATAGAAAGTCTTAAAATGCATAAATGCATCATGTTTTAAAGAGCTTGTGATTTTTAAGCCAATCTCATTATTTTGGGGCCTGACTCATGTTTTTTGAATGCCTAGGGTTGGCAATCCTGACCTCGTCACACTGAATTAGGGGAGTCCTTACACAGAACCCATATCAAATGCCATAGGGTCACTCTGCCGTCTGGTGTCATGAAGACCTTCCTGTCATTGCATGTTCCAGCTTCTGGATTTTGATATTTGATGCATGGAAGGAGGTTCAGGTGAAAATTGTAGCAACCCCCAGAGCATTCTGAGATGGTGCCTGAAAAGGAGACAGCAGAGCAGCTGGCGCTGGCAGCATGACCAGGAAAAAGTGGGAAAGGCTAAGACATCCCCCATCTTGGCACTCTCAGGCTGCCATAACGGCCAACTGGGGATGCTGGCTGCTAGTGCAGGATAGAGCAGCTACAGCAAGCAGTGCTGTCTTTGTACCATACCCCCCATCTGTGCCCAGAGTGAAAGGGACAAGGAGACCAGAGGCAGTTAGGTGCTTGGACAGTGTCTTCTCTGATTACCTTCTCCAGACCTGAAGAAGAACTCTGTGATGCTTGAAAGCTTGTCCCTCCCGCCAACAGAAGTTTGTCCAATAGAAGATATTACCTCACCCATCTTGTCTTTCTCATATCCTGGGACCAACATGGCTACAACAACACTGCAAACACAATCTTCTCTAGTCTTAAACACGAATGGAAGAATAGATATGGGATGAGAGCCAGACAGAATGTCAACATCCAGTGTTTGTTTCTTGAGAAAAAGCCACAGAGTAATTTCCTTGCGAGAAGTCAGCACCTGCCTTCTCCAAGAGACATGGGCCATCTCCATCAGCAGTGCTAGTTCCACTACCCTGCTGGCCTTTCCCATGGGACAGGAGTAAAAGGGACCGATTGTGGGATGATGTGGGCAGCTGTAGCATCTCAGTGAGCCCCACTGGACTACACTCAGCCAAAGAACACATGGGCTGAGATCTCATCACAGTTCCATCACCTTTATGCCAGGTAAAAGGACTGGAGTGAAGCAAAGGGGCTCTAAAAGCCCTGGTTCTGCCCAGGGCAGGATTCCCTTAGCACACACACTATGGAGACTGCCATCAGGTTGTCCTCCATGGACTCCTCCCAAATCTTGGTGTAGAGGGCAGGGTTCAAGATGTATATTGGGGTGGGGTCACAACATGCAGGGCTATGGACATTCCAGAGAGTGCTGCAGCCCATAGGGAGGCTGCCATAACTTAGCCAGGGCTGCTGAAGTTATCCCAGGGGCTATTCCAGCCCCCAGAGCAGCCCAGGATGGAGAGGGAGTGAAGGTGGTTTGAAGCCGCCATAGGCCTCCCTCCCCCTGGGCTGAGAGTTCTGCACTGGACCCATTGCAGTTTAAATTTGGTGGCTCTTTACAGAGCTGCGTCTACCTTACATTTTCACAGGAGCTCACAAAAATTTTTTCAGAAGAGTGAAAAACACATGGAAAAAAAGGGGGAAATAATTGATGTGAACTTGTGTTTTTGACAATTTGATCCATGCCATACAGCACAAAAGCCATGTTCCACAGACATTGTGGCACATCCGAGATCTCGGGCCTCATCTTCAAGGCCCTGAAATGAACTGGGCCTGGGATTCCAGAAAGATCATCTCACGTTCTGGGGTCAAGGTCTCAGGTGTCAGTTCCACTCCTCTGGAACAATGGAACTATCTGCAAGGACCACGTTGTACTGTGCAAGAGAAAGAGCTTTCTCAAGGATCGGTGCTAGACTGTGGGACTCACACCTGCAGGAATTAGGAACCACCTCAGGCCCAGCCACTTTCCATTTTAGAGACAGGACACATTCCTTTGACCTTGTTTTGCTAAGGAGAAACACAGATCACTAGCACTTCATAACAACCACAAAATATTTAAACACAATTGTCCTCCCTGAGCAGAGGAATGGAGAAAGCACAGGACTGAGTCACATTTTCTAATACTCCCTGGAAGTCGCTCAGATACCAAGGTGATGGGTGTCCTATATGGACCACAGTAGAATTGCAGATAGATACAGAAAAGAAAAAAGGTCATTGTAGCAGGGCGGTCACCCTGCTCCGGTATGGAAGGGGTTAAAAACAGCCCTTGGAAAGGGCTGCCCTGGGGAGCCAATCAGGAGCGGGATTGAGGCGGCCAATCAGGGCCAGGCTGGGAGTATAAGACTGTCTAAGGGAAGTGCTGGGTCAGAGTCTCTCTGTAGCTTTGGAGAGAGAAGGACCTAGCTGCCTGAAGGAGCAAAGGGTACCTTAGACAGAGCAGTGCTGGGGAAGGGCAAGAGGAGCTGGGGAGCTCTAGCCTGGCAACTCCCCAGGCTGAGGCCTTGATAAAGGCCTACGCAGGTACTGAGGCTGGGAGGTGCAGCCTGGGAATAGGCAGAGGCAGCTGGTCTGACCCCTTGCCAATGATGAATGGCCTTTACAGACTGCAGTTTGCCCCAGTGAGTGGGGGCTAGGTGATGACTGGCAGTAGCCACTGAGGCAAGGTGGGTAGAGAGGGTTGGGGTTCCCCTGGTAGGGGAGACCCAGAGACTGTGGGGGTACTGCTGGGGCAGAACCCCAAGGTAAAGGGGCCCTGGGGTCTGGGAGGGACATGGGAGCCTGAGGCAGGTGACCCACCAGCCAGCAGGAGGTGCTCTGAGGCTGGAAAAGAGCTAATTTCCAAGATGACCAGCCGGACGTGCTGCATCAGTGACTCTTGACCTTGCTACAGACATAAAGAAAAGGAACGTAAACCATTCCCAAACTTGCCATCCCAGATGGGTACATATGTCTCTCCCTCATGGAAAGGTTTGAAAACACAGAGCTAGGACAGATCAGCTAATAATCAATGACATGAATTAATACATGAATCACTGAGTGATTGGAGTGTCACCCCAAGAATGAGCAAATACCAGCCAAGGGAAACTGGCAAAGCTGTAGTATTTTCTACTCAGTTACCCTTGAGATTTGGCTCCAGATTCAAAGGATAGGCAGGCAGAAAGGGAGGTTGAGAGAAGGGGGGCAGGCGGGGGAGTTGGCTCATATTCTACTGTGACCCAATTCCATACAAAGCATCCTGTAACAAAACACGGCTCTATCTACAAAGTACAAGAAATCTTTGTTTTCAGTACAATACTTATCTGCATTTAGACTGACGACGGCCGTGGTTGGCTTATTTTCATGGCTCCAGTTATCCTTTTCATCCCTCTGTCTCTCTAGCTTTCTCTCTGTGTCTTTGTAGCTCTTTCTCCCCATCCTCCTTTCTTTATGGGGCACATTTACCAGTAGAACAGCAGATGCAGGGTTCCATGAGGGATGAACTGATGGCAAAATGCTGAATGTGAGCTTCTACAGAAACACTTGCAGCCAGCCTGAATCATGTAGTACCCAGAAACGGGTCGCCCGGGAGCTTGGAGCCTAAACACAACCCTGTGTGACCCCTTGTAAGCAACTATCCAAGAGACCAACAAAGATCAGCAGATGGGGACTCATGAGAGAGGGGCCTGTGCCTGCCTCTGCAACTCACCTGCTGTTTGACCTTGGGCAAGTCTCCCTTTCCCGCCACATCTCTGACTGCTTTGTCTATCTACACTGGAAGCTGTTTGGGACAGAGACTGTATCTCCCCATGTTTCTATACAGCACCTAGCACAATGGAACCCCAATCCTGGTTGGCACCTGTAGATAATCACAAACAACCCCAACCCCATAATATCTAGTAGTTGAATGAAATTGTGGCGTTATTTAGAGTAATTGTTTAAGGCAGAGGTGTTGCTTTTTGGAGGTTGTTCTTTGTGTCAGATTTACTGTAGTTTAAAACTCTAAACTGCCTGGGGGAACATAAAAGGGCTAAAGGGGCATTGCTAGAAATTCACACAGCTACGATAGCATGTGCATGTGTGCACCCCTGAAGTGCTCACTACCTTCCTTTTTGAGCCTGCACCCACATTCCCCTTGCTCTGTCACTGTCCCTTATATTGCACTGTTAACCTACCCCTTTTCAGGTCCTTGCATGCTCAAGTTTTCCTTCTGAAGCTGCTGGTAAAAGGAATGACCTGACTATAAACAGGAGCACCCTAGAGAAATGTATTACACAGGCAAAACCTGCATCCCTCTCCTCACGTTCATACCAACCCACGGTGCAGCTGAATCTTGCCAATACACTCCACCCCACCTTTGAGTACAGAACATTGTAGACTCCGGCCTCATCTCCTGAGGCCCCTGGAACTTGCCACTCTCCTCAGCCCTGCTCTGCTTGGAAGTTTCCTAAGCAGCTAACATTCCTTCTGGCCACCTGGCTGAGACTTTAAAAAACGGGAGCCTCCGGTTCCGTAATCCTATTTAGACACTTAAATAGCTGGCCTGATTTCCAAACATGCTGAGCGCTCCAGAGCTCCCAGTGAAGTTGATCAGATGAGCTGGGAATTCTTTTAATAAATCTGAACTCCCAGACTAGGCAGCGACCTTCCTCCCTTTGTGGGGTTTGAACCCATCTAAAGCACATGGTGCTACAGCTTAGTACCCGATGGCAGCTAAGTCATTTAACTCGAACGGCTGGGACACAGGAAAGCCAAGCAGACCTTCAGCAGAGGATCATCTTCACTCTCCTCTAGTCTATAGAATGAGCTTTCCTGTGGTTCCCCAGATCACAGATTTGGATTCTGGATTTTTCTCTCTTGGTTTCTAAGTTGTCCCTGGCAGCTTCTAGGCCTACACATGGCAATAGGCACAAAGTTGGAACCACAACCTGCTCCTTGGGCCCACTGAATTAGGAATATTACCAAAGGTCTGCTGTCACTGGGACCACTGTAGGGAGAACAGTGCAACTGGTACTCTGCTCCAGACAGTATCAGTGCACACCGCTCAGCAGCAGTGGTGTCAGCTGGCTAGAACAGGCTGTGGAGGGGTGATACCAACACTGCAACCCAAAGGGGTTCTGAGCAGCAGCAATACGAATGAGTGTAACATTTCACATGAGCAACTTTACACCACATTAAATTGGGCAGGTCCAATGCTTGGTCCTGCTCATTTTCTTTACGCTCCAAAGGGTTGCAGTAGGTTACCAAAGAGAGTCATGGGACCTGTATGAGTTAAAAATAATCTCCCTGGGGAAGATTCTGCCTTGTCCTTACCCAGGTGTGCCCTGGAGACAAGCAAAATCGCAGTCCCTCCATACCCAACCAGGTGTGCATGGTGCCTCAAAAAGGGGAAGGGAGGAGGCAAGGTCATTACCCTGTCACCCCTCCAGACGGGAATGCAGAATCAGCCTGGCACAGCGACAGAGATGAGCCACAAGAAGGATTTGTTGATTTGTGACGTCTTACAACGAGAGACTTAAAGACCACCATCTACTTAGCTTTGCAAAGAGATCCTGTAAGCGCCTACGCAGGAAGAAGACATCAGATGTTATGGGCCCTTTTAACCTAGCAGACAAAAACAAACCAAGATCTAATGGCTTAGAAAAATTCAAATGAGAAATAAGATGAAACTTCTTAACAATAAGGGTAATCAACCACTGGAACATCTTACGGAGGTAAGTGGTAAACTCATCATATCATAGCCTCTGTTATGCAGAACGTCAGACTAGACTATTACAATGGTCTCTTCTGGCCTTGAAATCCGTGTGTGTGTGTGTGTGTATGTGTGTGTGTCATCCTTCATGAATCAGAGAGCTCTTGGTATAAACCCTCAATAATGTTTATTCAACCACTCATTCCGCTTTGCAGGCAAGATATGTGTTCTGAAAAATAAAATCTAGAAATTTTCAGATCCTCTTGTAGTGAAAATCTCATTGCTCTGTCATAACCAGACTGCATGTATACAGTATTGCATGGTGGGCATGAGAATCTACATGGTGATTTCAACTGGGTAACTTTGGCAGCATTGCCAGTCCCAAAGGTTCAAAAATCATGAGATGGACCCCAGACTCTTGTTTTTTCTTCTTCAAAGATGCCATGTTTTTAGCCTGTTTATGGATGGTTGAACCCCCTGGCCCACCCAAAGGGTGCGGGTAATGATCAGTGCCGCCCACTCTCCCACATGCATTGAGTGAGGTGATTTTGGCCCCTGCTGTAGGAGCTTTTGCCCCCACATCTACCTGCCTCCCAGCCCCCATGTCAGTCCTGCCCTCTCCCAGCCTCCCCTCTGCTCCTCCCAGAATTCTTCACACACACACACCAGGCCTAAGGGGCTGCAGCAGGGTCACCTCTGCCACTTCCAAGCTGGGAGGTGGCTCCAGGGGTTCCTCACACCCCCATGTCCCTTTCCCAGATGGGTTCAGCGGGTGGAGGGGAAGAGCCTCTGTTCCATCCCCATTACTCACAGGGGGAGGGACAGAAAGGGGGGCTGCTCTGAGCTACTGGGCTCTTTATCTCCTGCCTCCCCAGTGAGAGTGGTGATCGCTCCAGAGAGGAGGGGGAGAGGTCTGCCTGATTCCTGTGTGTCCTGATTGGCTGCTGTACCCCAGGAGGTGAGGCAGTGGGGCAGGCAGACAATTAGAGGGGGTTTCCCCTAGGCAGGGCTGAAATTCCTCAGAGGGCTGGAGCATCTCGTGTCATCATCAGAGAAGTTCCAGCCCTGGCCAGTCCCGTCACTCAAGAATAAATTACAAGAGCTGGCCACACTGCTTTGGTCCTTTCTTCCTTTGTATGGCTGTTAATAAAGGTGCACTTATATCTGAATTATGTGATTGATACATTTCAAGTACAAATAGATGCTCACCATGTACACTAAAATAAAGTGCCACACGAGTGGGGGTTTCAGAAGTAAAACTCCTATTCACTCCAATTAAGCAATGCTGGGCTGAAAATCCCAACTCATCCGTGCAATGGACAGGAGTTACTGTAGCCGTGAGAGCCATCATTTTGAATGTCCTGACTTTTTATGCATTTAAATACTCCAAGTTGTATTAACATAGTATTTTGGCGTTTTTATTATTATCTATCTCCTATACAGCGCTTTTCATCAGTAGCACATTAGCTTTTCTCAAAGCACATTACAAGGGAGGGCAATATCATTATCCCCATAGGTACACTGAGGCACGGAGCAGTTAAAATGACTTGCCCAAAGTCATCTAGCAGGACAGAGGCAGAACCGGGCCTAGACTCTATATCCATCAGTATAATTCGTATTATCTATGTGGTATTCAGCATGATGCAAGTTCCTTTATAAACATACAAGGAATCAGGCCACTTCCTGAAAGAGCTTACACTCTAACTGGGCAGTTTACAGACTAAGAAGAAAGACTACAATGAAAAAGTTTTTCCTTGAATGTATTAAACTCCAGACCAGATTGCCTCTTCTTGTTGTTCTTTATCTTTTCTCTAATTACCTGGTTTTTGATGCTTGTATATTTTCTCTTTTTAAATTTGTTTTTAATCTTGATCTTTTCTGTCTCTTTTAAACCTTTGTCTATTTGTGGGGTGTTTGCTTGTTTTTAACCCTTCCCCACTACTAATTTCCTTTACCCTTTTCTGTAATTTAACTTCCACTGATTTCTGTTTTTTTTTTAACCCCAGCCTATTATAGATCACTGTTGCTTTGTTTGATAATAACCCTTGGCTAATATCTATATTTTAAATTATAGTAGAAAGAATATGAAATGTAATACACTGAACTCCACAGTAATCATGCATGTTACAGGTCACTGACATATTTACTCACCTGGAAATAAATATACACATCCTCCTTCTGTCAATCAAGCCAGATTTATCAGGTGATCAGTATGAGGTTATCCTGAGAGCTGATGCTGATGCTCAGTCTGCCTAGATTTTCCATGCACTCACCTATTTTGCTTGGTTGTGTTTTACCTCTGGCATTCCCTGGATTCCTGCCTGGTAGCTGTCATTTGTCATTTGTCATTGTTCCATCAACATGCTGGGCACAGTCAGCAAGGGCAGAAAACTCCAAAGGTTGGTGCTTTTCTCTGAGCAGCTAGCACATTGGTCTGTGTAAGTCACTCTTTCTCTCTCCCGTCCCCTAGGTGGCCCTGCAGTGCTTCTAGCACCCCCTGCTGGCATGAGAGCACCACAAGAAGCACCGTGCATGGGCAATTTGAAGTGTGGGATAGAGTGAACTGCTGTTCTTATGGCAGTGGGCAGAGACAGCAGTAGCAGACCTGGCAGGGAGAGTCTAGGCAATATTTTTATCCCTGAACCTAAAACTACTTTCACAGGGCCACAAGCCCCTTCCTTGACTGGCTGGCTGGATAGATAGATAGATCGATCAATTATAGTAGAGCACCAGCTCTTTTGTGGTTAAAACTGAGCATCAGACTGTTTAAAGCTCAATCATTCTAAGTGCTCTAAAATCCATGTTTACTTGGATTACCTTGCAATTTGCTGTGTATCATGGTGGTGTGGAGTAGGTTAGTGATCCAAATTTGCAGTAATTTGACAAAGGGGTCCCCGAGATACAGTCCTCCCCAAATCAGCTGTTAACAAAATTGCCTGGTTTGCCTTTTTTTCTGAACACCTGCAGCTCAGCCTATGGCTTTGAGCCTCCCCAAACTGATCTCAGCCACTCAGGATTTTCTCTCAGCGAGTGCATGGCACCCATGGTCCCTTTTGGGCAGCAATATTGACAGTTAGTCAGAGTTAAGTTTAGAACTCCAGGTCTGTGCATCATTAGCTCAATCCAAAGAAAATGAAATGTGCATGTGCAGCAAGACGAGGGTTCTGTTAACAGCCAACAAGTTTCCAGGTAGGCTGCTATTACCAGCACTTATGGCTCAAGAAGACATGCCGCAGACATTGAAACTTACCAACGCCTTCATGTAAGGTTACCAGATAGCAATTGTGAAAAAAGGGGACGGGGTGAGGGGGTAATAGGTGCCTATATAAGAAAAAGTCTCAAAAAACAGGACTGTCCCTTTAAAAACGGGACATCTGGTCACCCTACCTTTATGCTATGCCCCACTGGTGCTTTTCACAGAATGTGTGCTGTGCAGGTTCCTTGCATTTTGTTGGGGTTCCTTTCAGAAGTTTTGCCCTGATACCAATATTTCTGGTTTATGAGCAATGTTTTAAAGCATTCTAAAATCCAAATGTAAACTCAGATTTTACTGTAGAAATATTGTCAAAGAAATTAGCATTAATTAAATAGAGGGAAGATGGAAGACTCTACTAGACACTTAGCATAATGTCATCATAACTACAGCTGATTGGGAATTTTTCAACAAGATGGTTTTCATTGGAAAATACCGATTTATTGAAACCAAAACTTGTCATGGGAAAAGCTTATTTTCGATACCTTTTCTGACTCAAAAAATGATTTAAAAATATTTTGAAACTGTCAATGTTTCGTTTTGACATTTTCTAAATGAAAAATTCTGGGTTGTCTGTTTGAAATGACTTTTCATTTTTGAAATTTAAGCTAATAGTAGTAAATGAAATTTAAAAAACATTAAAAATGGTTGAAGTTGAAATGAAATGTTTTGACATAATCTTAACGTTTCATTTTGATAGACTTGACCCATGTTTTTCTTCAGCTATTTGGTTCATGAAATGTTTTGAGATTTTGACTTTATCCTATTTCAGGGTAGGAGACATTTTTGATATGTCCATTTTTTTCCTGGGATGGGAAAACCATTCTCCATCAACCTGTAAATGTGACTCGTACGCTTCACAGGTTTTCTTAACAATGGCACTGAGCATAATCAAAGGAAAGTAAGTCTCTGGGTCATTTGGACAAGGGGTTCTTCATATTCAATTCCTTCATAGAAGCTATTCATAACATTTTCAGAGTCTCATAACTTTTTGGTGCAGAGCTAGGGAATATGGAGACTCAAATACTGAGCCTTTTCTAAACAAACTCACCCCAGACTTACAAACTGTTACCTCCCCTTTACCCTGAAGATTACTTCAGAGCCATTGCCTTCACTTACCCCCACTAAGCTGTGAATACCACTGTCATGTCTGCCACCAGACTGCTGACAATCCTCATGCTGAAGACCCGTGGGCACTACTACTGACACACCCTACAGCTCCCAACACTGAAATGAGGCAGACTTCATCCCCCGAGGTACACATGTACTTAACTGTATCACAGTTACAGCTCTGTCAAGGTGCTCCAACCAATCCCACCACCATTCAGTACAGATACAGCTAATACAGTGAAGGCAACTGGAGTGCATGCAGAGAAATGATGCAATTCAAATCTGTGGAACACAACACAAACAATGGCACATGCTCTTAGTTCTGCCTCATACCCACTTATTGTAGATTCATGGAATTTAGGTCAGAAGGGAATAGATCATCTAGTCTGACCCCCTGTATATCACAGGCCAGAGAATTTCATACTCATAGACTTTAAGGTCAGAAGGGACCATTATGATCATCTAGTCTGACTTCCTGCACAACGCAAGCCACAGAATCTCACCCACCCACTCCTGTAACAAACCCCTAACCTATGTCTGAGTTATTGAAGTCCTCAAATAATGGTTTAAAGACCTCAAGGTGCAGAGAATCCTCCAGCAAATGACCCATGCCCCACACTGCAGAGGAAGGCGAAAAACCTCCAGGGCCTATGCCAATCTGCCTGGAGGAAAACTCCTTCCCGACCCCAAAAATGGCAATCAGTTAAACCCTGAGCATGTGGGCAAGACTCACTAATCAGACAGCCAGGAAAGAATTCTCTGTAGTAACTCAGATCCCACCCCATCTAACATCCCATCACAGACCATTAGGCATATTCACTGCTAATAATCAAAGATCAATTAATTGCCAAGATTAGGCTATCCCATCATACCATCCTCTCCATAAATGTATCAAGCTTAGTCTTGAAGCCAGATATGACTTTTGACCCCACTACTCCTCTTGGAAGGCTATTCCAGAACTACACTCCTCTAATGGTTAGAAACCTTCATCTAATTTCAAGTCTAAACTTCCTAATGTCCAGTTTATATCCATTTGTTCTTGTGTCCACATTGGTACTGAGCTTAAGTAATTCCTCTCCCTCCCTGATACTTATCCCTCTGATATATGTATAAAGAGCAATCCTATCTCCCCTCAGCCTTCTTTTGGTTAGGCTAAACAAGCCAAGCTCTTTGAGTCTCCTTTCATAAGACAGGTTTTCCATTCCTCGGATCATCCTAGTAGCCCTTCTCTGTAACTGTTCCAGTTTGAATTCATCTTTCTTAAATATGGGAGACCAGAACTGCACACAATATTCCAGATGAGGTCTCACCAGTGCTTTGTATAATGGTACTAACACTTCCTTATCTCTACTGGAAATACCTCGCCTGATGCATCCCAAGACCTCATTAGCTTTTTTAACGGCCATATCACATTGGTGGCTCATAGTCATCCTGTGATCAACCAATACTCCGAGGTTCTTCTCCTCCTCTGTTACTTCCAACTGATGTGTCCCCAATTTATAACAAAAATTCTTGTTATTAATCCCTAAATGCATGACCTTGCACTTTTCACTATTAAATTTCATCCTATTACTATTACTCCAGTTTACAAGGTCATCCAGATCTTCCTGTAGGATATCCTGGTCCTACTCTGTATTAGCAATACCTCCCAGCTTTGTGTCATCCGCAAACTTTATTAGCACATTCCCACTTTTTGTGCCAAGGTCAGTAATAAAAAGATTAAACAAAATTGGTCCCCAAACCGACCCCTGAGGAACTCCACTAATAACCTCCTTCCAGCCTGACAATTCACCTTTCAGTATGACCCGTTGTAGTCTCCCCTTTAACCAGTTCCTTATCCACCTTTCAATTTTCATATTGATCCCCATCTTTTCCAATTTAGCTAATAATTCCCCATGTGGAATCATATCAAATGCCTTACTGAAATCGAGGTAAATTAGATCCACTGCGTTTCCTTTGTCTAAAAAATCTGTTACCTTCTCAAAGAAGGAGATCCAGTTACTTCTGTATTGCACCCAATAACTTGTGTTTGACCACAGCATTTTACAGAAAAACGTTCAGTCTTGAATTGAAGCTATCAAGAGTTGGAGAATCCGCCACTTCCCTTGGCATTTGGTAACGTTTGCACTGCCCTTCTTGAAACCATCTTTTCCTTGCCCAACTGCAGTTGAATATGCTTCTGTGAGCATAACAGACACTGCACATGGCTCTACGTTTGAATGGAACATGCTGGAATTGCTCAGTTCCTTCCTTTCAGGCCGAATCTAAAGGATTCTTATGGGTAGTTGTTCCTCCACCTCCAGAACCCTTGCCTGCAGATTCCCACGGGCACCGGTGCTCCTCCGCATCTCTATGAAGACACGCAGAGGCTGGTGTGGCTACAAGGGATAAAATGTCAGTACTCTGCAGAGAGCACACGGCTCTTGATCATTTTTATGTAAAATATAAAGAACAGCCATCAGTACTTGGCCAAAGTCAATACTTAGGTGAAGAACGGCTGGCTAAAACTGAACTCCAGTGAAGTTGGTTGGAATGTGGTGTAAGAACCTGAACAGAATAGAACAGAACAGGGAAACATTTAAGAACTTCCCTCCAATATAATATCTCCATTGCCCAGAGCACCTCTTATCAGACAGTGAAGTCAGTCCGTAGCCTGGAGATCCTTTTGAACTTCTCTATGCTAATGGGTGCTCAAATAACCATAGCAGCCAAAACACTCCCTTTCCATCTGTGACTGTCTCAAGACTGCATCCCCATCCTACCAGACTCCAAACTGGCCATAGCGATCCATCCGGTTGTGGTTTCCAGACTTGAGAACATCAACTTATGCCCAGGAATGAAGTCTCATGCCCTGAGAAAGTTCCATGTACAAAACAGAGCAGCTCATTTGCTTGGTGACACAGGTTGCTGCAAGCATTTCACCCCGGTGTCTGCTTTCTGCATTAAAGCCCCACTAAACAGAGAGTTCATTTTGAAGTCTCTGCCCTGATTTTCCAAGTCCTCTGTAGGACTGTATCGAGCTACGTAAGAAAACGACTCTCCCTCCACAGCCTTGACCTCCAATGCCAGAAATGTTCCACTGGAACCATGAAATGATGGACAAATGAGAGGAGGCTTACAAGCCCAGGAGAGAACTTTTCCAGGAGCTGAACCTAGCTTGTGGAACTCCCTCCCACAAGAGACAGGAATGACCACAGACTTCGCTGCCCTCAGAACTAAAGGCAAAGCTCCCCTCTTTGCTTCACCTTTCGTCTCTGAACAAATAAATAAATCCCACAAGAATCCTATCAACTAATCATACTAGTTCTATAAAATGAGAAGGAACAAAAAGAGAGAGAGAGATTGTTATCATTATTTCTAAATAAACATGAAGTGCTCAGCTATCATGGTGATGGGAGCCATAGAGGTACCTGGATAGATAGACAGACAGACAGACGCCTAAAAATCACATATTACTACACTGTTGTGTTCTTAATGCTGGTGTGTGCGTGTGGAGTATATTTTAAGTTCTGTGTTGCTCTGCGCCATCAACTCAGGGTTAACCTATTAGGATTATCAACAAAGCTTGGGAATTCTGGGAATAAACAGATCCACCACTTTTCCAAGGGGACACAGAAAGAGAGAGAGGTGGGGGGAAGGAGGGGTTGGCAAAAGAAAGAAAGAGAGAGAGTGTGCAGGGAGGAGGGGAAATGAAAGGATATTATTTTTTTTGTATCTGTCATTTCCCTGCTATCTCCCATATGACTTCTTAATCCATCAGAATGCTGGGAAGATAATGTTTTGGGCGAAATAACATGAGAGAGAGGATAGACTCCCAAGGACCAATATCTTTATTGCTCGGAGGATAAACGGATTATGTCAGCCATTTTCTGTTGCTGACAGCTTTTCTTATTAACCGATTTTATTTTTTAATCTTCCAGGGAAGAAATATGGTTTTATGTCACAATAAAACGCCGGTCACATCTAATTCTGCCCTCAAACAAACAGATTTCTGAAAGCCTTGCAGAGAAATTTGAAATAACTTTAAAGAGGGGGTTTTTGGATAAAGTCTTTATCCAGAGGCTTGTTCAACCGCAGTGTAAAAGGTTTAGAGAGTGAGAGAGAGAGTGAGAGAGAGAGAGAGAGAGAAAAGTCCCTCACAGTTGTTTTTTCCTGGTTGATCCCTATTAAAAGAAACTCTTCATTGTGGCGTACTCAAGGAAATACAGCTCAGACGAAAGAGTCACATGAATGTTAACAAATATGACTATTTGTGTGGCTTATGCTCTGCGCTGGGCTTAGAGATGTTGTGTGTGACACTCAGAGAATGAAGGAAGCAATCATTAGAATCCCAGCAACCTGCTTAACTGCCTTCTTTCAAACTCCCCCTTTTGATCTGACACTTTTTTCTTCAGTTTTGCTGGGATTACTGTGGAAGATGCTAATAAAGTATCATATACATTGTAGGCAGAGTGATAAGAAAGTCTGTTCTGATTAAACTTTGCAGTTTAGAGCAAGTCGGGCTTTTACTTGTTGCTCAGTTTCCAGTGTAGACCTGAAATTTACTAGTGTTTTTGTTTATTTGCTTTTTCCCCTATAGAAAACTATGACAGGTCCTGTATATTTCAGACATGTGTCTTCCCGGAATGTATACAAGTCTCTATTAGGCTGATCACATCCTAGACTCATATGGATATTCCTCTTCACTGGCTCTTATTTACAAGAGTTAATGTTAATCTTACACCCAAATTTACTTCTCTTCCTCAAGGATAGGATGCTATTGTAATTGTATGTATTAGAAATGCTGCCTCATGAAATAGAGGTTACAGAAATCTGTATGTATGCCAAAGGAATGAACTCAACTTACTTTAAACTTCTATTTCTAATGCAGTGCACTCCTAATCAACCAAACTCTGACTACTTGAAACTCCTGGTTACCTAAAATTCAGTACCTGTTGAAGTTAATTTGAAGCTTTAATTATTATAGTTAGCATTATGATAGCACATAGAGATTTCAACTGCGGTCAGGTTTTCATCCTGTTAGGTGCTGTGATCAAACATAGAAACAAACTGTCTCCATCCCAACAAGCTGACAATCTAAATAGGCAAAGAAAGCATTAGTATTTCTATTGAGGAAATGAGACAGTGAAAGATTAAGTGACTTGCCAAGCATCCCATAGGAGGACTGTGGCAGAGCCAGAATCCAGATCTCCACAATCTTCCTCCAGTATCTCAACCAAAAGACCTTCCTTTCTCTCTCTTCAGTGCATCCTGGGTTTCCCAAGCTGATGCTGCAGCAAAGAGGAGCTGGCTAAGACTGGCCGGCATTGGCGAGGTTGCATTCCCCAGGCCTGAAGTGCAGGGAAGATAAGGCGAGGTACAATGCAGACTAGCTGGCTTTAAAGGGATGATGCTAGTATAAACACTTCCAAAGCTGGCCAGCCTGGCTGGCACCTTCTAAATGCAAGGGAGGCAGACAATGTTATTTGAGGTTTGTGCTCTAGGGCTGAGGACCCAGAGTACAGAGAGAAAAGATATAACAACATCTACATTTATATCCCCCATTAGTTAGAGGCTCCCTCATGCCCTGGATCAGAATAGTTTATAACTCTTTTAAAAATCCTTGCTGCTGTTTTTGTTCTCTGTATAAATCCTGTTAATCTCTTTGCTTCAGTAGTTTCTTGTGACTGTGAGTTCCACAGGCTAATTATACACTGTGCGAAAAACATTTTGTTTCTATTAGTTGACTTTCAGTTGCATTGAATGTCTCCTCTTCTTGTGTTATGGCAAAGGGTGACTGGAAGTGCCCAATCTACCTTCTCACGACCATTCACTGTTTTATATGTCGTTAGCATGTGTCCTCTTATTCCTCACCTCTGTAAGGTAAGCAATCCCAATCTTTTCAATCTCACTTCACATGAGATTTTCTTCATGCCCTAATCAATCATGTCATCTGACTTCAAATCCCCTCTCATTTTGCGATATCCTTTTAGAGTTGAGGTGCTCATTGCTGCATACACTATTCTACATGCAGCCCTAGAATACAGACTGTTACAGAGACCTGGCTGCACCCTTCACAGCCAGCACACATAAACGCAGCTACTGATTTTTTTTGTGTCAAATGTCCATCCATTCATCCATGGTACTTATCTGGCCCCCATCACTGTAGTGTGCAAGCCGCTTACACTCTTTGATGTATTTGTCCTCACAACGCCCCAGTAGGTAGGGAAATGCTATTACCCCATAATACAGATGGGAAACTGAGGCACAGAGAGGCTCAGTAACTAAGGTTGCATACAAGATGGATATTTACACAGCAGTTTTCCTACCTTAGCCAGAGACTTGTGCTAAGGTAATGAATCAAACAAGATTCAGAAAGATATCTGATGGCACAAGCACTTGTGACTACTATATTGTTTGTGTGACTGACAGAGGGTCAAACTGGGCCAGACTCTGCATAGGTGCACAAGGAGGAGAAGGCATAAACTGCCTTCACCTACCTCCCCAACCCTTGCCCCCCTTGCTTTGCCTTGGTCACGACTGCAGTCCTCACTCTCACCTTTGTGCAAAGACTGACCCCACTAATGTCCCCAAAAGGGTCAGGGCAGGAAAGAAGCTGGGCCATTGGGTGTGCAGCTACTGACATGCTGTTCTGTCTGCCTGAGGTCTCTGGGCACCACCCCCTAAAGCAGGGCAGTGAGTCACCCACACAAGCCAGCAGTTCTCCAATCCTCTCTGGCCAGACACCGAGCAAACAGTCAAACAAGAAAGACAAAGATGCAGGGCCGGTGCAACCCATTAGGCGACCTAGGGTGTCGCCTAGGGCGCTGCGATTTGGGGGGAGGCAACCACCTAGGGCGGTGGAAAAGCTGGCGACGCTCCTGCAAAGATGACCACATGCTTTGCAAACTGTGCTGCACTCGCCCATGTGACTATTACCTGTTGTGACTGGCTGATGACAATGCAATATAAATGGAGATCAATGAAGTCAATCAATGCCCTTGGCAGATATCTGAGATACGGTTGTGTGTGGAATGTAGGATACCCCAGCCAGACCATTGGTACTAAGACATAGGCAATGAGAGGCAGCAACAACATTCACACATCAGACTGAGTGCATATATGCAAACTCATTTACTTCATTTATTGTGAGAAGAGGAAGCTGAATATGAAGCCTCGTAAGCAAATGTATCTCACATTCAAGGCTGCTCAAAAATCTTCCCAGTGACATTTTTTCTTGGAAAGAAAAACAGGGGTTTTGGTGAAATGAAAAGTGTTATGGAAAGTGTCTGCTTTCCTTGAAAAATTTTGATTTTTTTGTCAGAAAAATGAAAAGCCCAAACCCCATTTTTCTTAATTTTTGGCCATTTTTTTTGGTTTTCAGCAACTGAAACCATTTTTTTTTCAAGTTTTCATTTTTTCAAAGAATTAAATGAATGTTTTTTTCTACTTTTATTAAAATTTTGCATGGGAATTTTCCCCCCATCCAGTTCTACTTACATTGCGTTTTCACTCTCTGTTAGGAAGCAACCGAGGTATTCTTCTATCTGGTGTCCATGTTCATAGCCAAATATCATGGTCTTCCTTGTGAAAGGAAAAAAGGAAAGGAAAAGGTTTTAAAAGTCCTAAAATTCCTTCTGCCAGCTGATCTCCTGCTGTTTTTTCCTCCCTGAATTGCTTTCCACCCAGTCCATAAGGGATCCAATGCTCCATGCTTTGGTCAGGTTCTGCTCCTGGATATAAAGGTCAGGGATGACATACTAGCCCCACTGAAATCAATGGCAAAACTTCTATTGAATGGGGCCAGGATTTCACCCCAGGTTATTAAGTCAGGGAACAAAAACAATACCATATCATTCAGGTGAACGATCCCACAGTTTGATGGGTAAATCATGACTGCCGAGTACACTCTCTCTCACGCTCTGGCTCTCCCTGGTTTTTAAAGGCATCTATCACTGTGGCATCTAAGTACCAAATCCCCAGTTCACCAAGGTTCTTAAGAATATACCTAATTTTAATCAAGCAAGTTACCCTGTTGACTTCAGTGGGGCTCCACATGTGACCAGGTAGGCTTGTGCCTTGCAGAATCCAGGCCTGAATGAACGCTCACCATAAAGTACTCACAAGCAATCAATCTTCACTTTGTTTGCATAAATATTACTGAGCAATTATGGATCACAACAACAACAAAATAATATAATTACAAATCTATTCATAACTAAATCCCCTCCCCCCCAGAAAAAGGATAATTTGCTTAGCACATTACTCATTACTAGTGCTGGAATGGAAATTTTAGATGGAAGAGTTTTCCATCTGAAAATGCAGTTCTGTCAAAATCAACATATTTAACAGGAACATGTTGCTTTTGATGAAATTTTCCATGGAAAAAGTCAAAACATTTCATTTTCAAAATGTCAACATGTTTTGATTCATTTTCTATTGATTATATTATATTATATTATATTATATTATATTATTAGTAAAATAAAATGAATCAAAATAATAAAGGTGAAACAAAACATGTTAACACTATAGTATCAAAATACAATGATTCAATGGTCTGAATGGATTTTGTTTTGCAATTTTTAGTTTGGGGGAATTTTTGTAATTTCAGTTTTTTACATTTTTGTTTCAAAATCTCAGAAACCCCACGTCCCAACTAGCTCTACTCATTACAATTCGTGCCCCTGGCTGTGCTCCACAGATCAGTAGCTTGCATAGCTGCAGACTACATTTGGGCAAACAATTCTTAACAGTAAATGTATTTGGCAAATATAATGTTTTATACAAGCCCCCTCCCCTTGATCTAAAGATATTAAGCTACTCAAGCTTATTATTTTCTTCTGCTTCTACAGCTGGGCTTGTAAATGTCTTAAGCCAAAGAGCTTTGTAATAAACTACCTTCGTATGCATGCACACCACATCCATTCTTAACGGTGTCACTTTCATTTGCCTGTAAAGTGCCATGCACACTCTATGCTGCTGTGTAAATAGCAAGACCATCTTAATGAAATGTTCTGCAGCTCATATTCATTTTTGCATTCTCAAACGTTTCTAACTTTGTTATTTAGAAATCATGCTTCCTCCCAGACTCCAAAGGACATGATGCTCATTAAGGTTCATGTAAACACTGGGTGTGGCACTATGCCCCATATTTTTCATAGAATTATTGTTATGATATGAATATGGCATAAATAAGGTATGTTTTATGTAAGATGGGTCATGTGAAATATCATTGCAATGGTTATGATTTACTGAATGTGATTATCCTATTTGTATGCATGTATCATTTCTGTGTCTGAAGTTAGGAACATGGACTATGTATCAATTACAAAAGTGTTTGCACCTGGGGAACACCCACCAGCCAGTAGGCAATTAGCCTGGATGGGCCATTAGGAAGGACAATAGGACTTTGAAGATACTAATCTCCCACTTTCCTGAGAAGGTTCCTGGGATGCTGCTTTGTCATTGCAGGGTCAGGTGATCATGTCACATGGTACTGGACCCCATCTTGACTTGTTAGTATTTTTCCACAAAAGGGATGGAGACCAAACTGGGGAATGAAGGATTCCCAACATATGTAAATCCTATTTCAGGCAGGGAAGTGAGTTAATCAAGGCTCCTCCTTCACTGAATCCCCGCCCAGGATGACTGCTAAGAAGATCTAAGAAACAAGGACTGAGCGGGGAGAACAGCTGAGCCTGGGCCAGAAAAGGTGTCTGGCCTATGAAAGAAATGCCTAAAACGACATTTAGAGTGAGAAATCATTACTTGTGACCTGTTTCTTTAGTGTGTTGAGCCTAGTTTGAGTGTTTGTTTTATTTGCTCAGTAATCTGCTTTGATCTGTTTGCTAACCCTTATAATCACTTAAAATCTATCCTTTGTAGTTAATTACCTTGTTTTATTTTCTAAAACCAAGTTTGTGCAATTCATAATGGGGGGGGGAGGGGAAAGCTGTGCATATTTTTCTCCACATTGAGGGAGCGAGCGAATTTCATGTACACAGTTTTCTGTGCAGCACAAGACAATACAATTTTGGGTTTACTCTCCAGAGGGTGTGTGCACTTGCGTACTGAGCAATCCCCAAGCTGAGCCTTCCCACATAGAGCTGATCTCAGTGTCTGTGTCCCTTTGCAGCTGGGTGTGGCCTTACCTGTTTGTGTGCTAGAGGAGGCTTGAGGGCCTGGCACAACAAGACAGGGTGAGGGAGTCCAGGCTGGTGGAACCCCAGTACATCAGGTGGCACCCCAGAAGACGGGGGGTGGGGGCAACCCATCACACTGGTTTTGAAGTTTCAAATCTCGGCTGGTTATGAGCCATCTCTGCAAAAATAAGCAAGTAGTGAGAAGTGGTTTTTTACAACGAAAAAGATATATTTAGTTACCCTTTCATAATTTTAACTGGCTCAAAGTATTTTGCTCAAAAATACCTTCAGGCACAGACCAAGCTTGTAAAACCTGAGGCCAAACTAAGAATGTTATGAACATGTGGAAACAGAGAGATTAGAATGGAAACTGTTCTGCAACCTAAGCTATGAGAGTCGTGGTCAGCAGGGCCACTACACTCAGGGACTCTGATGGTTTGGATGCTTGAACAGATGGTCAGATGTGAACTCCTAGACTATTAGGAGTGGAAGGGTAGGCTAGGTGGCACTGGAAAGGTAACTGGCCTTGGGTTTTATCTATGTCCTCAGTGTCACGATAATCTTCCTAAGATCAGTTATAGACACACTTCCATAGGATACACAGCCCTTTATTTTTAGACCTAACTTAACTAAGCTGAAAAGAGTACTCAAGGTCCTGATCTTTGGACCACTCTCAGACTGAGCTCCTGCAAGCCAGTCCTCTGTATCCTCTATCTGGATGCTTCCTACTGGGGCGATGGCATATCATTTTCCCTCCAGGGAAGATCTTGACTCAGAGTCCCTCAGTTGTTCTCCGGGCAGTGTGTGGTTTCTCTCGCTAGTACTTGAAGTGAGCCTTCCTCCAGGAAGGAATGGCTGGATTGTTGGCCTCTGGATGTAGCAATGCTGCAGCTCAGGCCAGGAAAACACAGGGTGTGAGGGCTTTGGAGCTTACGCTGATCGCCTGATGCTACCCACCTGGCTGGCCTGTGGAAGTAAAGCCCACAGGAAACAGGTCCACCAACCTTCATTTCTCCAACTTTGTGGAAGAGAGAAGAAGGGGCAAGGCAAGATAAGGAGCATGTTATGGACTCTTCTGGGCTTTTGGACACCTCCAGTCCCTGCCCTTCTTCTTCGACACCCCACCTCTCAGTACACACTGTCCCTGCTTCTCCAGACCAGGCAACTCCCTTCTCCTCAGGCATGCCCAGGACTGGAGAGAAGATTCGTCATCACTTTTTCCCCTGCTGGACATTTCTTTTACTGACATTCTATGGGCCCCTCAGGGAGGCTCCATCCCCTGTTGCTCATTCCCAGCTTCTGGCAAACAGAGGCTAGGGGCACCATCCCTGCCCATCCTGGCTAATAGCCATTGATGGACCTATCCTCCATGAACTTATCCAGTTCTTTTTTCAACCCTCTTATGGTCCTGGCTTTCACAACATCCTCTGGCAAGGAGTTCCACAGGTTGACTGTGTGTTGTGTGAAGAAATACTTCCTTTTATTTGTTTTAAACCTGCTGCCTATTAGTTCTTGCTCCCTCTTCTAAGAGCAGGGATACTATGGTTATGCAGACTTAGCTGCTTAACTGAGACTAAGCTTATTGTCACAAGAGGGACAGTGCTGCTCAAGGGACTGGTAATAGGTAAGGCCAGGAATTAGGTGTGGGAGAAAAAATAAGAGTTTGTGATGAAGTGGCAGGTGGAAAAAATTCCACAACATTCCTGGGAAAAATCCTTCCCCATGCCCTAGGTAGTGCTGGGCAGGGGCGGCTGTAGCTTTTTTGCCGCCCCAAGCACGGCAGGCAGGCTACCTTCAGCAGTATGCATGCGGGAGGTCCCTGGTCCCACGGATTCGGCGGCATGCCTGCGGGTGATCCGCCAGTCCCGCGGCTTCGGCGTACCCGCCGCCGAATTGCTGCTGAATCCGCGGGACCGGCAGAACTCCTGCAGGCAAGCCGCCGAAAGCTGCCTGACTGCCACCCTTGCAGGGACTGGCAGGGCGCCCCCTGCAGCTTGCCACCCCAGGCACGCGCTTGGAGCGCTGGTGCCTGGAGCTGCCGCTGGTGCTGGGACTTACCTGAAGAAGGTTCAAACTTGAGAGTTTCCTTAGCTGCCACTCCGGGCATTTTTCACACAGGAGACAATAGAAGATATTGTTCATGGTTTCTGCAATATCTCTGCCAGCTACCAAAATGAAAAAGCCCACCTGTAGGAATGGGTGAATAGCCTTTCTCCTCTAGGAGGATGGTCTAGATCCAGTGCAGGGCAAGACTTACTGAAAGTCATTACTATCTGAGGTCTCAGTGGCCTGAGAGAAAGGAGTCTGGTGGTCTCAATGAAGTTCCTAGTGAATGCATGTTCACATCACATCCATCTTCATCACAACTAGATCTTGCTGGCAGCCTCAGCAGGCAGGCCTAGGATCACATGGGCAAGGAGACAGAATACTTCTCACACAAATGAGTTCCTGAGGGAACCCTGCATTGCCATTGCCAGGGCTATAGCTGTTCTGGAGATTATCCGAGGCCTTCCATTTTCAGAGCTGGCCATCAGGGCACATAAAAGAAGAGCCATTCACACACACACAAAAGAAATAGGGTTTAATGGAACAGCTGTTTTAGGCTAGTTACTGGCAGTTTCATCCCAATAACACTGCTAATGGGTATGGCTATTTTGGAAACGTATAATATTTACAAATGTGACAAATTGCCCCAAAATAGTCAGTTTGCTCAAAGAGTTTGATGCATTGGCTTTTCTGACCCAAAGGACTGCAAAGATTTCTGAAGAGCAGTTACCCAGTGTCACGCCAATTTTTCTGGCTTCATGAGCTCAGGAGCACAACTGCATTGACGGCTTTGCAAAGAGGAGGGCGGGTGCCCAGGACCTCCTGATCGTACGGGCTGGTAAGTTCCTCTGTGAACTCAAGGGCTTTTTTGCAAAGGTGCATGCCTCTCTTTTGCAGCAGAGGCACCTCTGTCAGCCAGATGCCTCTTGTGGCCTCTGACTCATGTTTGTATGGAAAGGCTTGCCATTCCCCCTAGCAGAGAGCCTATTGCTTTTCAGGAACAGCACTACTCTAGCAAAGCCAAAACTGGCTGTCAAACCTGCAATCAGGTACTTAAATGTAGCTATCCAGCCAGAGTGTTGGAGCTCCACTGCGTGGAGCTGACAGCATGGCATGGCTTTAACTCTATACTCCTCTCCTACATGTCACCTGCCGAGCAAAATCTTCTCGCTGACACATTTCTGTGTATGGACAATCTAGTTATGCCATCTCATTTCAGGTACTGAACAATATCAGGAAAGAGCTCTGCTTTCCTTCCATTGTACCTCTGATACAAACTAAGTAAAGATGGGCCTCAAATTGATTGGCACTGGGGAGTCCCAAGAGGGCATAAAGCCAGTGGAGCTGGCTCCTACACCACCATTCTAGCTGTCCCCAAACTAGGGGGCATGGAGGGGCACACAATGTGACTGAAGCATGATGTGTTCCAGCAGTCTCCATCTGGCGCATGGCCCTTTGGAGACCACAGCCAGCTGGCATATATCAGAGCAGCCCCTAGGCTGCTCTAATCTGGGGCTGGAGTCAGGAAGAGAATCAGCGAGCCATAACTAACTCCTCTCTGCCACCACACTGAACCCAGCAGAAGCTGAGCATAGCAGAAAATCTTGGCCATCTTCACATCACACTGGTATTGCTGATCCTAATAGTAGCCCTTACACAGTAGCTTTTTTGCCCCACTATTTTGTTATGTGAGCTACAAGAAATCCTACACATTATGAACTGATAGCTGGTAAAAATCCTGGTACAAGGAAGACTGGCCCACATTTTTTAGCTTTGTGTATCTAAAATCCTTAATCCATAGGTAGCCCCCTTAATACTGCACCTGATTTTCAGGTGTGCTGTGCACCTGCAGCTCCCTCCAGTGCCTCTAAAGAAGCAGCTGGCAAACAAGCACCCTGCTCAGAGCTGTGCTGACACCCTCAACAATGCTGATGCCCAACCAAAGCAGAGAACAAATAAAGCTGCATTAAGACCAGTTCCATTAGAAACACAATAAATAAATAAATGCTGTTTTCTAATGTGGAAAAGAAAAAAAATCAATAAGGAAAGAAATATTATTTTTAATCTTCTAAGCGTTTTTTACAAACAACAGGGAGGGGAAAAAATTGAAAACCATGAAAAAAGGCTTGCCAATGTCCTTTTAACCTTTATTTATTATCACTCAGTCCACATCAACCCTGACTGCATGATAATTTGAAATTTCATTTTAATTTCAATGTATCATGTAATTCAACACAGCTTTTCACATTGTGTGTGTGTGCGTGTGCGTGAGCATGCTGGAAACTTTAAAAAAAATCTCTCTATAGGAAATGCATCAGAGAAAAGCCCCATAACCCTTCTGCAGCAGTTACTTAATTTATAACATGAAAAGGGTTTGTGCTAAAATATGATAAAAAATAAAATCAACAAACTTCAAAGAAAAGGAATATTCCTTAATAACATGCTTAAACTTGAAGGATGGCTGCTGCTTGCTTTTCTATAGCTGTGTCTGTTCCTTGCATTACAGTGCAAGTTATTTTGAGACTGGCTTTATGGGAAGTCTTGTACAGCAGGTTGGTTAGATCTGTTTAGTGCCATATATTAATGGCAAGTTTAAAAAGAAATCTGGATGCAGTTGGGAAACTAGGACGTCATGTATGTACCTGTTGCGGGGTGGGCAGGAATATACAGGCTCCTGCCATGCAACTCTGCAAATGATCTTTGTGTGGCATGGGTGGCACCTGCTGTCATCTGGGGTGCTCAGACCAATTGTCCCCCTGCTCTGGGGCAGGCCATTCTCAGTGTTGAGCCTTGGCTGTGTAACTTACTCCAGTTCACCACACCTAGAGTTATTGACTTCCAAGGCATGCTACGTGGCTGATTTGTTTTTCCCCAAGGTGTTAGGGCACATGCAGGGATTGGGGAGAATTGTATTCTGTAGACATGGATGTATTTTAACTCAGTTTTTATAAACCGTAAAGCACTCTGTGAATTATAAAATGTAACCAGCTCCTACAAATCCTAATCTCACGAGAGGAGACTTCTAATTGTAAAGTGGGCAAATAGCCATGAAGAAATGCACTAAGAACACCACATTTTAGTCTCACCATTGACACTCTGGGCAGGATTTGAAGTCAGATTGCTGGCCAGGTGGTTAGAGCACCAACGACCCAATATAGTACGCATTGTAGTCAATTTCCATCTAATTCAATAGGCTTTGGCTCAAGCCCTTACCCATTACAGTGCCTAGCCTTGTTCAGAATTGCAGACACTTCCCTTGTCAATTCACCAGAGATTATGTTGCCAAAACACATTGCAAAAAGCTTCTCTCTCAGCTGCTTCAGGTTCACTGGCACATTCCAAACCGAAACCCTTTTAATGTTGTCCTGGAATCTGCCAAACAGAGAGCTAGTTCATCAAGTGATCCATCCCCAGTCGTCCATTCCCAGCTTCTGGCAAACAGAGGCTAGGGACACCATCCCTGCCCATCCTGGTTAATAGCCATTGATGGACCCATCATCCATGAACTTATCTAGTTCTTTTTTGAACCCTGCTATAGTCTTGGCCTTCACAACATCCTCTGGCAATGAGTTCCACAGGTTGACTGTGTGTTGTGTGAAGAAGTACTTCTTTTGTTTGTTTTAAACCAGCTGCCTGTTAATTTCATTGGGTGACCCCCAATAGATAGTTAACAACCAAAGCTACAACTATGAATAATCCATTAAATGTACCTGGAGTTTTCTGCATTTGTGGATTTCTGTGTGATGATGTCAATCTGTTCAGTTGGGACAGCACTTTGCGAGATGGTACCTTATAGAATTCAGACAGCTCTACTGTATAGAGAAAAGTAGCAATCACAAAATCCGATTGGAGAATATGCACAGGTGCAAAGGAAACGCTGCCTCACTTTGGCATTTCATGTGGACTTTGTGCAGAAGCCAAGGCACAGTTACCCTGTTTGTCTTGTAATATTTTAGAGGCAGAGACATTAATTACCCATCAGTCCCACCATCATTCAAAAATCCACACACAGCCTTCCAGATGCTTGATGTGACACTGACATTAGAGGCATCTGAACCGATTGAGACCAGCAACCCATTACGCTAGGACCTGTACAGATCCCTAGTCAGAGACAGTCTCTGTCCCCGTCTATTTATAATCTAAAAGGAGACGAGACAGGCTAAGGAAGTAATATTCTCTCCATTTCACAGCTGGGGAACTGAAGCACAGGAAGAGAAATTGACTGGATCCTGTGTCAAAGCCAGGAATTGAACCCAGATCTGCAGCCTACTTTCAAGCCCATTCGCACTCTTGAAAGTAGGTAACTGTGCTAAGTGCCAAGGAGGAAGGGCAACTCAAAGCTGCAATCGCTTATACCATCAAGGCCCAGGAACTGTATGGCCAGGTCTGCTTTTATGCAAGCTGGGGGAGGATACTGTGCCTTCCTGAACACAACCGGTCACAGGCGTCTTGCACTGCCCGTCTCTGGGGATGTCTACCTTGTGCTAGTAGCATGGGTAGTAATGCTAGTGAAGATGTGGCAACACAGGATAGCAACCTAACCAGAGAACAAGCCTGCCCGGGGTCTGGGTACATACTCTGGATGCTAGCCCATGCCACCAAGTCTACACTGCTACTGTTACCTGTGCTAGCTAAATTAAAGCTATTGGGGGTATGCCTACCTGATTTGCTGATGCTGCCCCCAGGGCCCTGCCTTCCACCCTGCAGAAATAAGAGCAATATCTACATCTTACCTAGTACTTTCCAGCCACTCCCAAATGGGAGTTGAAGCACAGCAAGGTGAGGTGACTTGCCCATGGTCACCAGGAGGCTGACAGCAGAACTGAGAGTAGAACCCAGCCTAAGTTCCAGTGTAGTGCTCTGTCCACTAGCCCACAGTGCCGCCTCGCCCACAGTGCCATACGCAGGTTTGCATTCATTGCCTTGCTCCCAGCCAGGTATGTCTCAGTCCATGTCCAGACATCTCACCCCGAGGTTTGAGCAGGGGAGGAAGAGAAGAAACTTCCTGATGCAAATGGCCCCAGGGTAATGAATGGCAGGGGACAGCACCTGTTTATCACCCCAGCGCTCGGTAGATTGCCACAATTTTTCTCGCTAATCATGACTGATTGGAAAATAAGTTCTTTGTTTGTTTTTGTATAATTTTATTCACAAAAATTCCAGCACATTAATTTGCTTAATAGACCCCTGCCACAGATGGTGCATTTTTCCCAGTGTGTTGGCACTAGCTCTGGGCAGAAGGAATCTCATATATTTGTGTCAGCATCCATTGGCAGCCACGTTTATCAGCAGGCTCCTTAAGTGACAGGCACAAAAGGGTGGTTTGTGTACTTAAAACTCCCAGTTGTTACGCCACGCTGCCACCGGTGAGTTGTGTATTGAGCCTGAAATGAAGGTGACACAGCCCTGGTAAAAGCTGATAGACAAATAAATTCTGTGTTTTCTGACCATTCTCTTGAAAAGGAAGCTGGGCCCATGTCCCTCAAAGCAGCTCCTGAAATCACACTTAGGGAGCGTGCATCTCATTGTGGAGATCCTGGAAATTAGAGCTGATTGGAGAGATTATAATTAAAAGTGTCATTTCAAAGCCTCCTGATCCATGGGTACTTCAGTTCCAAGGCCAGAAGGGACGATCGTGATCATCTAGTCTGAGCTTCCGTTTAGCACAGGCCAACAAGTTTCACCCAGTGATTCCGGCAGTGCTGACAAAAGCCAGTAGCGGATTAGTCTCTGGGTGAACAGCACCCATGACCAGGGACCCCGGCCAATTGGGGGCCCCTGGAAAAATGGGTGCCCCCAAATGTTTCCCAGGTTCATATCTGTTCATATTGTTTGCTCATTTCCATATGCCCCTGCTTTGAATTTATTGGGAGCAGAGGGCTCTCGGTACCCGTCAGTGCTGGACCCAATGTCTGACCGTCTGAGGCTTAATGTCATCACTAGTGGGAATGGAATATAGGACTTGCATTACTGCAGAAACATGCCAGTCTGTCTTGCCTCGGCTAACAGGCTAACCTTGCTAGCTGGAAGCAGTCACTGACTCATAAGTCCCTTATTTGAACCAGCCATGAGAGGGGGACAAAGACTCCTGTTCTCCAGAATGTTCTCTCCGTTCTCTTAGCGCCAGTGTTGCTGAGAAAAGAATCTGACCCTCGTGGTTTGAGGTGCTTGAGCCGGGAATGCAGGCAGTCCCTGCCACACTGAGTTAGGTACGGGCCCAAAGTTAAACAGCCCTTTCAAGTGCATGAGGTTGAAATGGCCCCCTTTTTGGTAAGTGAGGAGCCCTCATATGGTCTGGCCCCTGTCTGGAGTGGCCTTTTGAGTGACTGCTCCAGCATGGGTTCTTACAAAGGTGCTGTGAGGTGTTTGGAGTGGCATGAGGACACAGTTTGTCCTCAACAGCAGGAGACAACGTGTGTGTGAGGCGCAGCCTGGCTACAGAATAGAACGGAGCCGCTTTTCCAGCGGGGGAGTGCCTGAGAGAATGTCACTGCTATTTTTGGTGTCCTGGCCTGGTCAGTGGGCTTAGGGGAAATGGGCCTGTCAGGTGAAATCGCCCCTAGTGCAGGGGGCCAGCTCACAGCCCAGTCACCACCTAAGCCCAATCAGGAGAGCAAGGGGGTAACATCCCTGCCACCCAGCTTAGCCTATCTGGATCTTGGGTTGGGGTTTAATGTGGAGAACAGCCTCTCTTCTGCAGATGCGCCACACTCCCCAGGCCAGGCACTAAGGGGAGTTGGAACTGCACTCTTTGAAGAGCCAGAGTAGCTTGCTTCCCGCCAGAGTGAGAAGGGAGCTGGGGAGCTAATAGTATGCGACTATTTGGGACTGCGTAGGATCTGTCGACACTGCATCTGGGACCGAGCCTTCCAACCTGGACAGACAGACACGTGCTAGGGGCTCCAGCTAGTGTGCTAGAAATCGCCCCGTGGAGTCTGCAGCTTGGGTTCTCCAGGCTTGGGGGGGTCTGGTGGACTTGAGAGCCCAAGCTGCCATCTGAGGAACAATGTTCCCAGGGCTATTGTTAGCATGCTGGCTCAAGCACAGCTAAATGCGATTATGCCTACTCTTGCTCCCAGCTCGTTCCCTGATGCAGTGCAGACATGCAAAGCAGTCACACCTCACTCCTTGTTCAGAGCTGATCCTAAAGGCTAAGACTAGCCTCTAGGGCTTAAGTGGTGCATGGCTTGCTCTCTGCACACGGGTGAATTTCACCCCCACTGAGATAAAATAGACTAGGAAAAATAACCCTAGTCTGCATCCAAGCACTGCTCCCCCACTACTGCACTAAATATTTTTCCAAAAATAGAATTTTGCCCAGTGGGCCTCCTATAGGAAGAAAGGTCCATGGCAGGATGGGAGTAGAGTTCTGCCTCCTTCTCTAGTGTACATTTGCCTGTTTTCAAAACGTTCTTCACACACACACACACACACACACACACACACACACACACACACACACACACACACAACATGCAGACATGCATACATACAGGAGGGACATGCAGGCACATCCATGCAAGAGGAGTTGCACATACATAAACATACAGGAGGTGGTGGCAATGCACATATTGGGCCAGACTGCACTGGTCCACCGAGCAGCAGAGTTCAAAGCAAGAACCTATTCCCTCATCCAGTGTGGAGTAGCTGGTGGGAGCACAGGGACTGCTCACTCCTGCTGCCCCACAGGAATGCAAAAAGAATCTGGGAGGACCTTGCTTCTGTGAAGGACCATAAGAAATGAGCTTATTACAATGACAAGAGAGAACCAGTCTAAATGAGCCCCATCTCTGAATTTCGCAGTGCGGCCTCTCACCTGTGGGTCTCAGTTACATCGTCAGCTCATTGGGGCAGAGAATGGCTGAATTTCTGTGCATAATATAGTAGCACCAAATGCATTGTTGAGGCTAAACAAACTGTAACAATACTTAGACCTGGTCAAAATTTTCTCCTGCAAACCCCATTTCAGCAGAAGATGGCTTTTTGATTAAACAAAATGTCACACAAAAAAATCCATTTTCATAGAAAATTTGTGGAAAAACTGAAAATTTAAAAATTGTTTGGTTTTAAACAAAACAAATATAGTTGTCAGACTTTCAATACAAACCACAAAATTGTCACAGAAAAATATCTATGAAAACCACATTTACCCCCTTTTCCTCAAAATTTTGGCCAGCAGAAAATCCCATTCAGGACTGACAACAATCCAAGCTTTGGACTCTTGAGCTATGGTATCCCCTTGAGTAGGCACTGCCAGATTTGAACCAGGAACATAGCAGAGAAACATTCTGTATAGCTAGTGAATGCTACATTTAATCCAGTTGCTAACCCACTATTCAAACTGAATGGAAAAGCAAACTACACCATTTGTTTGTTAGCAATATGTCCACTGTCAGTAAGTGAGTCCAAAACTTTCTTTTTAATTGAAAGCGTTATGTCCTAAAACAAATTATTTTAAACTTAGCACAAAATAATCCTTCCTGTTTGAACTTTCAGAACTCTTCTGATGAGGATAATGAGTGTAAATTTTGTTTCATTAAAATAAACTCCAGATGAAATAGCTCTGTCTGCTCCATTTCTTTCCCCTCCCCTCGCCTCTCCTCTCCTCGCCTCTCCTCTCTCCTCCCCCACACACAAACAAATATTTTTTCTCCATTATGTTCTTAACTTCTGTTGTAAACAATTATTTACAGAGGAACGATATGTACATTACAATGATTATCATTATCTTTAAATAAATGTTATCTTTGGCTGGTGTAAACTGGCAGAGCTCCATTGACTCCAATGGAACTACAGCTGAAGATCTCTCCTGATATATCCAACTGCATGATCTAGAAAGATAGAAAACTGCCCCCAAGGCCAGAGGTGCTGGGCCAATGACACATATTCTGAAGATGCATGTGCTGCATATTTCATAGTGATTGCAAGCTCCATTTTGTCTGATTGCATATGTGTGTCATAAAGAGGGGGAGGGGCCCTACATGTTGTGTAGACTTGATAGAACAGCTTTGTGTCAAATGAATAGGTAGTTTTATTACATATATTGCCTTGCTCCAAGCTTCAGAGGAGAGAAATCCTATAATCCCGCCCTGATTTAATACTGGATTAATGTGGATTTGTTAATAAAATGCTAGTGAAATCGAGAATAATTTGTAATTAGCTCAAACTTCTACTCCCCACATCATTTGGAATATTTTGAATAGGAATGAGGAATGGGTTTAGGTGCTAGACACACACTGTGAGAGCCTTGGCAAAAAAGGCTAAACCATAGCAATATATTTAGATGAGTTCACTGCGAAAGAAACTCCATTGAGATGGCAACAGAGCTCTGCCCACAACTTAACTTCCAGGATTTTGAGAACTGCATTTCTCTATTAGCAGAATATGATTAAAAATTAATGTCACTATTTTTGCAAAAGCCATATACAACCAGGCAAGACTTATAACAGGCAAATATAATGTGAACAATATGAAAACTACTTATCAGCCACCGTCGGTTTAGAATTAGAGCATTAATGTTGAGCAGTTCTACCTGCATTAAAAGATCATGTACTGTATGCATGGATTTTAGACAAGATACTTTTCTGATCTAAAGTCTTTATAGGCACAGAGAAATACAGGATTTACCCTACCAGATCAGAATAGTGGGCCATCCATCTCAATAGCCTGTCTCCAGCAGCTGGGGTGGGGTGGGGGGGATCTCCATAATGCACAGAGAATTGTGCAGCCCTGGGCAATTCTTATCTACAAGACATGAGTGGGAGGAAAGGTAACTAAACAAGCACCAAGTGTGTAATGGGCCCATCGAGATGCGCGCTGCATGTGTAACCACGTGGTCATATTATTGTCACCTCTGTCAAGGATCCTCATGGACAGCCTGATCCAAAGCCCACTGAAGACAATAGAAAGATTCCCATTGACTTCAGTGGGCTTTGGCTCAGGGCCATGGTGACATGTTTTGACTGGATGCTCTTCAGGGCAGAGCAGCTCCCATGTCCCCAGGGAGTGCCTAACCTCTAGGCTATTGGCTAGTCTTCTTGGAGCTGTTCCACTTAGTATACATAATTGAATATTCAGTGAGCAAGAGAGACTGACTGTATAGGCCAGTTGTAAGGTCACTCATCTGGGATGTGGGAGACACAGATTCAAACGCTTGCTGTGACTGAGACCTTGTCTACACTACAGGGGAAATTCGATCTAAGCTATGCAATTTGAGTTACAGGAATTGACGGAAGAGCGTTCTGTGGTCAATTTAGTGGGTCTTCACTAGATGCATCGATTGCCTCTCATCGATCCCCTGGTCAGTGTAGACAAACCCTCAGAGTAGGGTCTTCAACATCAATTGCCCACACATGATGTGGGGTCCCTAGCAACTGGTTTCTGGGTTGGGTCTTTCCTGTTCTCTGAGACCTGAAAAATGTCAATCAAAACTGACACATTGATGAAAAACCATTTGGTTGAAAGATTCCTGATCAGCCATACTCAAAACGTAATGACAGCAACCACCACAACAACTAACAAATCCTTCCTGAACGCTGTGGTTATCAGATTACTTCCAGAATCAGGTATCTTGGCATTCAGAATTACATATGTTATGCTTTGCTACAAAATTGGCAAGGTTTTTTTTTCAAAATCCAGCAACTGCGTTTGGCTCCAACACTGCTTTTGCCATTGAATTCTGAAGGCTATTACTTATTATTATATTATTAATTAATAATAATAATGTAATATTTTTTGTTATTGCAGTAGCAACTACATGCCCCATTTCTAGACCACGACCCCATTATGCTACTTCATTTATTTGTTCTGAACGTAAGTACCATTAGTTTCACTGGGTGACTTCTTTTTCACTGTGCTTTTATAGGAAAAGAGTACATTTTGAGCATGCTTCTGATAGTTTAAGAATACATTTAAGTTTTTTTTTTAACCTTCAGCATTCCCTGTATGTGACTTTCATATCCAGTTTGCTGGATTGTGTTAGCTGACAGCAGCTTTTCGGTAATGGGGTTTTCTGTCTATACTCACTTAGCTGTGTTTCCAGCAATGAGAATGGCTGTAGAATAGAAAAGTGTGAAGGGTGTTATCCGAGAAGGCGTCAAGCCAGAATTTCAAATGGGAAGCCACTAAAATGTTTGTGAGGTGTTAAGAGTTGAGGCTCTGGAATCAAACTTGTCCCTGCAGTTTTGGTTGAGGGTCAGATGCAAACCCTCAGAAGGAGAGGGAGAACCCATCCTGCATACAGTCAGACCCTAACGCCTGATTCCTGAGTAACACCTCACTTTCCGGAGAAAGGGTACATGTAGCTCCCCCTTCTTTCTGCAGAGGGGTCAGACTTTGTGTGGGGGTCACCAGGAGGAGGAGTTTCCTCTCTTTTCACCCTGCTCCCAGATTTCTAGGGCTGTTTCCAGACCATTTTCTCAGCATGGTCCCTCACCTTGCAAACAGTCATATCTTTCAGTGCGTAGGAGAGAGAGGAAGTATGGCAAGAGATCTCCCTGGCTTATCCAGGAGATCTTCAACATAGGTGCTGGAACTAGGGGTGCTGGGGGTGTGGCAATACCCCCTGGCTCAAAATGGATTCCATTATATACAGGATTTACAGTTTGGTTCAATGGCTCTCAGCACCCCCATTATAAAAATTGTTCCAGCGCCCCTGATCTTCAATTACCTGAAACTCAAAAAAGAGTAAAAAAAAAAGTAGAAACTCAGTCAAATTACAAAGGCTGAATTAAAAAAAAACACCAGACCCCCTTCCCCATAACACACGCATGTAGGGACAAAATTAGAAAGGCCAAGGCACAAAATGAGATTAAATCAGCTAGGGTTATGAAGGGCAACAAGAAAGCTTTTTACAAATACATTAGAAGCAAGAGGAAGACCTAGGACAGGGTGGCCCATTACTCGATGAGGAGGAAACGACGACAACAGAAAACGCAGCAATGGCCTAAGTGTTAAAGTTTCAGTTTCAGTTTTCATCAAAAAAGTTAGCAGTGATCGGACAACTAACACACTGAAAATCAGTGTAAATGTGGTAGGATCTGAGGCTAAAATAGGGAAAGAACACGTTATGAATTACTTTGACAAGTTAGGGACACATTCTAGAATACTTCAGGAGCTGGCTGAAGCCATTAGCAATTATCTTTCAGAACTCATGGAGGATGAGAGAGAGCCCAGAGGACTGGAAAAGGGCAAATATAGCACCTATTTATAAAAAGGGGAAAAAGGACAAACAGGGAATTATAGACCAGTCAGTTTAACTTTGGTATTCGGAAAGATAATGGAGCAAATAATCAAGCAATCACTTTGTAAGCACCTAGAAGATAATAAGGTGATAAGTAATAGTCAACATGGATTTGTCAAGAACAAATCATGTCAAACCAACCTAATATCCTTCTTTGACAGGGTGACAAGCCTCGTGGATAGGGGGAAGCAGTAGATTTGATATATCTTGACCTTAGTAAGGCTTTTGATACTATCTCACATGACCTTCTCATAAAGAAACTAGAGAAATATAGCTTAGACAAACATACCATAAGGAGGGTGCACAACTGGTTGGAAAAGTGCACTCAGCATAGTTATCAATGGTTCACAATCAAGCTGAAAGGACATATTGAGTGGTGCCCCACAGGGATCAGGCCTAGGTCTGGTTCTATTCAATATCGTCATATGTGATTTGGATAATGGCATAGAGAATACGCTTATAAAGTTTGCAGATGATACCAAGCTGGGAGGGGTTGCAAGTGCTTTGGAGGGCAGGATTAGAATTCAAATTGATCTTGACAAACTGGAGAAATGAACTGAAATAAATAGGATGAAATTCAATAAGGACAAATACAAAGTACTCCACTTCAGAAGGAATAATCAATTGCATAAATACAAAATGGGAAATGTCTGCCTAAGCAGGAGTACTTCAGAAAAGGATCTGGAGGTTACAGTGGATCACAAACTAAATGTGGACAACAATGACAAAAAGCGGAAAAAAAAAAAAAAAAAAAAAAACCCAAAAGACAAAAAAGCAAAACCCATTCTGGGATGTTTTAACAGGAGTGTTGTAAGCAAGACACGAGAAGTAATTCTTCTGCTCTACTTCGCACTGAGAAAGCCTAAGCTGGAGTACAGTGTCCAGGTCTGGGCCCCAGACTTTGGGGGAAAAATGGACAAACTGGAGTAAGTCCAGAGGAGAGCAACAAAAACGATTAAAGGTCTAGAAAACATGACCTATGAGGGAAGATTGAAAAAAATGGATTTGTTTAATCTGGAAAAGAGAAGACTGAGGAGGGAGATGATAATTTTCAAGTACATAAAATGTTGTTACAAGGAGGAGTTATAAAAATTGTTCTCGTGAACCGTTGAGGACAGGACAAGAAGCAATGGGCTTAAATTGCAACAAGAGAGGTTTAGGTTGGACATTTGGAAAAAAATTCGTAACTGCAAGGGTAGTTAAGTACTGAAACAAATTACCTAGGGAAGTTATGGAATATCCATCATCGGAGGTTTTTAAGAACATGTTAGCCACACACCTGTCAGGGATGGTCTAGATAATACTTAGTCCTTTCTCAAAGCAGGATACTGGACTAGATGACCTATCGAGGTCTCTTCCAGTCCTATATTTCTGTGATTCTGTGATTCTATATTGACTGCCATTAGTTCTAAAAAAGCCAAGAAAACCATCACTGATTCACTGCCATCTTCCATCAAGTGGTGTGGAGGAGGCACAAAAGGGCAGACCATACATTGCTTTCTCCTAAAATTGCAACAAGTCTGAATTGCCCCCAAAGGAAAACAAAGACAAGAGATATTCTCCAAGAGGTCAAGGCTGCAAAGTCCTGAGCACCTCCTGTTAGGTGTTGAGTACCCCTAACTACTACTTTCATTGAGTAGTAACAACTCTGTCATCACCAACACATAATATCCATCCCAAGAAAGCAACTGATGGTGGGGGGGACATAAAAACCTTACTCGACACCTCCAGCTAACACTGACTAGTCAAATCCACACAGGGAAAAGGTGCCATTTAGTTTTATATGGCAAAACAGATTTCTGTGAATAAATCTCGATTTGACAGGAAGCCAGATAAATCCAGCCATCCTGAGTGATGTGTCTCTACCACATTCCAAACAGAGAAAATCCCCGCAAGCCTGACAAATGCAACTGGTGTCACAGGTCTCAATCTTTAGCATAACTATTGCTATCACTCGTTTCACTCTGTCTTTGTCCACTTCACTTGAAGGTGTTGTCATTCCCTGCCCTTGACCGCTGAGCTGTGCCCCCTACCAGGCTCAGTAATTGACGCACAATACATTCCCATGCTGGACTCTCATGTAACAGGGGGCTTCAGTCTATTAAAAAAATCAAGGAAGGACTGATGTCCCTGCATGTGGCCTCTCTCAGGGGCAGATGTCTGCTGAATGACACCGCAGAGGACAAAAATAATAAAGATTTTTAATACCCACTATAGCCTAGGCCTTTTTTGTTTTTTAAAAATAGAATTCAATTCACAATTTGGACCAAATATTCAGAAGAACTCAACTGCCAATGAGGCACCAAAATTAGTGAGTAGATTTTCTAAAGATTTCAGCAATTTTTTTTTTAAATAGGGTCCCAGGGTGGTCACTGAGCATTTGAAAACCTGGCCTTGAATTCTTTCAAAAATCTGGCCCTATATGAACCTCATGCCTGAAGCACATGTGATATAAAAAAAACCATTGCCTTCTACATCTCTTCCAAACAATTGGCATTCTATCTCTTACCTGTCAAAGTATTATTGATGTGAGAGTAGCGATAATTGGATACATCATGTATAATTGCACTCTGTGTGTGTGCACGCCACTATTCTGCATTCCTTCAGGGGACCACACAGGAACATCCCTTTCTGTTCTTGATCTTGAAGGCTTTTCTGGTTATCATGACATACTGTAATTAGGAGAAAACAGTAGCACTATATGGAGCATAATCTCCTTATTCCAGCAAACCTTTACCAGCAACAGCTCTTTAGCACGCAACATGCAAATGTGCTCTAGCACCACCTACCCTATTCCCAAGGGAACTGACATCACCACAGATTTCCCCTCTGTGAAATACACTCCTACTTGTGGGGTCCCTCCCTGACACTGTTACTGGCTTGACCCAACAAAATTACCTCTGGTTTGAAAGAGTTTGTAAACAAATAAGTGCTCCCTTTATTATAGGAGTTGTGGCAGGGCAAGTTTCAAAATTTAAAAAAAAGATTTTAGCAGATTAGTTTTAGTAGCAATAATAGGGCCTCAGCCTGCAAACACACATGTTTCATTTTCACCTGTGGGTAGTGCCAGAGAGTGCTTACCATTGGAATAAAATACCTGAAGAATCTTGAAGAACAATATTTTTTGGTCTTGGGGACACCTTATTCACAACCAGTGTACATACTTAAAAAAACCCTATTTTTTGTCGTTGTTAATGTCATTATATGCAACAAATCTCCCATAACTAGACATCCAGTAGATGCAACACTTTTAATTTGCTAAGATGATCCATGATGGTTGCAATCCATTTACTTTGCCAGAGAGAGAGACTGAAAAATAATGGATGTGGGGTTGGTAGCATATAATTTAGTAGACTTAGTATGGATGTATGGTAATAAAGAGGGCAAAAGGGGGAATTTTCATAGCTAGCTAGCTAGACAAACACGATCAGGGTCTAAAAATTATATTTTTAGTAAGACATGGCAAAGCATTGTTGTACAAACAACACAGCAACTGCAGTGTCACCAGCATTTTTACAGGATGTCACGTTAGCAACACACACACACACACACACACAGACACACACACCATAGGTGTGCTGGCGGCAAATGATTTTGTGTGATCTACAGGTAAGATACTCTCAGGAAAAGCTATTATGCTACAGTGATGCGCACATGGAAAAACCCGAGAGACGTTGATGTAGCAACAAAACACAACAGCAACATCCCTCCTCCTCCTGATACAGGGTGCGTGTCGGCCACATAGGAATAGCAGCAACAGCAACATGCGCATGTGAGCTTGCTGAATGATAGCAAACAATATCACTGTGTGAGGCCTACGGTTTATTGTAACCTCCCTGCAAGGGGCAAGGACATCAGAGAGCACAGCTGTGCCATTTGGGTTGCAGGGTGTATCTGCAGCTGCAAGTAGCTGTAACTGAAGGAAGAAAATATTTGCAGCCCTCAGACATTTCCAACTACAGTTCACACATGATGCCATGCTCCATCTTCCACTGCTCCCCCTCAGGTGGATATGGCTGTGATTGCAGTGGGGAAAAGAGACCATATCCCCCATCTTCGAGGCAAGGAGGATGACAGGGCCTGTGGAGGGGCAGGAGAGGAAAAACCACCAGAGAAGATTGCAGCAGTGGCTGGCAGTGCTTAGACTCCTCTCTTCCCCTCCCTGACTGGACCTGCGGAGCAGCTCGCCAGCTGTTGAGCAGAGTGGAGTTGTTGCTAACTCAGATGCATCTCTGCAGGCAGCCCCTCAGCAGGGGGAGCGCCAGAAAAAGAGGCTGCACCAAGGAGACCTCCCCAGGAATCTGCAGCAAGCTCTTGGATGCTGCGGTATTAGCAGGTAGTGAATTTGTCCCTCTGACCTGTCAGCGAGCCAGGTTTCCAGAACTAAGAAAAACACCACTGTGCACCTGTGTTTGTCCACAGCCAACCTGGGTGCCCAAGTACCCAATGTATGGACTCAGATCAGGTGTGTACATGGGCATACAGCTAGGTAGGTTTCCAGTTCAAATCAGGTCAGTATTCAGAAATGGTACTGGGGGACATGGGATCAAGAACCAGTCGGGGAATGTATACGTGTTAGGGAATGGGAGCCCCTGAGTTTTGGAAAGGCTGGGGGAGGGTGAGAAACATCCCTCCCTGTGCAGAATTCACATGCACGTTCTCACTGGCATGGCACCCACAAATGACGAGTCTGGGGAGTCTGCCTCATGCTCTGCTAATGAACACCACAGTCTCCTATTCAGCTGCCCCAGCAGGCCAGGTGTCACCTCCATCCCTCCCCCAGCCACATCATCACCACCAGTTATACCCTCCTAGTCTTGGAGGGGTGTCCTCACAAATAGGCCCCCTGGCAGGTGAAGGCATCTTCTCTGCATGCTGCCATGGAAGAAGCCAAGGAGATGAGGAAGAGGAAGAGAACCCTTTCCCAGGTCTCTTTTGTGGTCTCTCCCTAGCAGTTAACACAAGCACACTTTATTTCTGTACTCCCACTCTTTCTTCACTTGGGCATGGAACACATTTGCGGTTTCCTGCACTAACCCTTTTCTTCCATCTGCTGCTATTCTCTGGCATTCACCCTGGGTGAACTCTCCAGCACTAACCTGTCATCCAGGAGAACAGCCTTTCAACAGGAGAAGGGGGAGAAAACAGTTTTCAGTTGGCGCTTGCTAAATGCATGGAATAGAATTATATGATGGGGTTGCCTGTGATGGCAGGAGACCAGACTCAGTGACCCAGGAATTCCCTTCCTGTCCCATGTCCCATGTAAGGTGGCCACTGGGAATAGTATGGGCTTGCCCCCACCTGCGTTACCCCCCCTCCACCAATGTGACCTCACACGCACCACGCCAGAGGTGGTGGAGCAGCGTGCTCTTCAAAATGGTGTCCTTTGTGCATGATACCCTACAAAAGTATGTCTGGTTTTAAATCAGTACCAGACAGGCATGCCTGAACCAGTGTGTAAAGCGCATGTATGTGCATGCTTACATCACCCTTCTAAAAATTCCTTTCTGCCACTTATGGGCCTCATCAATTGTTTCTCTCTTTACAAGGGGACATAAGCTGCACTGAAAATCCCTACCCTGACTTTTAGCTTTCTTGGAATGCAGGTTGATTGTAATTTCATAAGGTAGGACATTCAAGTTCTCCAAGAACATACCTAAGCTGTCCTCTTCCTATAGAAGGAATATTTTGAGATCTTTTTGGCTTTGAGGAGATTTGCACACACACACAAGGTCATAGAAGACACAAGAGGATATTTGTGCATTCACTATACCACAGAAATTTGATTTCTCAAGTTCCACCCCCCTCCTATTCTTTTCCATAAGTTCTTCATGAGAGAAATTATTCTCCGAACAATTGCTTATTGGTACAGACAGGGCATGTTCAGCCAGCTCCTTGCTACGGAGCTGCACTTTGGTGCCCTCACTGCTGCCATCATCTCTTTAAATGGGATGGACCTTTTAGACCAGGAAATGAAAAGCACTCGGGTTGTGAGGTCTCAGACACAAACCACACTACCAAGGGTTTGCAGACCCTTCTCCTTTGGTTACCTTGAAAATACAAAATTGCAACGCAGCTGGAACTTCAACCTAATTCTTAACCTCAGCATCTAGACACTTGAGTATCATATTTGGTTCCTCTTTATAGTACTTTGATCAATATGATTATAAGGCTCACTTAACTTGCCCATCACATTCTTCTGGGAATTATCCTCAGCAGGTCCATGTTCCTGGTCAGAGATGATTTCCAGATCACAAGGAACGTTTCATCTCTGTCTGGTGACTAAAAGTAGTAGTTGATAGCCTTCTGGCTCTTCAGAAGTGGGCTGATGACTGGAAGACAGGACAGTCTCAAGATCAGAATGTGACAAAATAGGCTACAAAGTCAAAGGATGCATTCAGGACTTTAACTCTTTGATGACATATGAAACTCATTGAGACTTTTAGACCTTCAATATCATCAGAGATGAAAACACTGCATGAATTCTTAACCTTATTGCACAATTGATGACAAATGCAGTTAGTCTGCAGAAGTTTGGGTCAAGTGGCTTCCAGAATGGTGAAGAAAGAAGGGTGATTTCTGTAGTTCAAAGACTGACTCTTAGCAGCATCTCAAATATTTATTTTCCAATTTTGCTTGGATCTTTGCAGATACTGCACTTTAATTGTCAATACTGTAGAAATCCAGAAGTTCCTTCTCATAAGCCATCATCTTTGAAAAGTCTCTGGTAATTAAAGGAAACAGTTATACATGTCCTTTATGTGACAAATCACATTAAAATGAAAATGACTTATGCTCATTAATAGTCCATCATTTCATCAAAGGAAATGTTTATGCACCTGCCTTTGTTAACCCATATAGAAATTCCCCAAACACTTCAACCAAAACACACTGGTTTAGATAAAACATTAAAACAAGTATATTAACTAGAGAAATATAGATTTTAAGTGATTATAAGTGGTAAGGCATACAAGTGAGAATGGGTTACAAGAGAAATAAACAGCTACAGCTGCAATCTAATCCCTAAACTTTATCCAGCAAAGTTCAACAAAAAAACTTCAAAAACAGACTCCAACGAGAAACTGCAGAACTGGAATTAATTTTCAAACTGGACACCATTAAATTAGGCTTGAATAAAGACTGGGAGTGGATGGGTAATTACACAAAGTAAAAACTATTTCCCCATGCTAATTTTTCCCCTACTGTTACTCACACCTTCTTGCAACTGTTTGAAATGGGCCATCCTGATTATCACTACAAATGTTTTTTTCTCCTGCTGATAATTGCCCACCTTAATTGATTAGTCTTGTAGAGTTGGTATGGCAACACCCATTTTTTCATGTTCTTTGTGTATATATATCTTCCTACTGTATTTTCCACTGCATGCATCTGAAGAAGTGGGTTTTAGCTCACAAAAGCTTATGCCCAAATAAATTTGTTAGTCTCTAAGGTGCCACAAGTACTCCTTGTTCTTTTTACTGATACAGACTAACACAGTTACCACTCTGAAACCTGTCAACATATTTCAGTAACAATCATATTGCAGCAACAAAGAGTCCTGTGGTACCTTATAGACTAACAGATGTATTGGAGCATAAGCTTTCGTGGGTGAATACCCACTTCGTCTATAAGGTGCCACAGGACTCTTTGTTGCTGTTTATAGATCCAGACTAACACGGCTACCCCTCTGATACTTGAAAACATAGCAAAATCTCTGAATTTGACATTGTAGCGAGGTGATTACCCCACTCCTGAAATAAGAGGCGTGAGAACAGCTGAGGGAAGCTGACTGAGTAGCTGACCACAGGTGTGGCCAGCTCAGTCAGGGCCCAGCTGGCCCTGATAAGAGGGCTGTGGGCCAGGAGCTGAAGGAGTCTCACTCTAGCCCTGGAGGGAGAAGGGCTAACTGCCTGGGAGCAAGTTACCTCAAGCGGAGCAGTGCTGGGGAAGGGCAAAGGGAGCTGGGGAGCTCCAACCTGGTAAATCCCCAGGCTGCAGGCCTTGTTGATGGCCTACCAAAGGTACTGGGGCTGCAGAGGGGCAGCATGGGGATATGTAGAGGCAGCTGGTCCTAATCCCCTTGCCAATGATGAGTGGCCATTACAGACTGCAGTTTGCCCCCGTGAATGGGGGCTAGATGATGACTGGCATTCGCCTCTGAGGCAAGGTGGGGATAGAGGGTTAGGGGTTCCCCGGGAGGGGAGACCCAGAGTGGGGGGACTACTGGAGGGGGCAGAACCCCAGAGTAAGGGGCACTGGGGACCGGGAGGGATACAAGACCCAAGGCAGGCGAGACACCGGGCAGAAGGAGGTGCTGCACAGCTGGACAAGAGCTAATTCCCAGGAGGACCAGTGGGAGGCGCCGCGGCAGTGAGTCGTCGACCTTGCTACAGACATGCAGAGATGTTATATCCATTTCAACAAGATAATAATATTCAGCAGATTATGAGTTTTCAAATGATACTGCACAAGGCATACTTTGTACAATATATATCATAACCATATAACAGAGGGTGCACATGGGGGAAAGAGTGTCACAACAAACATACAGCTTCTTTTGCTATTTTGTCCTTTTCCTGTATAAATAAGAATTTAGCAATAGTTGTTTTCTTGGATTTAATGGCAGCTGAGTGTTTATGTTTATCTAATTTCATTTCAGTTGTCATATAACACACTGTCGGGCATAGCGCTTTGCTCTCCTATTTTTTTTCTATAAGCCATCTATAGCTGCATTCTGGACTGTAAACATCACTCATCTCTGAACTGTGAAGGTCCACTTCATTTTCTTCTTCTGGGAAGTCAAATTCAAATTTTTTAGCTTCACATTCACTTGAGCATCCCACCATCTCTTATGCAGAAGGTCTACAGAGTTTAACAGAGAATTATAACCTTCCTATAAAATTCCAGTTTAATTCACTATTAAATTCTATAGGGCTTAGAATACTTTCTACAGAACTCTGTTTAATTTCTACAAAATCCTATTGGCTTTGTTTCTATTAAACTGTATAGGACTTTTCCACAAAGAGATGGTTCCAATTTTCTTTGTCAAGGACCCTAGTGCAAAGTCTCAGAGCTTGTCTGAGTCAACATTATTCCTTGCAATCCCTGGATGCCAGAATCATTTTCTAGGACCATAGGCAGTTGATTTTAACTTAGAGCCACCCTGAGGCAGCTCTAAATTATGCTTGGAGTGCTCCAGGATTAGGGAGCCACAAAGCTAATAGAAAACCCCCTCCCCCCCACCCTTTTGGTGCTACTCCAAACACAGCTCAGCCAGGCCAGAGAATCTAGAGCCCTGTCTCTAGAGAAGCAAGTGTGACACATTAGGGTGTGGCACAGATGTAGTGGTGATCAGTGAACACTAGGAGTGGTTATCAGAAAATATGGCCCCATTCAAAGAGCTACACAGTTGAGACCCTCTGCACTGAGTCCATCCTCTCCCTGAGAGAGTCAGAGCTCATAGCATTCTATCAGCCATGCCTCCTGTTTATAAAGGGTCACTGACTGAGCCAAGGACCAGAAATAAAACTGTTACTTAGGTGACCAATCTGAAATTGCAAACAACGCATACCATCCCTGAGACCATTTGTGAATAATCCACGGTGTTTGTTTTGACTGTTTGCCTAACAGCTTTGAATACTGTTATACATTTCAAAAATCAGACTTGCTTCATGAAGGCTTCACAAACTGGCAAAAGCCAAATTATTTTATACGCCTCTATCATGGTTCCTCTTATTCATATCCTCTCTAAATTAAATAGCCTTATAGCTGCGATCTTTTTAATCTCTCTTCACATGGAAGCCTTTCTGTGCCTGTAATAATTTCCTTTGCCCTTCTCTAGACCTTTTCAATCTCTGCATTCTGAGATGGGTTGACCAGAACTGAACACATTATTCCAGGTGAAGGAGTATCATGCAGTTATACAATGCCATTATAATATTTGCAGTATTATTATTCTGTCTCTTTCTGAATGCAACCTAACATCTTGGCTCCTTGGATTGTTGCTGCACATTGAGCAGAGGTTTCCACCGAGCTCTCCACAATGATGGTGAAGATTTTAAAAAAATGACTAGCAATTTTTTGTTGTCTCAATTTTTAGGTGCCCAGATTGAGACACCCAAATGGGGCCTGATTTTCATGATGTGCTAATTATCAACTCTGTGAAAACCAGGTCCCTTTAAGATGACTCAAGTTGGACATGCAAAAACAGAGGTATTCCAAATCACTAACTTCTTTTGAAAAGCTTGTCCCTTGGGGCCTTTTTCCTCAGTTGCTGCCATTAATTTGGAACCCATCAATATCTTTTAGTATTCAAATTGCTCCTTCCAATGAGGGTTGCATTTGACTTCATTGAATTTCACCTGTCATTGTTCTGTCCACTTGCCCAAGTTTGTCAGATACTTCTGAAGTTGCTTGCCAGTGTTCACTGCCCCAAATAATTCTGTGCCATCTGCAGATCTTCTCATTGCCTCTTACAGATCATTCGTAAATACATAATACCCCCAAGCATAGCTTTTTGTAATATGAAGAGGGGAAAAGGTCAGATGGTCCAAGAAGTCCACTAGGAACTTTGCTGCTGGCGACCTGTTCTACTTTGAAGGCACTTAGATATGATGGTAATAGACAGACTAAAAAGACCAGTAGAAATCAAAGTGAGTTATAAGAGTTTCTGAAGTGGAAGCAGAAGCAAAAGAAGAGCTCAGCACTTGTCAGTTTTTTCCCCACAGGCGGTGAAATTCTGGTCCCATTGAAGTGAATGGGAGTTTTGCCATTGATTTCAATGGGGCTAGGATTTCAACCCTGGAATTTATAACCTTCCTGTCGTGGGGTTTACTCACTGTTGAGGTGCCTCCTTGTGGCTGCATCTGGGGATTTGCTCCTTTCAAATCTGACCCCCCCCCATTCCCTTCCAAAGGTTGCCCACAGCAACCCCTCCTTGCTCTGTAGAACTTGCGGTGCTCCCTCTCCATGACTCAGCCCTACTGCCAGGGCACTGTACAGTCCTCCTCTTCTAGGTATCAAAGTCCCACTGGATCCGCTGTCTTCATGCCATCCAGACAGTCTCCCACTGCAAGGCCAGGTCCTGTGCCACTTCCCCAGCAGTTGGTAGGGGAACCTGGCCCTGACCACTACTCCATGTTCCAGCCCAGAGACCCTATGTCCAGCAGCTCCAGTCTGCTTGCTCCCAGACCCTGTCACTATTTCCCTGGACTCCTTCCTACTCACCTTCTCTGTCTTCTGCCCCCTCCCACCCTGAGTTCATTGGCCCAAACTCCCTCCTCCTAGGGAGTAACTGTAGCCTACGTCCCCTCTTTGACTTCTTACCAGGCTCTGTAGCCATAAACAAACCTGACTCCCCCCCCCCACAAGGGACTGACTGCAGACTACTTCCCCTGCCACCCCCTTCTGTTCTCAGTTTCATCCCTTTATACAGGCCCAACCTGCTCCTTCCCAGCCGAACTTCATCTTCCATTTGGCTTTATTACTCCCTGGTTCTCCTCCAGGTGCAGTCTAATAGGTTATTGACTAAGTGAACCTACTGTGCCAAATGTGGGGTGGACACCCCTTTTACACCCCTTTTAAAGCATGGTTGAATTTAACATGAATACTAGGGACAGGCGCCATATTGAAAGCAATGGAAGCTTAAGTGTAGAACATGTCCAGTTAGGGAGAGACAATGCAGCATCTCTTGTATCACACCACTGATGGGCCTACACCCTAAGTCAGAGGGGGCACCACCAAAAGTGAAAGCTACTATATACCCTGGAATGCTGTGTTTTCTTTCTATGACTAACCCGTGGGCAGCAGTACTACACCTAAGAAGTAACTTGGTTAAATAGAGACTAAGGCAGAGAGATGCATGCACAAATGAAGGTTACTCCCTGTAACTGGAGTTCTTTGAGATGGACTCTACCCATTCCAACTCTTGGGATGCCCTGATGGTGCACTCTGGTCCAGTGGAACCTTCTAGTAGCAGTGCTTGTTGGAGCACTCTTGCAACCCCTCCCCTTCTCTTACTGGCATAACAAGATTCCAGAGCGCCCTGGTGCAAGAACAGGTCACGGCCCTCCAACATACCCAACCACCTCCCAATATCCTCCATTTCCCCCCCCCACAACTCATCCCACTGCCTCCCAGCATCCCCCACTTGTCCCCAAGCCCTCACCCCACCGCCCTCAGCATCCCACATTCCTCCACAGCCCCAACAACTCCTTGATGTCAATGGGAGTTAGGCACCAAACCTGCTTAGGTGCTTTTGAAAATCCCACTAAATGCCTCTGCATCTTTAGGCATCTAAATACATTTAAAATTTGGCCTTAAGACAGTAGCTGAGGTACAATAAACTGGGCAAATGGATGTACCTTGTATTGGTAATGATCTCCCTCAATAAGCCATAGGTTTTTTTTGTGAAGGCCTGATTGAGATGTGAAAATACATGTCCTGTAAATGGAGATCTGAAATCAGTCATTGCTAGATAAGGAAGGGGTGACTGAAGCTAGGGAAACCACGCAGAAGCTGAACTTTCATGTGACAGAGATGAGCTTCCAAAGGTCTAAAATGGATTGGAGACCTCCATCTTTCTTTGGGATAAGAAAGTACCTGGTATAAAATCCCTTGGCCTGAAACTCTTTGGGAACTTACTCTTCTGGCACTTAACTGTAGTAGCGAGAAAATGTCTGATCTTAACAAGGTCTCATAGACTTTACGGTCAGAAGGGACCATCATGATCATCTAGTCTGACCGCCTGCACATTGCAAACTATAGAACCTCACCCACCCACTCCTGTGACAGACCCCTAACCTCTGGCTGAGTTACTGAAGTCCTCACATCATGGCTTAAAGACTTTTAGAGTTATAGAAAATCCACCATTTACAGTAGTTTAAACCTGCAAGTGACCTGTGCTGTTGAGGAAGGCAAAACAAACAAACAAACAAACAAACAAACAAAAATCCACCTCAGAGTCTCTGCCAATCAGACTGGGGGTAAAATTCCTTCCTGACCCCAAATATGGTGATAAGTTAGACCCTGAGCATTTGGGCAAGACCCTCCAGCCAGACACCTGGGAAAGAATTCTCTGAGGTAACTCATGAGAAGAATCCTTAACGAGGGATGGGGAAAGGATGTTGAGTGGAGAAATATGGTTGAATTGAATGGAACAACCTTGCTGAACGGTCTCCAAGAACAGCTGATCTTTGATTATAGTAATACAGGTATCCAAGAAGTGGGAGAGATGGTTTCCAAAAGAAGGAGAGGCAGCAAATAGATTCAGAACTGGTCAAGGGTTCTCAGGTGTCCCATCAAACCTCAGGCTAAGGGGCCAGTGCAGAGGAAGATGATGCAGCAGGTTTCCCTTTTAGCTTAAGGTCTGTATCTCTGCTGATGGTGAACAGGGGCCTATTGCTAGTATTTCTTCTTTTGAAATTAATAGGAAGCATGGGCCATGAACAGCTGTCTCTGGTAACAAAATGTTGGTAGCCCAAATCTCTCCCTAGAGCACTGAGAAGAGATTGCCACAGACCTAGTATCTTTTAATGTCTCTACAATCTCATCTGTCCTAGAGCTAACTGGCTGCTCACCGTCAAATGTGTGACTGTCTACCAGGGTTCTTGTTTCCGGAGGCAGACTACAGGAACGTAATCATGAGTGGTGCCTTAAAGTAAATACAGATGCTGCAGCTCTAGATGCTTCATCGGAAATGTTGAAGGATGCTCTCACAGTGTGCTTAGCAACTAACTGACCTTTGATAATCAGAGCTTTGGCCTGCTCTCTCTAGTCTTCTGGCAGTGACTGGGCAAACAGTGCTGTTTTCTCCCATAGATAGTAGTAATATATCTGGACATTGCTGCCTGATTGTTCACCATTCTAATGCCCAATGTGTCTCTATTTGACAGAATAGTGTGGAGTTGATCCCATTTTGATCTTTGAACAGCAGCTGTCACCACCAATGAATTCAGAGCCAGGTGGCTCTGGTAGACCAAGAAGCCCTCAGGAGGCCCATCCAAGACATTGTTTTTCCCAAGTATTTTTTTGCTGGCTGTAATAATCAGACTAGAACTGGCAGGGTGATCTTACCACTAGAGGGTGAACCCAGAGTATCAAAAACTGGGCGTGTAGGTTCCTCTAAGGTTACCAAAGGGGTGTTTAAAGTTATCACCATCCTTTCTACGATTTCATGAAATTGGAACAGGAGAAGGTTAATGCACCCGCATTGTCTTCCAAAGCTACTTGAACAGCCGTATGATAGGCCCATCTAGTTTGACAGGCCCGTCTAGTTCTTCAGACAGTGTGTCTGGGACAAGTAGAGGAGATTTTTCCCTCAGTACCAGCAAGAGCCATAGATCTGGCCAGGATATTTCCCTTGAACCCCTTTGGGAGAAGGATCCCTTTTCAGGTCTCTCTCTTCAGCCTTTTAAATTCAGGGTGATGTGTAGGGGAAGGCCAACATGGCCAATTGCCCATGGTAGTACCACCTAGTCCTAGTCCAGGAGTTGGTAGGGAATTACCTATTGCAATATTTGGGAGAGGAAGGAGGAGTTCAGTGGCTGAGAGGCTGGAAGTCTCTATAGCACTCTCTAGGTTCCCTGATCCAGTCCCTGGGAGGAGAAGGACAAGGAAAGGTATCAGGCTGGTCATGGCCTAATACTGGATCCAAGTGTGAATCCGAGGCCCTTTCCTAGGTTTCCAATGGTGACAACAATGGCTTGAATAACCCCAAAGACAAAAGGGGTGAGATACATTTCACTGAAGACCCAGTAGGGGTCCTAGAGGGAGGTTCATGTATCTCTGGGGAGCTTTCCATTGTGTTTTTCCCCCTTTCCCACACAAGGAGAAAAAGGAACCAGCCTCACCATCTTATGCTTCTTTCCTTTCTCTTTAAGCACCAAAGATACTATACCTAGTATTGCACAAGGGGCCCCCTGATTTGAAGGCAGATCCGAATGAGGATGTACCAGGGTTGAATGGAATATGCAGTATACCTAACCCACAATGGTGACCCTGGATTCAGTAGGAACCAATGGCTCTGAGGAAGTGTCAGATGCCTTAGCAGGCTTAGAGCGAGGTTGCAAGCCTGGACCTCAGATCTGGGACTGACTGTGGATCTGTAATACAGTGTTGGCCCTCAACATCACCCTTTGCTGTGGTTGTGACTTATGAGGCAAGAGCGATGGGGGTTTGCTTTTGCACTTCAGCCATGGAGTTTAAGTCCTGGATCTTTGGGGTATACTCTTGAGGACTGGTTCTATCAGCAGAGGCCCACGTCTGTGAGCCCAAGCATTTCTGCTTGGTGAGAGCCCATCTTTGCAGATTTATAGAGACCAGCACCTTCCAGTCAAGGAAGCGGACACCTACACTGGGACTTTGCCAGGCTATTTAACCCCTTTGGGGGTCTGAGCTGAGACACGTCTCCCAGCACTTGCAAATTCCTGCCTTTTGGAAATGGAAGGTTTAGCTGATAATGCTTTTTGGAATAGCACAGCTTGGAGGCAATTCTGATGCTCTTTTCAAGCCCTGGGGTGACAATGTTGAATATGGAGCAGTGAGAAAGTGAATGACTTTCCCCCAAGCAGGCCAGACAATGCACACATGCATCCAAAACAGGAAAAATGACAGAGCAAGAGACATGCCTCTTAAACCCTTGTTTCTTTGTCTCTGGCTTTGACATAGCAGAACCAAGGACCTGAACATCATGATGGAATATCCTCAGTCAAAGCACACAGAACGGACTAGTTCAAGCTAATTAAAAGACAGCGGCACTGGGAAAGTTCCTTGCCAGTGAACCTGAGTCTAAGGACCTGGTGAGGTCCATCTGCACTCCTCAGCAGGGGAGAGGGCAGGAGTGCAAGAGTGCTTCCATGGGCACTGTTAGTTAAAGGCTCCACTGGCCCAGGCTGCACTGGTGACACATCCTGAGAATGGGAATGTGCAGAGGTCATCTTGAAGAACAAACATTACTAGTGAAATGCTCAGCTCCAAAAGAAGTCACAGAACTGTAGGGCTGGAAAGGACCTCAGGAGGTCATCTAGTCCAGCTCCCTGCACAGAGGCAGGATTAAGTATAACTAGACCAGGGGTAGGTGCAACCTATGGCATGCGTGCCAAAGGCGGCATGCGAGCTGATTTTCAGTGGCACTCTCACTGCCCGGGTCCTGGCCACAGGTCTGGGGAGCTCTGCATTTTAATTTAATTTTAAATGAAGCTACTTAAACATTTTAAAAACCTTATTTACTTTATATACAACAATAGTTTAGTTATATATTATAGATTTATAGACAGAGACCTTCTAAAAATGTTAAAATGTATTACTGGCACACGGAACCTTAAATTAGAGTGAATAAATGAAGACTCGGCACACCACTTCTGAAAGGTTGCCGATACCTGAACTAGACCATCCCTGACAAGTGTTTGTCTAACTTGTTCTTAAAAACCTCTAGTAATGGGGATTACACAACCTACCTACGTTACCTGTTTCAGTGCTTAGCTATCCTTATAGCTAGAAAGCTTTTCCTAATATCCTGCCAAAATCTCCCTTGCTGCACACTAAGCCAATTTCTTCTTGTCCTCCCCTCTGTGAACAATTGATCACCATCCTCTTTATAACAATGTTTTACATATTTGAAGACTGTTATCACCCCCTCCCCCCAGTCTTCTCTTCTCTAGACTAAACATGTCCAATTATTTTCTCTTGTTTTCTAATCCTCTTATCATTTTTGTTGCTCTCCTCTGGACTCTCTCCAATTTGTTCACATTTTTTTTTAAAGTGTGGTGACCAAAACTGGACACCATAGTCCAGCTGAGACCTCACCAGTGTCAAGTAGAGTGAAAAAATTACCTCCTGCATCTTACATATAACACTCCCATTAATACATCCCAGAATGACATTTGCCTTTTCTGTAACAGCATCATATTCTTGACTCATTCAATTTGTGATATATTATAATCCCTACATCCCTTTTTGCACTACCACTGCCTAGCCAGTTATTCCCCATTTTGAATTTGTGCATTTGATTTTTCCTTCCTAACTGTAGTACTTTGTACTTGTCTTTAATAAATTTCAATGTATTAATTTCAGACCAGTTCTCCAATTTATCAAGATCATTTTGAATTCTAATTCTGTTCTCCACACTGCTTCCTAGAAGTGTGTCACTGCTGACAATAAGCATTTCTCCAAGATCTAACAACTCATACATTCAGTTAAGCATAATTTCTAAGACTATCTGTAAGAGCACTATCTGGTGACTGCCTGTAATACTAACGGAAGATTAGTTTGTGTATTGATTCATTCCTTAAGGTCTTTGATCAGATTGCTAACAACAGCACCAATTAATGCCATCTGCATTGGTCTTTTTTGTAGTGAAATATGTCCACTGGGAACTAGACTGAAATTAGCAATGCAAAAGGGTCCCCAAAAGGCCATTAAATATTAAAGTCTCTTGATCACTGGTAATTTGGGGAGGACCTGATGAACCAGATACTAAGAAGTTAAAGATTCCTTATCTTAAAACAAATTTTCACTTGTGTAAACTGATTTCAAATGAATTACTCTAGTTTTATTGCAGTGTAATCCAGAGCAAAAATCATCCAATCATCTGAGCAATCCATGTCCCCACACAGTGCTGTCATATAAAATGGTAATCCAAGGAAGTCCAAGCTTTGTAGTGGACTTGTACATTTTGAGAAGTTTTAAAAATCTATTACTATTTTCCTTTGGGTACTGAAAATGGGAACTTAACATCAAAACCATAGTTACTAAAAAGTTATAACATGGGTAATGCCAAGCTCCTAGGATCACACTTTCAAAGTGCAACATATGTTTTCCCATCAACACACATCCACAAGTATGCACATGCAGCCACTGTCATATATGCACTCACACATGCACACAAATCTCAAAAAGCAATTTTTCCTTACCATCAAGAAAGTTCCTTTTTCCACTTAAATGCTTTTCTGATTCATTTTACTTTATTTTATTTTCTTATTTATTTCTCTGCTGTATCCTTTTCAATCTGGAAAGTGACTTGGCCTCTTTTCTCCCATCTATTTTCCTCCTGCCACTATTCAGTTTAGGCATGAAACACAGAACTAGATTGAAAGCATTCAATGGCCATTCAATCGGAGAAGAAAAGAGCCCCTCAGAGCTTTATTAGATATGAAGATCCACAATAAAAATCAATTTCTGCCTCTTTATGCAGTTTAAATGACAAAGCACCCACCCATTCTGCAGCCATTGTGCCTGGGAAATGTAATTCAGTGCCGGAGCTGGGACCAGAGTACCATGGACTCTCCGACCTGCACTGGCAGATTCCAATATGATACAGACCTTCACAGATAATGAGAGCCACTTCATCTCACAGCAGGAAAAAAGTTATCTGATATCTTTGAGGGTTAAAAGGCTATGTGGGCAGCATTTTTAATAGCCCTCTAAATCAGCATCTTAAAGATACCTCTGCTTCCCCCCCAACTTCCTGTCCCTCACCCACTGCCAAACTCCACTCTTGTGATGGCCATCAACTCCTCCATCCAGACCTGGTGGACTACATGCACTTGGGGAAGAGTCTTCCCCAGGTACTTAGCTGCAGAACTACCTGCAGGAGTTGGTTCAGAGAATACCTGAGCCTCTCCTGATAAGTGAGGAATAGATAATGTGGCCTGCTGTGGGGCAGATTTTCAATGAGATCTTAAAACCTGAGGGCCTGTTTGCTTTGTGTAGAGATTATAGATCCCGTGGTCCTTATCACAGAACATTGGAATTGCCATGCTGGATCAGACCAGACCATCCAGTATCCTGTATCCAACAATGAATAGCCAAGGCCAGCTACTTCAGAGGAAGTTTCAGGACCTACCCCCAGGGAACATTTCCTCCTAACTCTCAATAGTTTGAGGTTGGCTTGTGCTTTAATGTATGAGGGCTTATATCCCTTTCAAAACTCCATTTTTTAAAAATAATCCTTACTATTATAAACTTTGGGTCTTTTTGTTATCCATGTAAATATTCAATCCTTGTTTGAATCCTACTAAGCTGTTGGCCTCAATTACATCTAGTGGCAGTGAGTTTCACAGGGTAATTGTGCCTTGTGTGGAAAAAAAAACCACTTCCTTTTTATCAGCTTTAAATTAACCACTTTTCAATTTGATTGGATGCCCTCTTGTTCCTGTATTATGAAAAAGGGTGAGTGGAATTGCCCAATCAAGTTTCATTAAAGCATTCATTCTTTTGTATATTGTACTATTTCATTTAGTGATGGGTGTAAAAACTTCAGCAGAACTGTTTTCCATCAGAAAATGCAATTCCACTGAAATCAAAACACTTTGCAAAATTGTGTTGCTTTTGCAGGAATTTTATTTCGGACAAAAACCTGGAAAAAAGTTCCGACATTATTGAAATGTCCCGTTTTTGACATTTTTGGAATGGATTTTGTTTTGTTCTGAAATTACTTTGTTTTGAACTTTTAAAATTCTGTATTTTATTATATATACTATAGCATTTTAGAAAGTCAAAATAAAAATGAAGCGTTTCAATCTTGTCAAAACAGAATGTTTTGATTGATCCAAGACTATTTTTTTTCAGAGAATTTTGAAATGTTCAGGTTTCATTCTGATTTGGAATGAAGCCAAATTTTCAAATCTCAAAATCCCTTGTGAAATGGAATTTCTGTCCCCTGCACAGCTCAAATTTCATTATTAGACGAGAGACTTTCCTTAGGGGCCTTGGCCAAAATTCTCCCTTTTTGCTGCACCATACTGAGAGTCAGTAGTCCATCTTGGTATCCCCTTCACCCTAGAGAAGTGATGCATTTTAGTGGAGTGATGCTGTGTATATATTTTGCAAAGTTCAATTGGATCTTCCAGGATGCAAAAACTGGGGTGGGTGGGCTGATTACAGTCTCAAAGAGAAAGTCCCAATGAGAAGATTTTTTTCAGGTACTTCTCAAAATTCTTGTTTAAATAGGATCTACTTTAAATTTTTATTATACGTATAAAAATGACTTATATGTTAGTTTAAGTTTGTATCTTTCTTATTGAACCTCTAGTTTAGCATTTAGTGTATTTGTTCTCCAGTGTGCTTTAACATAGAATTGTTTCAAACAGCACTTTTAGTGCATACAAGCAAGGTCTACATGGATCATTTAATGAACAACACATTAGTGTGCTTTTGGAATCATACCCCAGTAGTCTACATTACTGCTCCATGTAGATAAATCCTTAGATACAAGCCGGGGGCAGAGAGATCACATATATAAACAAATTGCACTTGGACAGGGGTGAAGTTAACGTCAGTTGAGAAACCATTTCTTGTGTTTATTGGATAAACGCCAATTTCATTTTTTTAATCAGGGTGTTTTATTGGTGTTTATCAGTTGAAATCTGAAAACAGAACCCATAGCTGTATAATAGACAAGATGGAGTTTAATATTTTACAAGCTTCTTATTATTACAGGTTTTGATTTGTTTATAAAACAAATTTGCATTTTGTAAGCACTCCCCACACACACAAAAATTAAACCTATGTTTATTCTCATGAAGGTGAAACTAAAACAGGCAGTCAAACTTAAAGGAATTCCCATGCTTTGGAAAGTATAGTAGAACCTCAGAGTTATGAGCAGCTCAGGAATGTAGGTTGTTTGTAACTCTGAAATGTTCGTAATGCTGAACACAATGTTATGGTTGTTCTTTTAAAAGTTTACAACTGAACTTTGACTGTTTTCAAACTACTATGCAGAAGAAAAATGCTGCTTTTAACCATCTTAATTTAAATGAAACAAGCACACGATGTTTTCTTACCTTGTCAAAAAATGTTTAAACTTTCCCCCTTTTTTTTAGTAGTTTACATTTAACACAGTACTGTATTTGCTTTTTTTTTTTTTTGGTCTCTGCTGCCTGATTGTGTACTTCCGGTTCCAAATGAGGTGTGCGGTTGACTGGTCAGTTCGTAACTCTGGTGTTCATAACTCTGAGGTTCTACTGTTCTGAAATATGCCGTTGTTTACTGCTTGCTCCTTTGTCCTAGAACATAACTAACACTAACCAAGGAGTGATTGTTTTACAGAAAAGAGCCTACAGAGTCAACAAAGCACTTTAAACACAAGCTTAACTTTCCAGTGACTTGGCAGAGCTGGGTTCAAGTCTCTGTTTGACCACAGACTTCCTGTGTGAGCTGAAGTGGGTCACGTGACCGCTCTGTGCCCTAGTTTTTCACCTATGAAATGGAACAATAGCACTGCCCTGCCTCACAGGGGTGCTGTCAGGATAAATACCTTAAAGATTGCAAGGCATAAAGCTATGATGTGATGGGGACCAGAGAAGCACGTTAGGTCGATAGGTTTATGCATGTGAACAATCCCAGGGAAGCCAATGGAACTCCTATGGCCAGAGTGCATTGCAGATTAATATGGCTCATATAGAGTAGAATGTATTGAAAAAAATGCACTAAATTAGCTAGTCAGGGACTACGAAGCTACCCACCCATTGTACAAAACCGTAAGTCTAGCAATATGGTATTTCATTTTTGTTTCCAACCTTGGTCGAACCAGTACAGTTTGCCTTAGAGGTTCTCTTTGGAAAAGGTCCAAGATAGTTGTTGGGGAATAAGCATTCTAGGTGATCCATCTGTCTCTGTAATATCTACTGTTAACCTACCTTGTGCAGAACTGAGGACTAAACACACGATTCTTCCATGGAGTGGAAGGTCAGATGGCACTAATCCTATGGCAACTAATTAATAAACTAATAGACCAGTCTGTTTCCAACTGGACTGGGCTGCAGGAGGCCTGGGCTCAGTTTCCAGCTCTGCTGTAGACTCCCTCTGTGACCTTGTCACTTCATCTCTTTGGGCCTCACTTACCCATCTACAAAATGAGAGTAAGGAACCCTTCCTTTTTCCTTGAGAGCAGGGATCGTACCTTATTTTGTACATACACAGCAACACTACCTAGTGCTTTCTCATCAGTAGATCTCAGAGAGCTTTATAGACGTCTGTATCCTTATACCCATTTTACAGATGGGGGAAACTAAGGCACAGAGAAGTGACTTGCATAAGGTCACTCTGCAGGCAAGCAGCAAAGCCAGGAGTAGAACTTGGACTGCCTGAGCCCCAGGTCAGTAGTCTCTCCTCTAGGCCACATTGCCTCCTGAGACCCTGACCTGATTTGTGGTCTGTAGGTGGTACCTTAACACAAAACAATACATAAAACTAATGTAATGTGTGCCTCATTGAGGTGTACATCTCTCTGGATCCAGTCTGCATGATCTTCACGGAGGGAGGCCAGAATGAACTGAATGTCTCCTTGACGTGAGCCCCACAGTAAGCTATATGGGGCAGAGACTGCTTTTCTGCTGCATATCTGGTCAATTGGGTCCTGATCCCTGACTGGTGACCACAGGCACTGCTGCAATGTCAACAAGAAATAAGCGAATTCCCCCAGAGAGGTCTTCTTCTCTCTGTTCACCAGCCTAGCAGCAGATAGAGAGGGTGCTGCAGCTTTGGGTCCAGGAAGAGACTGACTGCCTTTCCTTTTGTTCCTATTACATCTCATACATGTGCCCTGAGACACGTTAGATTGGCACATCTTAGACACAAAAGAAATTGTATTCCGATAGACTGCTTCAGAATATGCACAAATTCCTGAGCTGTGGCTGGTAGAGCACACATTGCTGAACAGTGCTGCCCAGTAGGTGAGGTAAGTCTCATTCATGTGCAGGCATAACAGCAAAACACTAACGAGAATATTCCTCTCCTCCCTGTAACATGAGAATGAAAGACAGTCATTTCCTTACAGTTAATTAGGACTAAAGGAAATGGGCCGCTGCTGATTGGCTGAAATGGGCAACAAGCTTAAGTCAGAGTGGAGCTCTGTGCACCATGTGTTGAATCCAATGAAGGAATTAAAAGCATAAGTATATATTTAATACAGATATAATTTGGTGGATAAAAAAGGCTGCAAGTCAAAGCACTGGCATCCTGCAACTAGGTGGAGCATAAGACTACAATTACCCTTCTCTTGAACAGAGGGGTCCCACTATGTAAATTCAGCGAGGATCCCTTTTCTTGGCTGTAGTTTTCCCAGGTAGGTTGGTAGCATAGTCCGTGCTGCGCTAGCTGATAAAAGACCTGGAAGAAGATTTATTGCATCTCCTCTCATGACATGACATTGGGTTAGAAGCCATCTGAACCCTGCCATGGTTGAAGCATTTCAGAAATGGCAACCCCCAGCTGTGCACCATGCCACATAACCAATCTTCATGGAACTTTTGGCTCCAGCCTTTGCCACTGCCTGACTGGAATGAGCACTTCTACAGGGTCTGAGTTCCAGCCAAGCTGCACAAGGGAACCAGGGAGAGACAAATTAACATGTTCTTTTACAAAATGGGAAAGATAAGGCATTTGCATTTGAGGAAGAAGGCCAGGAAAATAATGATGATGTTGTGATCAAGACATGTGATGAGTACTTTCTCCCAAGGTGCAGGATCAATAAAGCATACTCACTCCAGCATTACCACAACAGTGGTGAGGCCATAGAAGCGTTTGTTGGAACCTTGCATGAGCTGGCTGAGCACTATGACTGTGGGGAAGGTAAATAAAAACAATCAAGAAAGGGACTTGGAATTGGTATTGCTGTTCCAGAAAAGCAAAATGCTGGTATCTGGGAAATAAAAGCAGGCGTGACATGGAATCACCCGGACAACCAAGGGGGGAAACACAACACAAAATAAAAGAAGTAGGGAACGCAACAAATCAGGGTGCTTTGAGGAGACCTGATATACGGAAGGAAGCAGTTGCTAAAAGGCACAGAAAAGCACCATACAGATCCTTCTAAGGACTGATTACATATGAAGTGTACGGTATATAAAGCAGTATAAACAAGTCATTGTCTGTATGAAATTTTAATTTGTACTGACTTCACTAGTGCTTTTTATGTGTTCTGTTGTAAAACTAGGCAAATATCTAGATGAATTGATGTTCTCCCTAGAAGATCCCGCATACCCCAGAGGTATTAGAGTACTATTGCAACAGGCACTATAGAAAACTGATAGACACGTGGGGACATGCTTAGGAATAAGCTTTCAACAGAGTCAAACACAAGGCGCCATTTGCGCTAGTTCTGGCATTCTGTAGCACTGTAATATAGAAAGCAGATTCAAACTACTTAGGTAAAGGCGGTGAGCTGATGTAGCAGAATGTCAAGAGGTTTTTCTTCTAGGTGCCACTTGCTTCCAAATGCTACATGACACAGAAAAGATACACCCAGATTGAAGAGGAATGCGTACAGCAGTGTGGAACTGTGAGCAATTTGCCTGCAATCATTTATGGATTAGAATCTTTCTGTCTTTTCATGGGCCACAAACTACTAGTGCCACTGATCAAAAGCAAAGGTGAAGACAGAGCACCACTCTGATGTCACCAACTCTTCATGAGATTCAGTGGCAAAGGAGAACATGCTCCAGGGAAAAAAGTCTAATTGTCAGCAGCACCTTTTCAAGACATTCTGTGTGAGAGATAAAAGGATCAGAACCAGAATAAGAAATAAAGTTGCATGTGGAAGAAACAGTGGCTGTCAAATCAATGTGAAGAGATGAATTAGGGATAATAAGAAAAGCAGAACATGATGACAACAATCTACACATGGTCCTCATATATAAGGTTGGCCAAGATATATACAGCAGATTCCTAGAAACGTAAGGAGATATCATACCATACGTGGGGAAGTATCTGAGCTGTGGGACTTATTGTGTACTAGGACAGCTTTGTTATACTAAGCCACATCTACACTATGAAATAAGCTACTCTGTCAAAAGCACAGTTTTTCCAGTATAGCTGCATCTGCATCAGGGGCTTTTGACAGCTATGTCAGTCACGGATCACACATCCCCACAACCCTGACTCCCACAGCTGTGCTGACAGCAGTGCAGACCTGGCCCTAGATCCACTGGTTTGAATGAATGAAGGTCACTGGGATCTAATAATATACTGGACATGAGCCAGCACGGTTGCATAGTGGCAAGCGCTCAGTAATGATGTCTTGGGCAAAGTATCTACATGTGAGTTTTGTCAGGGTCGCAGATCAGCACAGAAAAAAGAGCCCTTTAAAATTATCTCATGATCAGAGGGATAAAAAATTTCTGCTCCTTTAGGTGAACTAGAATGGCAGAAATATCTGGTATTTGTCAATTATTCTTGCAGGTTTATGCTTTCCCTTACCCATCTGAGCCAGAGCCAAGTTACAGGCAAGCTCAAAAGTATGTGTTTGTTCACTGAGGTACACATAAAAACAAAATTGGGTTATGGGACGCAATACACAGTGTTCAAGTCTCTGGATCTGAGAAATACATGTGAGTTCCAGCCTTCTATAACCAGCTCTAATTACCTGCAGGGCAATGGGGCTGCAGAAAGGGCAGTGAAACTGCAAAACAAATACTGAAGCAGAAAGATCCCCTTTCAGCTTTAATGAGGTATTTAGCCATGCCAATTGTTGCAACAAGGAATAGTTCCCTTCCCAGATACTGTGGTGATGAGGGCCAGAGAAGGGAAGGGCAGCACGAAAGAGAGAGAGAGAGAGAGAGAGAGAGAGAGAGGCCTTGTCTTCAATGCTGAAAAAGGTGTATTTTTTACCTTGGAATAACTAAGGTGCATGAGCTATCCTGAGGTAAAACACAGTGAAGGCCACACACTTTAGTTTTACCATAAGATAAATTCACCAAGGTCAACCCCTAGAAGGGGGTAGGGCTGTGTCCCTCAAAGCTTGGCCTTCTCTGTGGGTATGTCTATACTACCTGCCGGATCGACCCCCGAGCGCTCTTCCATCGACTCCTCCACTCCACCGGCGCGAGAGGCGCAGGCGGAGTTGACGGGGGAGCGGCAGCAGTCAACTCACCACAGTGAAGACACCGCGGTGAGTAGATCTAAGTACATCGGCTTCAACTACGTTATTCACATAGCTGAAGTTGCATAACTTAGATTGATTCTTCCCCCTTCCTCCCCCAGTGTAGACTAGGCCTGTGTTTTTACCTCAGGATAGCTCACCGGCACTCATTGCCCCAAGGTAAAAACCAAACCTTTTTTAGCAGTGAAGACCAGGCAAGAGAGATGATGATAGTACATCAGATTAGAACCACAATCCCAATATGCTTCAGGAAAAACTTTAAACTCAGCTGGTAAATCACAGGTTGGTACAGAAAGTCAACGAGGGAGCCTAAAAAGCTTCTTCCATAATGGATACTTCTGTAAGAGAAGACATTTTGCTAAAGATCTCTCTGAGCTGGAACCTGGCAAAGCTGACATGGAGCACCATCTGTTTAGGAGCAAGAAGGCAATTCCAAGGTTCTCTTCAGTAGAGACAGCTAATGAAATATTCTGCAGGAACCAAAGATAGGTTGTCTGTTTAACCAGCAAAGGAGAGTAGGTAGGCCAGGAGGAAGGGCAAGCTGGGATGCCCCACTCTGTCATCTTGATATAACAGAGAGCATTAACCAACAAAAATACGTCCACAGAAGCTTTCCTCTTCAGCTAATGCTGTTACGTTGCCAGGGCAGTCTGGTATGTCAGACCAGGGCATTTGAACATCAGGTGGAAGCTTTGTGAGAATACCTCTATGCTAGTGAAAATGTGGACAGCAAACTATTAAAGAGGTACAACAAAGCTCTTTGGGTGGACAGAAGGCAGTCTACTCTTCACCAGTTAGACAAAATAGTAAATATTGTAGTTTAAGCCAAAAGAGGGAACATGCTGAAAAAAAAAATTAGGTTGAAACACTGACATCCAAGCAATAGGTGGAGATTAAGACTACAATTACACTTGGATTGAACTGAGAGATACCCAGGATTGCCAACCTCAAACGCTCAAAAATCAGCCCCAGGAAATCAGGAGATTTGCATAAGAAACCCTGCATTCTAGTTTCTGTGCACTTGGGTCCCATTTTCAAGTCTTTGTGAGTATTGCGGCTAGAAACTTTTTTCCCCTCTCTCATGACAACTGAGATTCTCACATAATCACATACACCTCTACCCCGATATAATGCTGTCCTCAGGAGCCAAAAAATCTTACCGCGTTATAGGTGAAACCGCGTTATATCGAACTTGCTTTGATCTGCCAGAGTGCACAGCCCTACCCCCTCAGAGCACTGTTTTACCGTGTTATATCCAAATTCATGTTATATCGGGTTACGTTATATCGGGGTAGAGGTGTATCTGAGTCTGATCTGTTCTGAGTTAACCAATAATGAATCTTAAGGAAATTATTTACAATACTGAGAACCCAAACCATTTAAAACTCATAATTCACCCTTCCCCCTCCCAAATAATGAGATTGACTTCAAAGTAATAAATCTGGGTTCTTGTTATTTGCCTTCTGATTTCTGAGTTTTTAGGGGGCACTCAGGTCACATTTTCAAGCTTTTCTCTGAAAGTATGAGGCCTAGAAACTTACTTAGAAAAGAAAAGAAAGACAAAAAGACAGAAAGAAAAGTGAGATTCTCATCTAATCACATACCTCCAGGAAGTTGGAGCTTTAAGATACACACCAAATACTGCAAGACTTGTGATATCGTGAGTTGGCATACTATTTTTATTATCACCTTGTGACATGGCACACAGTGTTTAGTGAAGATTATAACAGCAAAATGGCACGTAGCTAAAACTGCCATTCCTATGCTCCGTGAGCAGGGATTAAATCTGAGACATCCAATGCCAAAGTCCACTAACTGGGAGCATTACTAGGGGGCTACCTTCTGTGGATCAGTCACAGCGTGGAACATGTAACATATTTGGGCAGCGTGTTGCACCAACATTTCTTAAGTCAGGCACTGTGCCTTACACTTTGTGGAAAACACAACTAGAAGAGCTGCCAATGCAGGAAATAATTTCACCTTTAGAGTTCAGTGAGCAAGATGCACTGATTGTGTATGTTCCCAGAAATGGTGGGAGTGTATGATTTTGTGGGGCTAAAGTTGAATCCAATTCCAAACCGAAACCTTTAGACTTATTTGGTCAACTGGCAGAAAGGGTGAAGTTTGCAAAATGTAACCTGCCCCAATACAACAACTGGTGGTGGTAGAGCTAAACTGAAAATATATTCCAGGCAAAGCGTTAATCAGGTTACCATTAGAACCTAGGCAAAAAAAATTAGGCAAAAACTATTCTGAAAAAGTCTTAATGTTTCATTTCAACTTTTTGAAACAAAATGTTTCAATGTTTTGATTTGAAGCAACTTTTTGTTTTCAAAATTCCTCAATTTTATTTTGAAAAAATTAAACAATGTTTGAGATTGAACACAACACTTATTCTGATAGAAAACAATTTTTAACAACTTTTCTGTTCACTGACAATGTTTTAGATCAACCCAAAATGTAAGATTTATTCCAAATACATTGCTATTAACCACCCCTGTTTGCATTATTAGGAAGAATGTGAAATGGGTTTGGACTGAGAAGCTAAGGAAGACTTTTGAGGGAGCAGAAAAAGAACTGAGTATTTCTATGTGATGCCTCAGTAGGGGAGGGAGATGTAATTTCACACATATGAAATGATGGGGAAAATAAACCCAAACCATTCACTTCCAACCACAAACAGAAAAGTGGGCACTGTTTGGGGGATATTAAATTCCATGAGTACTTGTTTGGGGAAAATATCATCTGGATCCATGATCACAAACCTCTGGTAAAGATGCTGGCTCCAAAGGCATGTATTCTACATCTACCAGAAACCAAAATGCATATGGGGACTTTGAGCTCAGCTGTATATCAATAAATCAGGTATTAGCAGCAGCTACTGCTGATATACTATCCCTAGTGCCTATGAAAGCAGAGACATAAACTGATATATCGGTGTACAGATTCCTTTTCCTATAGGACTTTCCCATTCCAGCCAAAGAAACAGCCATGGATACTAAGAACATATGATGAAATTAAAGTAATGGAATATACTCTTTCCAGATGCTCAAACCCACCCAGGAAATGAGAACTTTTGTCTTTATTTGCATAGAAAAATGGAGCTATCCCTAGATTGTTTATAGGGAGTGTCCACAGGTAGTAATACCAAAAAGCTTACATCCAAAAGGTGTTGCTGATTGACATGAACATCATCTAGGCGTAATAAAAATGGTTTTGCTAGAAGTAAAGTTTGGTGACAAGGGCTAGCCTGGTACATAGAAAGGGAAATTACAGTCACTGGTCCAGATTCCCAGCTGATGTAAACCAGCACGGCTCTATTGACTTTAACAAAGCATTTTATATCAGCTGAGGATCTGGCCCACAGTGAGTTCCATGGAGGTAATGACCACCGAAACATACCAGAAACTGATTTCTGTTTCAGAAATGGCCACTAGCCCCGAAAGCTATCTCACAAGAGAGATTTTGCAAGAAAGAATAAACAAATGTAGTTAGTTGTGGTGGATGCTTATTCCAGGCAGCCAGAAGTAGTACAAGATGTCACTTGTTTGCTGCACATGTGTTACCTGAAGAGACCTTTTCTGGTAATTGCCCCGAGTTTGTTTCTTAGAAATTTCAGCTCTTCCTCGGGAGGAATTTAAACTCTAATCTCCTCAGACGTCCCATATAACACAGGCCAGAGAATTTCACCTAGTGATTTCTGCATTGTGCTCAGCGCTTCATGGCTGAACTAATCATGGAGAAGTGTATTGACTAGTTGTTCCAAAATAAAGGTTGAAGTGGAGGAACGGCACTGAAATCAGAGCATGTGACCATGCAGTTACCGGTAAGGCAACTCATTCTGCTTTTCTATTAAACTGTGGACGATGGCAATGATAATGCTACTGCAGAAGGTAATCTCAAAATGGAGATGAGACACCAGAGGTAGAACAGATGTAGAGTGCCCGTTGTGGCAGTTTCCTTTGGCCACCATGTAAATGCAGGCCTCCAATAGGATAAAACTGAAAAAGACAGCAATGGAGTGTGGGGTATCCATAGTAGCTGTGTAACTGTTGGCTTTATTTTCCCACCACTGCACTTTTCAATTGCTAAGGAGTCTCCCATTTTGTGAAGAAGAGCGGATGCAGCACATTATAGAGGGTGCACACACTGTGTTCTCTGATGGAAACTTTCCATCTTCTTTTTTTGCCATCCCATGAGCTACTGAGGGGTGTCAAACTCATTTGGAGGAGAGGGCTGGAGTCCATGCTTAATCTTGGACTGTGGCCAAGGTATAAATTCAGGACTACATCCCTCCCACAATGCACCATGAAACTTCTTCTGGACTTAATGGGAGTTTTGCACAGAGATCAAGGGAAGAATATGGCTTTGATCTAGTAACTAAAGTTTTAGTTATTTATTCTGTGTCTTATTGTTCCATTCATCATTTAGTTGGGAAATATGCTCCCTTCCAAGCCCACTGCTATTTCTACCCTTTCTCTTCTTTCTTCCTCCTCCTTTCTCCATAACGCCTTTGAGCATCTCATCTGCTCTTTCCTCTGCATTTCCTCCTCTATAGCAACTCCCAGTTTTCAGCGTCATAGGCTTCACTGCAACCTGTGCCATCCACTAAAATGAGCTAATGTTGACATTAAAGTGCCATGGCTGGGCTTTAGAGTTGACACCCTATTTAATGAATAGAGAGCAGGAATTCAATACTTCAGAATCAGTTTCAGGCTCTTTGCAAACTCAGGCAGATGTGACTGGATTGGTTTATTAGAAAATTATCTCTGAAGCAATGAGGGCTACAAACTTCCTTTTTAAAAACATGGACAGCTGGGATTCTGCATAATCTGAATATATCCTGTGGGTCACATAAATTCTTTATACAGGTAGGAGCCAGATCCCAGGTTGTATGTTTAACACTCCTGCTCTAATGTAAAAATCATTCAGACTGAAATTATCTGCTTGCTTTTTGTGTAATGTAGAAAAAAAATAATAAAAGTTTGGGGTCTTTCACTGATTCCTCAAGGTTGTGAATCCAAAACTAAAATCTAAAGTGGTATGGTGGCTTTGGTTTTCAACTTGCTTACCATAGATAGGCCAAAGTGACTGTGCTTTGGTTTTGCAAAAATATGTTGGTTGCGTTTGGGTTTTGCAAAACCAAACAAAAACGGGTCCAAACAAAGAGTGTTTCTAAGCCAGGTTTCATTTGATCAGAGCTAAAATTGGGGAGGGTTAGTTCAGATAAAAGATTTGGGCATTATGTGAATATTTGAAATGATCAAAACAATTCTGGTCATTTGAATTAAGAAGATTTGCTTAGTGGTATTTTGTCGGTCAATCAATTGCCTATCAGCTGGTACCCCCACAGCTCCCGCAGTTCATCTGTAACAATAAAGAAAAAGGGATCACTAAAGATTGAACTTCAACTATGTGAAGGGGAATCATAGATTAGCAAACCACTTCCACAACCAGATATCTACACACACGTACACTGGGCTAGCGTGGGCCCGATCCTCAGCTGGGCAGATCAGCAAAGACTGGCTGACATCAATAGAATTCTGCCAATTTACACCAGTGGAGGATTTTATCCTGCGTTTGCAGTATGAAATGATTAATTAAAAGATGAGCCATTTTCCCTGTGCTTAGAGATCTGTCAGAAAATGGGAGTCAAGCGCCTGGAACTTCATGTTGAAAACAATTTGCCCTTGGTTTGGTTATTTGTTTAAAGGTCTATCTTTTCATTTGGAGGTGGCTTAGCCCTCTGCCCAAGCCTTAGAGAAACCCTCCCTAGAACTGGAGATTTTGTCACTATAGTGGTCAGAAATCCTTCCCTCCCACAAGCTGTCAACTCATGAATTCAAGGCAGCATAAAACACAGCAGACCTTTCAATCACGCTCCCCAACATGCAGATCCATCCTTTGCTCTTCCTTCGGAAATGAGTTTTCTAATATCCTTCATCCCCCTCCCCCAGGGAAGGGGAAGCCTTTATTTAAGTGCCTGATCAGAATGACCAGCCTGCGAGGGGGGATTTGAATAGCACCTTATCTGGGGTCTCTCTCTCTCTAATGCTTGACATCAGAAGCTTTGCTACATTTCTTTTTTAATTACAATGGAAAAGAATTGGATTGAACAGTAAAGTTAAAATAAAATTTAAAAAAACCTTTCAAAGTACAATATGAATGAAAAAATTATGGTTTTACTCTTTGCCTTAAAGTAAAATAGCTTTTATACCCCCCCCTCCACTCGCCTCCTCTACCTAGATAATGCATTTGGTTAGATTTATTTGCTCAGCCCAGAAAACTTGACACTAAGGGGATTATTTAGTTTTAGATGCGCTGTAGTCCATAGTAATAGCCAACAGGGAAAGGAATGAAGCAGCGATATTAGCAGGAAGATGGGAGGGGAGGGTGGTCGGGGGAGGGGGGTGGCATAGGCTGCAGCTAAGCAAAACTGCTTGCATAAACACCATTAAGAAGATTTAGACATTGCTTTCCTTATCATCAGCACTCCTGGAAGAAATAAAAAAAAGAGAGAGAGAGAGAAAGAAAAAAGGGAAAGGGACAGGCCCTGACTTGCTGTGTGCGCATTTCCATCAAGGTTCAATGGAAAATAAAACCAGCCCAGGGTCCAACTGCAGCAATTCTGCCGATCTCTCCAAGTTGCTTCATCATGGTCCCAAAGAGACATTTGTTCCACATGTTAGAGAAGGAAGGCGCAAGCCCATCGAGAAGAACACACACGGTTCCACAGTGTATATTTGAAATTAGGGCAATTGTAAATATGTCTAGAGACCACATTTGCTTTTTTTCTCTATAAAACACTTGACATTTTTTGCACTCTCTGGAAACAAGGAGAAACTAGTATGAGACTGATGGAAAACTTTAGTTAGCAGAATAATCGGTAGTCCAGCTTTGAGAAACTAACGGCTTGATCCAAAGCCCAGGGAAGTTAAGGGCAAAACACACTGTCTCCAGTGAGCTTGGGGAAATGGAGGACCCAGAAAACTCTGTTGTTCAACTGAAAGAAATGGTTAGGAAATCACAAATATTAAAAGTGCTTTCAAAATGGACTCAGTCCTTTGTAATGGCCAGTTGCCTATTCACAGTACAGAGTAATTCACTGTCCTGTTTGCTAATGCTTTGTCCAATGTAAATGTTTCGGATGATGAAACTTAATTCCCAGCATTCCTCTGAGCTGATTTTAAACGTGTTATTTGAGTGCAGCTTCCTTCTCTGCTTGTGAGATATCTGCAAGGATATCTTGGTTTTCTCAGATGTATTTGTCATTTGAATATATTCACCTTTCCATATGTTTTACTCTATCGCTTGATTGTGGACATTTGGGATTCAAGATGTGCTGCTTAGTGATGATTGGTCCAGCAGATCACACAGTCTGCTCTGCATGACTATGCAAGCACTTCCATAACAATACCAGCCCATGCAACTTGGAAGTTTGGTCACTATACACACTTTCTCCACATATTTGTATCAGTCAATCTTAGGGTTGCCAACTCTGAAGCTATTCTGGGAGATTTTTTCCCCCAACATGATGTAATGTCATTTTCTTAAAATAGCCTATTAAAATCTCCCAGATTGCTTTCAGTAGTCACCGGGAGATCAATGACGATTCCAGGAGGATCTAGCCCAATCCTGGAGGGTTGGCAACCCTAGTCTATCTAAGACACTCAAATATCCAAGGAAAGGGAACAGAAATGTTATTACAGTAGTTGCAATAGGAAGAATTTGAAATGAAATAACCAAGTGTTTGAAAGGGGCACAAATCCTTGTGTTCCAGGGCATGAATCAACTTCTAACTAGCAGGAAATAGTAGGAAAATTTCCTTTAGGGCAGCTTATTGTAGAACTACCTACTGGAAGATGTATTGCAACTTCCTGTGAAGCAGCTGGTCCTGGCTAGGGCTGGTGAAAAAATTCTGTTTTATGAAAGACCTCAAGGTTTTGGAATTTTTTTCATTCCACCATGGAACAAAACAGAGTCCTTTCAAATATTTTTTGGGAAAAAAACAGAGACACCCACATGGGATATGGAAAACCCAAATTTCAATCCCAGCTTTGCTCAATGTGGACCAGGGACTTGATTTTAGGTCTCTCACATCCCAGGTGAGTGCCCTAAATCATTGAGTTATTGGCCTCTCTCTCTCTCTCATTTTGGTGAGAAATTCCATCCTTGACTTGCAAAAAAAATATTTAGTCTAAAAATTCCCATCAAGCCCTAGTACTGGCCTCTGTCCTGGACTAGCTGGACCCAGTCTGGTCTGGAAATTCCTGTAAATTTATTTATGTAAACTTTTACTAAATGACAATGAAAAAGCACCTATCCACTACTCTGGGGACCCTTGATAATCCTTTATAAACACACGAATAAATAAACAGACCTGTCAGTTACCCCAATCCACTCAAATAAACCACAAACATGGCAAAATTTAATTCACCTTCCCATATGCTCCATGCCACAGACTCACACCACTGTGACTCAGCCCCAACTCCGTATCCTCACCAAAGCAGGAGGAAAGATGGGCCTTGTGGTGCATTCTGAAAGGCTCTTAGCACCTTGCAGAGAAAAAGTTCCAAAGGTCCAAGGCCCTAGTAGAGAAAACTCTGCTACCTGCCACCTCTCTCTGACATCAAAGGGGCTTTAGCTCAGGCATTTTCACTGGCTGCAAACATCACAGGAGGTCTCCTAGTTAGATTGGTAGCTCCCAGGTGATTTAGGGCTTTGTTAATCAAAATCAACATACAAATCAATCCACCAAGCAGCAGGCAGGCAGTAAAGATCATAGAGCACAGATTTAATATACTCATGGAAAGAAACACCACTTAACCACTGCTGAATTCTGCACTATGTTCCTATATGAAAGGGAAGCAAGCATGGGTGAGGCATGTTCATTTATATCTGACAATGAATATTCACAGGATGATTTTGGCATTCAATGCCCAGGTTTACATTTTCTGGTCAGGTAGTTTATTTGCTATTCAGCCTCAGATTTTCTCAATCTTAATTTTATCCCATGACTCCTAGGACCTAGGTCCGTCAGCGTGACCAGCATGAGAGTCTACCATTTGAGACAAAGGACTACCTCCATGAAAGAGAAATAATAGCAGACCCATTAACCTCTTACGTGGACCGGTCACTAAAGGGAGACATAGAAGAACACTCTTCCAGTACCCTTACATCATCCCCATCCTGCTCTGCATATCTAGACCTCACCAGCTAGCATTTTTGGTGACATGTCACGTTGCAAAGTAAAATCTAACTCACTGCCTATTATCATACCTACATTCTGTCTGGTTTTGCATTGTGCTTTCCCATGTTTCTTCTTCCTGTTGACAGATACCCTCTCTTTGTTTGCCAATGCAGCTATCTTTTATTATTCACCCTGCATGGAAACCATCTCTGAGGAAAAATCAGAATGCAGGAACTGCCAGGCTGGATCTGAGCAGGGGTCTGTCTGGTCCAATACCTGTCTCCATTAGTGGCCAGTACCTGCTGCTTTTCAGGAGTTTGATGGGGTGGCTAATGGTCTGGACTGGTATACATTAAGTATATAACACCTCACATTGCTACTGAACCAAGTGGGAAGAAGTTTAAGAAACTGAGTTCTTTCTTGAGTCAGACAATTCACCCTTGAAGTAGTTATGAAAGAGTGTTATGCCAGGAAACTAGGACTGAAGAAATACTACCAAAATATGACAGTTATCCCTACTGCAGAGGGAGAAAATTATATATTCCAAACAAAAAGTGGATGGCAATCTCCCAAGGTAAGAGCTCCACCATCTGCTCCAAGGGCATATGTTAAAATCACACCTGAGGGACAGTCCTAAAGAAGGAATAGAAGATGTCTCAACAAAACCAAGGAGGAGACTTTCTCTATTTCTTGAGGACATCCACAAAGCTATTGAGAGTGCTCCTAGGCTGATAAAAGTAGCATGTGCTCACCCAGTGCCTGGTGATGAAAAACTGCAGGAGCAGCAAACATGGGCTCCAGGTGGCAGATTTTCCTCAGTAGCCAAACAGGCCACTGCAGCAGGAGCTGGGAGCAAAAAGCATGATCAGAAAGTAACTGAGGTTCAGGGACAGTTACTGTTGATAGATATCCAGTAAGAGGCAAAGACATAATACAAATGCTGGGGATGAGGAGAGGACCGTAAAACGACAGAGGGCAGAGTTCTCCTGGCTAAAATGTAGAAGAACAATAGAAAATTCAAAAGGAAAAAGTCAACATTTGAATCAGGGCCATTTTTAATGACCTATCACTTGAAAAACTGCTTGATTAATCAGCTCCTTTAGAAGCATTTCCCTTTGCCTTCGGCGTAAACATGGCAATTATCATGTCAAATCTAAAGTCGGCTGTGACTTTAACAATGGAAAGACCTCTATCACTTCGCAAGAGGACCAGCTACAAATTTCTAACCCAGAATCCAGGATGATGACCCTACCTCCAAAGTCCCAGGGTATTCAGGTCCACTGTTTTGGTTCAGGCCCGTCCATAGTTGTACCACCGTTTATATCACCATACAATTTAGCCCTGTGATTTCCATTGGCATTGTTCCTGTTCAAAACAGGTTTGAATGTACTGTACCAAGTGTCTCTATGATTGGGGATTGCAGCTGTACGTTACTGAGACTGCCCCTGATGTAAAAGAGTGCTGGGTTTGTTGGTCCCACGAGATCTTATTTTATAGGACATGACTCATCACAAGGCCCAGTTTGGATCTCACTATGGTTTTATACTGGTATGACTCCATGGTGTAGCACCTTGTGGCAGGATAACTCTTTACAATTTAAATTGACAAGCTAATTGCAGTTAAACTGGAAGGAGGTAGTTCTGTCTCTCAGGGTAGTTATTGGGGAACTCTGATATTTCAGAAAACAGAAGCCCATATGGGCAGGGCTTGGAATGACTCAGTTTTTATTATTATTTGTATTACATATTGGCTAGCAGTCCCAGCAGAGCTTGCAAGCCCCATTTTGCCAGATGCTGTGCAAACACATCATCAGAGACAGTCCCTGCTCTGGAGAGCCATCCTCATGGGGGTAGAGGGTTGGCTGGCTGAGAGTCTAAGAGTGGATAGGTGGTATGGCCAATCTGGTTTAGGGACTCTGCACATAATGGACCGCGGGGTCTCTTGAGATTCAGTGAGAGATCAGTATCAGGGGGTAGCCGTGTTAGTCTGTATCTACAAAAACAACAAGGAGTCTGGTGGCACCTTAAAGACTAACAGATTTATTTGGGCATAAGCTTTCGTGAGTAAAAACCTCACTTCTTCGGATGCATAGAGTGAAAGTACTTTCACTCTATGCATCCGAAGAAGTGAGGTTTTTACTCACGAAAGCTTATGCCCAAATAAATCTGTTAGTCTTTAAGGTGCCACCAGACTCNCTTTAGGAAAAAGAAGCCTCAGAAGTAAACTCACTCTAATAATGAAGTGCACCCAAATGTGAAATAAAAAGCCACTTTCCACAGGTACCTTTGGGAAAAGAAAGGTCTCAAGGGAATAACAGAGTAGGAGGATATGTCTTCAAGCACATTCCATTTTAGTTGAGGCCACCTTCAGAAGGATGCTCTAGTTGTCAAGAAGGACACATTGGCCACAGCTATATGAAATATAACAATAGTAATTGGCAGTGGGATAATAAATAATAGTTTTCACAGCAAGGAGCAGCCAGCACCAGTCTCCTGATCTCTCACTGATTTATTTGGGCATAAGCTTTCGTGAGTAAAAACCTCACTTCTTCGGATGCATAGAGTGAAAGTACTTTCACTCTATGCATCCGAAGAAGTGAGGTTTTTACTCACGAAAGCTTATGCCCAAATAAATCAGTGAGAGATCAGGAGACTGGTGCTGGCTGCTCCTTGCTGTGAAAACTATTATTTATTATCCCACTGCCAATTACTATTGTTATATTTCATATAGCTGTGGCCAATGTGTCCTTCTTGACAACTAGAGCATCCTTCTGAAGGTGGCCTCAACTAAAATGGAATGTGCTTGAAGACATATCCTCCTACTCTGTTATTCCCTTGAGACCTTTCTTTTCCCAAAGGTACCTGTGGAAAGTGGCTTTTTATTTCACATTTGGGTGCACTTCATTATTAGAGTGAGTTTACTTCTGAGGCTTCTTTTTCCTAAAGGCTTTTCTGTGATGATTTTTGGACGTGGCTCAGCATGTGCAAGCCAACAGGGGATCAGGCAATAGGTCAACAAACAGGAGAGAAAAATCAAATGTTCAGAATCACAGGGAGGAAATTCAAACCAATTGTATTCATCTGTACACAACAAATAATGAGAACTACAGTGAACAGCTGGGCTCACATTCCTGTGCAAAACTGAATCAGTGGCAAGAAGAAAACCAAAAAGCAGAGGAAGAGATCAGAGGGAGGTGGAAGTTACACAATTTCCATAGGGATGAACAAATAGAAGATAGGCAGCATGTTTAAAACAAACAAGAGGAAATACTTCTTCACACAATGCACAGTCAACCTGCGGAATTCCTTGCCAGAGGATGTTGTGAAGGCCAAGACTATAACAGGTTTAAAAAAATAACTAGGTAAGTTCATGGAGGATTGGTCCAGCAATAGCTATTAGCCAGGATGGGCAGGGATGCAAAACTATGCTCTGAAGTGTCCCTAGCCTATGTTTACCAGAAGCTGGGAATGGGCGACCTGGGATGGATCACTTGATGATTATCTGTTCTGTTCATTCCCTCTGAAGCACCTGGCATTGGCCACTGTTGGAAGACAGGATACTGGGCTAGATGGACAACTGATTTGACCCAGTCTGGCTATTCTTATGTTATGTTCTAACATAATTTTGGCATTAAGTCCTTGCTTTTCAGCCATTCTTATTTCTTGACCCCAAAAATCCCTTCTGAGATTCATGAAGCCATGATATAATAGGTAGAATCTGATTAGCCAAAGACTACTGTGAAAAAGGTTGGTGGAACACAAGTTAGGAAAAAATAAAAACCTGTCAAAACTACACACCAAACTCTCAACAAAGCATGCTCTGCATTGGTTTCCAGCATATAGCTAGTGCCCCTTCTTTTCTTACAGCTAGCCTTCTTCCTTGACTTTAACATGCCTTGAGGTTTCAGCAAGTCTAGCAATCTCGGCTGAATCAGCTGCTGTCTTCAAATTTTGCAAGTTCCAGAACTTCAGCAATCCCAACGAAGGTGCAGCATGAAAAGGGTGCGTCCGGAGGGCTGATTCCGATGGCAAATGTGTGTGCATGAGAGCTGGCCCTCATACAGGGAATGTGGGAATTGCCAGGTAGATGGTCAGCCAGGGATGTAAATATTTGTCACATTGGTTTGTCATCTGTATACCGTACTTTGGTTTAAAATGACTCAACGCAACCCTCCAGCTGTATGCATATCTGGTCCATGGAAAAGCCTGTTATTATGGGTGTTTCTCTCCTCCTCCCACTCTGGTACATTCCAACTGTTTGTTGCACTCGCTTGCTGTGTCCAGACTTAAATCAGACCCATATCTTGCAAACACACTTAAGCATGTGGTTAGCTTCATGCACGTGATTCCCATTGACTTCGATAGGACTTCTTACAATGCATACAGTTCTGCATATGCATAACGGGCTTGGCCTTAGATTATAAGCTCTTTGGGTCAGGAGCTGCCTTTTACTCGGCATACAGCACCTAGCACATTGGGTCTCTGATTCTGATTGAGGTTACTAGGCTCAATTAGAGGAATAATAACTATAGTTCATTTAAAAAAATATTATGATAACCCCTGTCTTTTACAGAGCACATTGCATAACTAGATCTCAAAGCGCTTACAAAGGAGGTCAGTGCCAGTATCCCATTTCACAGATGAGGCACACAGACATAACACAATTCACTCCAAATCCCTCAGCAGGACAGTGGTAGAGCTGGGACAAGCATCCAGAGCTCCTGAGTTCCAGCCCGCTCTGACAGGCCAGGACGAAGCTAGTGAAGAAGAGGAGAGTAAACTGGGCCAGCCCATTAGCACAGCCAGTAGTGCTCAGCACAGCCATGTTGGAGAAGTGGGTTTCATTCCTGTCCTCAGGCTTCCGCTTCTGAAGCTATTTTCATAGCCTCCCTTTGCACACCCATGCAAGGGGCAGGCACAGTCTGCACTCTGGTTATAAATCAGTGAGGCAGAGAATCTGTATCGTAAAGCACCATGCACTGGGCCTGGCAAGTGACAGAAAGGCACCAATGCTCATGTCTCCCTTCTCAACCTTTAATTGGAACATCTACATGTTTGTCCATCGCTATTTATACTATTTATATGTACAGCACCTAGTACAACGGGGCCCTGCTCTCACCTGAGTGCTATCAGAATATAAATAACATTACCAAAAGACTGGCGATCCTACAGGCTTCTCTGCATTTTCCTGTGGCGGAAGCTTTCAGATTTGCCCTTCACAGTGCACCTGAGGTAGGGGTGTAACCATTGCCTTGTCATGTAGTATTGTATGGCTCTGACTGACAGACACAGCTATTCTTAGCAATGGTAAAAAAGTATCATGAAACCTCTCCAATGTTTTGCAGATATCATATTAATAGTCTGATTTATTGTTACAGAGCCACAAATAAGGCTGAGTTTAAAAGCAAAGGGAAGCGGGGGTGAGGGTAGGGAAATCAAAGCAGACCATTAGGAAGAATGGTTATCTAGGCAGTTTGCTCTAGGCAAACAGTTAATCCAGACCTGGGAGAGAGAGAGCATTGGTAGTTAAAGCCCTTTAATGGCCTAAGTCCTATGATAATTAGTCCTGCCCTGGAGGTAGCTAAGAGTGAGCCACTCCAGCTTGAAATGGAGCTTGATCCACTGCTGAGGCCCTAATCCTCTCTGCACAATGAAAGCTGAACTAATTCACTGAGTAAACACTTTCTCCAGTTACTTACAAGCTGTCTTCTTTCAGCCCTATACCAAATAGATTCACTTTCAAGGGCTGGAGAGAAAATCAACTTTTTTTTTTTAAAGCAACTGAACTTGGCTGCAATGCGTTTGGACTTAAGTATCCAGAGCAAGGCTGGACTGAGATGGTCCTGCTTTTTCCCTGCAGGCATGCACGTGGCAGCCCTTTATTTTAGTCTATTACAATGGCAGGGAACAAAAAGGAATTTCCACTCCTATTTCCTTATGCTTCTTTCCCACTCTTCCTTTGAAAAGGAGTATCTTGAAGATGTTGGTAAGGTTTGTGTGAACCTTACAGACACTTGGCTTTTAAAACACGCTGCATGTTTTTAGCTCACCCAAAGGCTTAAAGTGGCACATGAATTAAAAGAAAATTAAATCGTCAAGCAAAGAAACTTCAAATATCTTCAATGATTGTAGCTGCCATCAGATTTTCCCCGCTTTTTTTTTAATGAAATGGAAGTATCCAATCTTTAGCATTTAACCACTTTTGTATGCCCCTGGAATATAATGCATATGATGCATGCCCTCACAGTCCATGAAATGTTAATACTCCTGTCACTAAGGGCAAAATCTTGCCACCAGAGCTTCAGATGCTTATCTGTGTAAAGTGAAATAAAATAAGGTGTGATGTGGGTAGACTCAAGGAACTGATGCTCTTTGAACACTCCAGACTTCATTGCATGCTGACATCCAGCTCTATAGGTTTTTCATGTTCCATATGCTGCTGGCACAAGAGGTAACATGGAGAAAGGATGGTTTAGTTCTTCAGGCACTAGACCAGAACGCTATAAAGCAGAGTTCGATTCTGCAATATATATATGCTGTTTCCATATGTCTGATGTTTTTAAAAGGTTGCTTGCAGAGTTGTACCCATGTTGGTTCCCAGGATATTAGAGAGACAAGATGGGTGAGGTAATATCTTTTATCGGACCAATTTCTGTTGGTGAAAGAGACAAACTTTCAGGCTACATTCAGCCCAGACCTGAAGAAGAGCTCTGTATAGCTCAAAAGCTTGTCTCTCTCACCAATAAAAGTTGGTCCAGTAAAAGATATTACCTCACCCACCTTGTTTTTTAAAGGGACATTTACTTCAGACTATCATTTGAAACTCTCAGAAAGATAGGAAACACCTCAATAATACTGGACATAAATACATATGGAAAATAATTTACTACAGTCATCCATAATTTTACACTTTAAGGATGAGGCAAAAGGGTAGAGTTTTCTTCTGAGATTATATGAACCCCATAGGCAAGATGCTCAGCTGTTGTAACTCAGCATGGCTTTATTGACCTCAGTGAAGCTATGCCAATGAGGACTGGACCGTATGTGCATGAGACGAAGATCATTGCATTTTTTTAAGTTTTAAAATTGACAATATTTCAAAATTTCAAGTGTAAAAATTAAAGAAGAATCAAGAAAGTTTGATGAACTATTCAGGATTTTCCCCTTTGTATTTCCAGCATCAATAAAGCTGGTCATTTTTCAACCTTCCAAATTATGAATTTGAAAAAAGGGAGAGAAATTTAAGAAAAGCTGCAAAATGTATCCTCCCCCTCCCAGCACTTGCATGGCAAAAGTGCTTATTCCAATTATGATTACAGATTTGCTAGTGGCCTTTCAGATAGCTTGGAGAGGTAATACATAAGATGTGGGGTGGGCAGGAAAAAATTATAGCAGAGGAGGCAAGAATAATGAGTTTGGGGGTAATGGACCGAGAATAATGGAGCAAAGTTTAAGCTGGAGAGGAAAGGGCAGATTTTTGCAATATTGCAGAAGAAGGAGAGATAAAGTGCAAGCAGATTGGACATTTATGCTCCAAGTGTTGTAACTCTACCTTTGTAATCACAGTTGGAATAAACACTTTATACTTTTCTCATGCAAGGGCTGGTAAAGAAAAAAGGAAAAACGTTTTGCAGAGTTTATTTCAAACCACTTCATACACTTGGAACAGTTTCCCATGTTCTGTTCTTCACATACACTTTTCCTAAGATTGCTCCTGTAAACACTCTTTATTATATCTTCTAGCGATTTATCTTCAGGTTGTTGCTGCCCACATATATTGTGGTTGAATTGTTATCCTGTGTCTTTTGTTGGTCTTTCTGAATGAAATCATAAAATGCAATGGGCGGGAACAATCCCAAGAAGAACGTTCTACTTGTTAGAAGCTTGGAACGAAAGTCACATTACTGCTGACATGACATGGCTTCCAGGAACTGACAGGCAGACACATGGCATGGCTTTCCCCTCAGACAAGTTTGGCACAAACCAAATCCGACTACTCTTACAGTTGGATTTTGGAATCAGCCTCTAGGTGATGGTAAATATGAGTTGACAGAGTGTCTGGCAGGGAAGTTACACAACGTTTAACATGTTTGTGCTATGACAGAGTCACTTGAATCTTGAGGACTGGGCCCCAGGGTCAGCAGATTAACATTTCTGTTATTTCCAACAGGACCTTGGTATTACTTGTAATATAAATGTGCATTAGATAAAGTGAGGAAGATAATTCAGTTTGTGAGTGCAAACCAAAATATCCACTTTGACCTCTCCAAATCTGTGTAGGACTAGCCATAGTAAAATGTTTCAGAGTGGTAGCCGTGTTAATCTGCAGCAGTAAAAAGAATGAGGAGTACTTGTGGCACCTTAGAGACTAACAAATGTATTTGGGCATAAGCCTTCGTGGGCTAAAACCCACTTCATTGGATGCATGCAGTGGAAAATACAGTAAGAAGCTATATATACACAGAGAACATGAAAAAATGGGTGTTGCCATACCAACTTTAACAAGACTAATCAATTAAGGTGGACTATTATCAGCAGGAGAAAAAAACGTTTGTAGTGATAATCAGAATGGCTCATTTCAAACAGTTGACAAGAAGGTGTGAGTAACAGTAGGGGGAAAATTAGCATGGGGAAATAGGTTTTACTTTGTGTAATGACCCATCCACTCCCAGTCTTTATTTAAGCCTAATTTAATGGTGTCCAGTTTGCAAATTAATTCCAGTTCTGCAGTTTCTTGTTGGAGTCTGATTTTGAAGTTTTTTTGTTGAAGAATTGCGACTTTTAGGTCTGTAATTGAGTGACCAGGGAGTCTGAAGTGTTCTCGGACTGGTTTTTGAATGTTATTATTCTTGATGTCTGATTTGTGTCCATTTATTCTTTTGTGTAGAGACTGCCCGGTTTGGCCAATGTACATGGCAGAGGGGCATTGCTGGCACATGATGGCATATATCACATTGGTAGATGTGCAGGTGAACGAGCCTCTGATGGTGTGGCTGATGTGATTAGGTCCTATGATGGTGTCCCTTGAATAGATATATGGACAGAGTTGGCAACGGGCTTTGTTGCAAGGATAGGTTCCTGGGTTAATGTTTATGTTGTGTGGTGTGTGGTTGATGGTGAGTATTTGCTTCAGGTTGGGGGGCTGTCTGTAAGCGAGGACTGGCCTGTCTCTCAAGATCTGTGAGAGTGAGGGATCATCCTTCAGGATAGGTTGTCGAACCTTGATGATGCACTGGAGAGGTTTTAGTTGGAGGCTGAAGGTGACGGCTAATGGCGTTCCGTTACTTTCTTTGTTGGGCCTGTCCTGGAGTAGGTGACTTCTGGGTATTCTTCTGGCTCTGTCAATCTGTTTCTTCACTTCAGCAGGTGGGTATTTTAGTTTTAAGAACGCTTGATAGAGATCTTGTAGTTGTTTGTCTCTGTCTGAAGGATTGGAGCAAATGTGGTTGTATCTTAGAGCTTGGCTGTAGACAATGGATCGTGTGATATGGTCTGGATGAAAGTTGGAGGCATGTAGGTAAGTATAGCAGTCAGTAGGTTTCCGGTATTAGGTGGTGTTTATGTGACCATTGCTTATTAGCACTGTAGTGTCCAAGAAGTGGATCTCTTGTGTGGGACTGGTCCAGGCTGAGGTTGATGGTGGGATGGAAATTGTTGAAATCATGGTGGAATTCCTCAAGGGCTTCTTTTCCATGGGTCCAGATAATGAAGATGTCATCAATGTAGTGCAAGTAGAATGGGGCGTTAGGGCATGAGAGCTGAGAAAGCGTTGTTCTAAATCAGCCATAAAAATGTTGGCATACTGTGGGGCCATGCGGGTACCCATAGCAGTGCTGCTGACTTGAATGTATATATTGTCCCCAAATGTGAAATAGTTGTGGGTGAGGACAAAGTCACAAAGTTCAGTCACCAGGTTTGCCATGACATTATCGGGGATACTGTTCCTGATGGCTTGTAGTCCATCTTTGTGTGGAATGTTGGTGTAGAGGGCTTCTACACCCATAGTGGCCAGGATGGTCTTTTCTGGAAGATTATCAATGGATTGTAGTTTCCTCAGGAAGTCAGTGGTGTCTCGAAGATAGCTAGGAGTGCTGGTAGAGTAGGGCCTGAGGAGAGAGTCTATATAGCCAGACAATCCTGCTGTCAGGGTGCCAATGCCTGAGATGATGGGGTATCCAGGATTTCCAGGTTTATGGATCTTGGGTAGCAGATAGAATACCCTTGGTTGAGGTTCTAAGGGTGTGTCTGTGCAGATTTGTTCCTGTGCTTTTTCAGGGAGTTTCCTGAGCAAATGGTGTAGTTCTTTTGGTAACCCTCAGTGGGATTAGAGGGTAATGGCCTGTAGCATGTGGTGTTAGAGAGCTGCCTAGCAGCCTCTCATTTATATTCCAATCCAGGGGTAGGCAACCTATGGCATGCATGCCGAAGGCAGCACGCAAGCTGATTTTCAGTGGCACTCACACTGCCCAGGTCCTGGCCATAGGTCTAAGGGGCTCTGCATTTTAATTTAATTTTAAATGAAGCTTCTTAAACATTTTTAAAACCTTATTTACTTTACATACAACAATCGTTTAGTTATATATTATAGACTTATAGAAAGAGACCTTCTAAAAAATGTTAAAATGTATTACTGGCAGACGGAACCTTAAATTAGAGTGAATAAATGAAGACTCGGCACACCCTTCTGTAAGGTTGCTGACCCCTGTTCCAACCTATTCATGATGAAGACAGCACCTCCTTTGTCAGCGTTTTTTACTATGATGTTGGAGTTGTTCCTGAGGCTGTGGATGGTGTTGTGCTCTGCACGGCTGAAGTTATGGGGCAAGTGATGCTGCTTTTCCACAATTTCAGCCCATGCACTCAGCGGAAGCACTCTATGTAGAAGTCCAGTCTGTTGTTTCGACCTTCAGGAGGAGTCCACGCAGAATCCTTCTTTTTGTAGTGTAGGTAGGAAGGTTTCTGTGGATTAGTGTGCTGTTCAGAGGTGTGTTGGAAATATTCCTTGAGTCAGAGACATCGAAAGTAGGATTCCAGGTCACTGCAGAACTGTATCATGTTTGTGGGGGTGGAGGGGCAGAAGGAGAGGCCCCGAAATAGGACAGACTCTTCTGCCAGGCTAAGAGTATAGCTGGATAGATTAGATGTTGGGTGAGTTAAGCGAACCACTGTTGTGGCCCCTTGTGGCATGTAGTAGTTTAGATACTTTAGTGTCCTTTTTCCTTTGTAGAGAAGCAAAGTGTGTGTTGTAAATGGCTTGTCTAGTTTTTGTAAAGTCCAGCCATGAGGACGTTTGCGTGGAAGGTTGGCTTTTTATGAGAGTAACCAGTTTTGAGAGCTCATTCTTAATCTTTCCCTGCTTGCTGTATAGGATGTTGATCATGTGGTTCCGCAGTTTCTTTGAGAGTGTGTGGCACAATCTCTCAGTATAGTATGTGTGGTATGTAGATTGTAATGGATTTTTTTGTCTTCAGTCCTTTTGGTATGATGTCGATCTGTTTGCATTTGGAAAGGAAGATGATGTCTGTCTGTATCTGTACGAGTTTTTTCATGAAGTTGATGGATTTCCACTTCATACGGCTAAATTCAGTGCCTTGCATGGTGACAGGTTTCAGAGTGGTAGCCATGTTAGTCTGTACCAGCAAAAAGAACGAGGAGTACTTGTGGCACCTTAGAGACTAACAAATTTATTTGGACATAAGCTTTTGTTGACTAAAACCCACTTCATCAGATGCATGCAGTGGAAAATACAGTAGGAAGAGCCAGTGTGAACCCTGAACCTGTGCTGTGGGAATGTGGATTGGCAAACCATTCCCACACTCATATCCTCCCTGAAGCAGATGAGAGGTCAGAGAGGGGCCAGGAGTTGTCGGGTCTTGGCTACACTTTCTCCAGAGCAGCTGGGCCAGTGCCTTATTGTGGTGGGGGTAGTACTTGATGTTACCAAAGATCATAGTTTTATTGATATTCTCACAGAATTTGGTGTTTGGCTCAAAGCTCCAGGCCCTGGAGTCATGTGAAACTCAGCTTTTGTGGAAAAGATAAGCTAAGTTCCTAGCTCTCATGGTGGCAGAGAAAAGCCTGAAAACACGACCCTTGTAGGTTCAAGAGCCAGAAGGTAAATAAACAGGTGATTAGGCATTAATAACAAGAATTTTTGTTATAAACTGGGGACACGTCACTTGGAAGTAACAGAGGAGGAGAAGGACCTCAGAGTATTGGTTGATCACAGGATGACTATGAGCCACCAATGTGATATGGCTGTGAAAAAAGCTAATGTGGTCTTGGGATGATGCATCAGGCGAGGTATTTCCAGTAGAGATAAGGAGGTGTTAGTACCATTATACAAGGCACTGGTGAGACCTCATCTGGAATATTGTGTGCAGTTCTGGTCTCCCATGTTTAAGGCACAGAGAAGGGCTACTAGGATTATCCGACGAATGGAAAACCTGTCTTATGAAAGGAGACTCAAAGAGCTTGGCTTGTTTAGCCTAACCAAAAGAAGGCTGAGGGGAGAAATGATTGCTCTCTATAAATATATCGGAGGGATAAATACCAGGGAGGGAGAGGAATTATTTAAGCTCAGTACCAATGTGGACACAAGAACAAATGGATATAAACTGGCCATCAGGGAGTTTAGACTTGAAATTAGTGACACACGGAGCATGGGGTTGCATTGCTGACTATCTTGGCCAATAGCCATTCATGGACTTCTTCTCCATGAACTTATCTAGTTCTTTTTTTAACTATGTGATGGGGTGTCCATCCTACACAGTATTGGAAGGGGTTAAGATGGCCATACAGGCCAATTAACTCCCCAGGCTGCACTTGTAGGAAGAGCCAATTGATTGCATGCAGGCTCACCTGTGCAGGAACAGGTAGGGCCTATAAAGCCAGGAAGTTGGCTATAGAACAGGGGACTGCAGTAAATCAGGCTGCTGCCACTGCCTGAGTAGGAGTTGGGAGGCTGGCAAACCCAGAGGGAGGAGAAGCCAGATAAGTAAATAGGAATAAGCCCAGGGATACAGCAGAAAGGGGTAGGATCATGCAGAGACCTTGGCTGCTTGTTCCAGGGTCCCTGGGCTGGAACCCAGTGTAGAGGGTGGGCGCGGGTTCCCCTACCAGAAAATGGGAAGTTGGCAAGGGCATTGGATACACCAGCTGAAGAAGTCCCAGTGTTTTGAATCTCCCCTCACACAGAAGCTGTTCCGTACCCCTAATCTCTGCACCTTTTCCAATTCTAATCATCTTGATGAGGTGACCAGAACTGCATGCAGTATTTAAGGTGTGAGCGTACCATGGATTTATATAGTGGCATTATATTTTCTGTCTTATTATCTATCCCTTTCTTAATGGTTCCTAATATTGTTAGTTTTTTTGACTGCCGCCGCTGCATAGGGAGTGAATGTTTTCAGGGAACTGTCCATGATGACTCCAAGATCTCTTTCTTGAGTGCAGGACCATTGATAGCTGCAGGCCAGCTTCTGAGATACTACTCAGTGTGAGTAAGTGTATAACTCCACGAGTAGCCCCAGTGGGTCAAGTGACTCGGGCTCATGCTAGAGAGCTAAAAGTAGCAATGTAGATAGGTCAAGCTCAGTTGGCCCAGGCTCTGAGACTGGCTGCCACAGATTTTTCTTTTGCAGTGTAGACATACTCACGGCGACTCAGACTACATGGAGTAATGGGAAGTGCGAATACACATCCCTCCCTGGAGTAGGTGCGTGAGGATCTAGTAGGATGCGCAAATAATGGGTGGAGCTAGGGTTCAACTCCCCCCCCACACACACACCATTTGCCAGCAGGAGCAGCTAAGGCTGTCCAGTGAGTAGGGACAGAATCTCACTACTGGTATAGCCTAGCAGTAAATTACTGCCCTGGGCAGCCAACAGGGAGCAGGGAGAGAATGGTGGGTCACTGAGCCACAGATCTGTCCTGGGATGCTCCCAGGGCAGTATAGCAACGCATACAGCGATAAAACACGGTCCAGTGGGACCAGTTCTGCAGTCAGGTGCCACTCAGCATGAGTATGGGTATGAGAATCTGCCCATTGATACAACATGAGAGAAAGAAAGGTCTGTCAACACTCTTTGGACTCAGTGATGAGGGAAAGTGAGGCAGTGACTTGAGCAACCCTGTTTTATGAACGCTTTCCCTTGTAGAAAACTTGTTGGTGAGCATCATTACTAGAGTTGCTTGGAGCTAGGGAAAAAGAAATCAGTTTTGAAGTGCCTGTTCATATATATATATATTTTTCTTATGCAAGGAAAATGGAAAAGGAGTGTGTGTGGGGGGAGGAACCCCTCCTTGCATTAGCAGCTGCTTCTGTCTCGAGGCACTGTGGAGATGATACCTCATCCCATCCATTCAGCAACCCATTATCATTTTCCCTCCTTCCCATTATTCCCCTTCAACCTTATCAGATGCAAGCATCGCCTCAGACGCTCCAACTGGAGTCTTGTAATTGTCCCTGGTTAGAGCTCGATAGCACCTTGAACCGCCAGAGCAATCTCTGCTTTCAAAAAAAAAAAAAAAAGGTCTCTACAAGGAGACGATGAGAGAATTTGCCTGTGGCTACGTGGGCTATTTAATAGCTAAGTCTCTCTGTCACTCGCACACAGATAAATGGGAAGTTTTTTTATTTATCGCCAGCCTTTTTAGACTGCCTGTTAGGCAGTGATCACACCAGTTATTACAGGGCTTGTATTATGATCATTTCCTTAGGGCCTATGGCAGAGAGGGAGGGGCCCAGGACAGCCAGGTGGAGCAGTGGAAGGGGAGGGGAAGGAAAGTGTAAGATGGGGTGGGGGTGGCTTCAGGGAGAAACAGAATGTTGAGAATATTTTGTTGGGCACATCAGTGGGGGACAGGAACCTGGAGTCCAACACACAGATGCCCCTGTCTTGTGCAAATTGAGTGTGAAAAGCTCCTGACTCAGATGAGTCAGGCCTTACACCCATTTTGCCCAGGCCTGTATGACAGCGCAAGACACAAGGCAGGGACAGAGAGTAGAATGGAAATAAATGAAGAGGATCTCAGTGTAGTGGCACATGTTCATCTGCGACAAAGGAGGGCACTTCGTTGTAGATTCACAGTCACTAAGACAGGCTTGGCTCATGGGCCACGTAGCCAATAAAAACAGCAAACTGGGGAAAAGGAGACTAAGTAGCTGGGGTGAAATCCTGGCCTTATTGAAATCAATGTCAAAACTCCCACTGACTTCAGTGGGGTCAGGATTTCACCCCTGGAATGGGAACCAACAGATCCATGCTCATCGGCTTGCAATTCTGTGTTGTGTTTCAGTAGAATGTCATGGCCCTTCAGATGTCTGCGGGTCAGCAGCACTGAAGACAATCCCCTGATGAACCAAGCCTCGTTCATGGCACAGTTTCACTGCAGTTTTTACTATGTAGCTGACTTTAACACACACAGATTCAGAATGGCCTATTTTCCTTTAGAAGACTGGGAGATAGCTGTTAAGAACCACTGCTGTAGTTGAAACATTACTGTCCATGTGTGCCTTCATGTTCAAATCTTCCTACCAGGGTCAAATCAAAGCAGTACATCAGAGCATTGAAAGCCACTTCTGCCTAAGCGCTATCAAATATCACCGCTATGTCCCAGCAGGTTTGGCATTAGACCTGTTCCAATAAAGTCACACACTTCTTTTTCTTTTTAAATGGGAAATGTGCATTTCCCCCCACTCTCCTCTTACTCAAAAACATCTGAACCAGGGACTCCACACTTTAGACCTGCGAAAGGAAGAAGGTTTAGCAGTAAAAGTCCATGGAGTACAGTGATTTTAGAGGCTTCCATTGTTGAGTGCCTGACTTGAGACACCTTAAAAGGGCCTGAGTTTCACTGGGGAGGCGCTCAACGCTTTCTGAAAATCAGCCCCCTTGAAGGTGTCTTAAGCAGGGAATCCAAAAATTGAGGCACCTAAAGTCACCAATCATTCCTGACAATTCAAGCTATGAGCTTTCCTATAAAAGTAACAACATCAGCTACTTATTTATCTTCTCGTCTCCTCCTGATCCTCAGGTTCCTGCTCCAAATTAGAGTCTCCACATTTTCCAGTCTCCTGTTTCCAATTAAATTGGCTTTAATGTCATTTGATAACTTTTGTCTTTCAGTTATTTGCTGACCCAACTTTTAGTTTTTCGCTGTGATAGTTTCCATGAGCTCTCCTATGTCATCCAGGCTTTCTTTTCTAGTCCTGGCAGCTGGGAGAAAACATCTTGATGCTTTTCTTTTAAAGAAGACATAGAAAAGATTACAAATGGATTTGTGCTATGTTTTCTTAATTTAAGTTGTATGTCTGGAAGGCCTAAAGGGTTATTCATTCAGTTAAGACTTCTTTTCCTGCTTGCATTTACATTAAAAGTTCAGAGGTTTTTTATAATCTGTTTTTTTCCAGGAAGACTCTGGATGACTAGAAATCCAGAAGTATTATGTCATCAGAAATACTATGCAACTGAGACCTGCCTGAATGAGGGAGATTTTGTTTGCCATTGCTAACAGTAATTTAATTCACATGCCTGAGAAACACTTGGGTTAATGGGTGTATTTGCTAAAGATTCAATACCCACCACCTCTTCAGTCATCAGGGCTGAGAATACTCAGAAGCCACATCTCATATGAGTTCTCCAGCAAAAACCAGGATGGTTCTGACTTGACATTCCCAAATCCTGATATTTCAAAGAGGGGAAAAATAAGAAGAATTTAAAAAACAAACCCCACCACCTTTTCTGGTTATTTCTGCTGTGGTTAATTTCAACTCTGAATGTCCCCAAACTAGCAAACAATGAATATTTCTATATCCTCCTGTTAGCTATTCAGTTTTTGTAGATGTAAGAGACAGGTGTGTGTACCTTTTGGGCTTGTGGTTCAGCTCCACTTTCCCCACCTCTATCACTATCAGCTCACTAGTCTATTCCCTGCTCAGTTATAGGGAGACAACAGCCAACCACTGGATCCAGGTGACCTTCCACTTTCAGATTGTGCAATGCTTGCATGCAGGAATTTTCCCTTACCTCCCATTCTGATAACTTAGCAATTCTGGCACAATAGAGAGAATGTAAATGCCATGGTGGCTTTTACATTTAAACGATCAGATCAGAGGAGCTGAGCAGAAGAGCTAGTGACTCTGGCAGTGCCACAACAGAAAAGTTACAGTTTAAGATGTTCTTTCCCAGATCATCTCACATCCCCGAATGATGCATCCTTCTTCTTGCTTGCCTTGACATCTGCAACCATGTGATCCTCAAGTCCATTCCAAACGCTGCTGCAGAGAACAGTTACCCCTTTACATTGCTCCATGGGCTTCCCTTCTCCCACCACCATTTTATGCAAACTTGTCCTAATTTTCAAAGCCGTTCACAACTTAGCCCAGCCCTACCTAGCTTCTCACACGATCGACGCTCTGCCAGTGGCACCAGCCTTGATCACACGTTTGTCCATACCTCCTGCCAGCACCTTCACGCTTTCCCACATGCTGCCCCCTGCAGGTAGGAAAGAATCTCTGTGAAAATCCACAAAGCTACCACCTTATCCTCCTTCAGATCCCATCCCTTCTGCCATGATGTCCACTGAAAACAGCCCTCTGGTAACAGTGAGGCAGGTGGCAAGCTGTGATTTCTGTGACAGCTACTGAACATCTAGGAATCATGCACATGGCTGACCTATGCCTTTCCTCCCTTCCCGCCTCTGTCTCAACCCTCATCTTTTAGATTGTAAATTCTTTGGAGGCAGGGCCTCTCCTATACTATATATTTGTATAGTGCCTAGCCCTGAGCAGACAGCCAGCTGTCAGGGCCACAGATAACTAACAAATTAACTTTGTTATATATGACATTCCCTTTATTTTTTAAAAGAAAGGCACCATCAAGTCAAATTTGACCTAAAAAAATGATGTTTGGTACAAATATACTCACCAAAATGTTTCTGTGACTTTAAAAAAACACCCCAAAAAAACACATTCCCTTGAGTAGAATTGGGCCAGATATTGCAGTGGAATAGTTTACTTGCCAAAAATGCAGCTTTGGTCAACCCCAAAGTATTCACGATTTTGACACAGGCTTTGTCTACACTACACAGCTTTTAGTGACAGGGCTGCTGCTAAAAGTCGCGCCCTGTAGCCTCTGTTTGTCAGCTCTCCTGCTGACAAAACACTTCCACCCCCAACGAGCGGCATTTGCGTTGTTGGCAGAAGAGCACTCCTGCTGACAACACGCTGTTCACACCGGCACTTGTCACCAGCAAAACTTTTGTCTTTTGGGGGGGGGAGGGGGTTTAACACCTCTGAAAGACAAAAGTTTTGTCGTTCAATTGCCAGTGTAGGCAAAGCCACAAATTTGCTGAATATTTTCTTCTAAAAAAAATAATTGGGATTTACATGCCATTCACAAAATAACCAGAGGAAGTAGTGTGGCCCCTTCTTGTAAGTTTAGGCCTAGGGATGCTCACATAGACCTAGCCCAGGTCTACACTAAGATATGCAACTTCAGCTACGTGAATAGCGTAGCTGAAGTCGGTATATCTTAGGTTGACTTACCTGGCCGTGAGGACGGCGGCGAGTCAACCGCTGCCGCTCCCCCGTCGACTCCACTTCCATCTCTCGCGAGCTGGAGTTCCGGAGTCGATGGGGAGCGCGATCGGGGATTGATTTTATTGCGTCTACACTAGACACCATAAATCGACCCCCGATAGATCAATCACTACCCGCCGATCCGGCTTCATTTCTCCCTGCAGTGTAGAGAGGGGACTTGAACTTGGGTCTCTTATCTCTCAGATGCATACCCTAAGCATTTGATTGTAGGATATTCTTATATAGGATCCATCAGTCTCTCCTGTTCAACTTTGTATAACTCATTATTGGTGCAACAACTTGAAACTCCTCACTCCTAGATATGTGCCGTACCACCAAGCTACAGAGTCACTCTTACTAGCCCAATGACTATTAATTGCCATTCATAATGTCCCCTCTCCACATCAGAGGTATTTTAACTCAGGTCTTCTACATGCCAGCTGAGTGCCCCAACCACTGGGCCATAAGGAGGCCATCAAAGCCATGATTTTCTCCACTGGCCATTTTGGGTATCGAGCCCTTTTAAAATGCTCAAAAAAAAATCTCTTTTGGATGGAACAAAACATGTTTCATTTGACCCAAAACAGATTATTTTTTATTTGCCACAATTTTGTTTTGCAATTTTCAGATTCGGTTTGACCTGAATGAATTCTCCTCCACCCCCCACCAACATTTTTCAGAACAGTTGGTGAACTGAAATATCTGTTATTTGTCCAGCTCTTCCTTAAGTCTGTCTGGAAGACGGGAGGGAGGAATGTTGTGAAGTCAAAAGAAAACACAAGGAGGTACACAGTCACTCCCACAGATTCCAGGACACATACCACAAATTGAGCAGACAAGAGACTTAAAAGAAAGGAGATGCTAGGGTAAGATGATGGTTTTAAGAACAAGCCTCCCAAGCTAAAAATATTCCATCCATTCCCCATTTTGGAACTAGATCTCTCTTAAGTGTCTCACACTGAGAAGACGCCTGCCATAGCCCTGGTAATCTTGTTGCTCCTTCCAGCCCCAGTGTCCTGTTCTCATACCAGTGTCACCCTTCTGCAGAGCAGTAGCAGAAGTCAGGGAATTGCAAGTCAGCTTCCCAGTGGAGGAAGTCACATGGAGTCTGAATCTAGGCTAAATGTAACTAGCTTTACTACACATATACACCAGTCCTGGGACAGAGATGGTAAAATAGCATGCAGGGTTATCCCTTCCTCCAGGACTCTCAGCCCTACACCCATTCCCAGTACCCAGAGAGCAACTCTGCCTTGAGAATAGACTCTAATCAGAGCCCAAGGATGGACATTTGCTCTCACACTAAAAATGAGGAAGCTTGTGTACTACCATACCACCTGGTGAGGCTGACTATCACAATGTAATTCTGTTTGTATGGTTGCTTTTGTGAGTTTACCTTTTAAACAGTTATAGAATAAATGCTATAACATAAGAGCATTGTATTTAGCAGTGAGGAAACTACACCAGAGACTTCCTGGGTGACCTTACAGAAGGCAGGCTGGCAGATGAATCCATGCTGAGTGGATTTAGCATCAATATATTTGTAAGAGGAATCTGTGACATTGTCCAGAATATATACATGGGATATAAATGCAACCCACTGTTTAAAATGCCAGCAGCGCATAGTACCTTACACACCATGGCTGACACTGGTGGAGCTGCACTGGGGCATGGTGGGAAATGAATGAGAAATAAGCCTAGTGTAAACAAGGCCAAAGGGAGAATTCCATGTGAGCAGGGGGGCCACCCAATCAGATTGCAGCATACAAATTCAATGGCCTTTTATTTCATTTCAATGCACTAAATGATTCCATTGAGGGCAGCACTTGGCTTGCCGGGCTATTCTTCCAGCAACACCAAGAAATTGTAACAAGATAGAAGGAAGGACTGGCTGTGGAGCTCATTGGTAAATCAGAACATTAGGGAAGAATCAGCTACCGAAGAGCCAATTGAGATTTATACATCAGAATTTGGCATTAAAATGTGAGAGCTGGATCCATAAAGCTGATCTTAACTGTACCAGGACTTTGCAGTTCCAGCATATAAATCAGTCTCTTGTATTCCCAATGCAAAGAGAAGATTGGTAAATGAACACTTTCCACTTAGAACTTATTGGCATGCCTTGTGATTACGTTGCAGGATTTGTAAACCCGGTTTAGGGTTTGTAAATCTATTTCCTGACTTATAAGCCAATCGAACGTTTCAGAAGTCACTCAGGTAGCTAAATCTGATGCGAAAAGACACAGTTTGTAAATCAAAATGCAGCTCCTTGGTTCCCTGAAAGGATTTGTGAATCTGAATGGAGATATCTAAATCTGGTTTCTTAAAGGGCCGATTTCTAAATAACCCCCCCCAAGAATACTTTAGCTCGTGGCACATTGAGTCAGGATGTGCAAAATGGCCTTGACATGGAGGTCCAGTGCTGTCCATCAAACAGACCTGAGACCTAGTGGCAACAATATGTATGCTGCAGCAGATTTACCCTTCGTTAACAAGGAAAAGGCCCGGGACCCTGTGTCTCAGTGTGGCATTATGATGGGGATGTTTTGGGAAGGATTACCAGGAGGGGAGACTACACAGCTTTTTCTAGCAGACAATTGCTGTCCCCACCTATTTAAGGACACAAGTGGCACTTAGTTAGGGTCATGAACTGCATCCCATCTCTCCTACAAATGCAGACATGCCCTAACAGTGTTTCTCAAATGCGGCCACCAGGGGCTTTTCTTGCAGCCACAGCCTCCTGGGTGGTGATGCGGGGAGAGAGGGGGGAGAAAGCAGCAGCCCCTCCCCTGGGGCTGTCAGCAGTGGTTGGGCCCTAGCCACCTCTGGAAACAGAAAAGGTGGTGGGTGGCAGGCTCCATCCCTGGGGCTTTGGGTTCCATCTCTAGGCTCTGTCTCTGGGCATGGGGCTTTGGGCTCCATTCCCTGACTGTGAGATGACGGGCTCTGCCCCGAGCTCACCCCACACAATCACCCCGGCTCTGCTGCCTCTCCCATTACCCTACTACCTCCATAACCACATCCCTATTCAGGGCTTAATTTGTCCCCGGGCTTGCCAGGACTGAGTAAGTCTGCTGTGAAAAAGTGACATTTGTATATTTGTTAATATCACTTTTCACAGCACACTTACTAGCTAGCAAGTCTTAAAAAAAGCAAAAGAAACAATAAGAAAAAAACAAGAATGGAGAAAGCACCTTGTGTTTCTATTCTGTTTAGGTTCAATAAAGAATAGAGACAACTGTACATTATTTTTTTATTATTGAGTGTACAGAAAAAACCTACATAAATAAAATTACAATGATTTGGATATGTATATTTATTTGTTTTTCCTAAAGTTAATTAAGTATTTTAGGAAAAATTGTCAGAGCGGCCACCAGCAAGAGTAGGTGGCCACACTCTGAGGCCACCAAAAAATGTGGAGTGAGAACCCCTGCAACTCCAGAAGGACCTCTTTGCTTCGCAATTTCCACTGGGGCTGTGGGCGAGTGTTCTCCCATTACATGGTGCCTCAAAAGTTTAATATTATAAAAGTATCTTATGTTAAAAAAAATCTACAGTTCTAAAACTTTTTTTTAAATGCATTTAAATTTTAAGCTGGGGATTTATAAATGGGCTATTAAACTTTAAGAGTTTCATTATAGTTTTTTTTTAAAACCATAATTACTTTAGGTAGGGGAGGAGGGTTAGTTCTATTTTATTCCTGGTGGAAACTATACATATATATGAAGTATCCATATAAAAGCTGGAACTGAGCTTATATTAATACAGTTTAACTGATATTCAATAACTTCACCCTCCCTTTTTCCTATTGTCCATATTTAAATACTTCAAAAAGAATTCTAATCAAGTGGAAATTAATAGGGAAGGAAAGACTAGGGCTAGCAGGAGAGGGCTCTAATCCCACTATCTCTTAATATTTCAAAGTCTCTTTTATTTTCCTAATAAAAAAAGAGAGAGAGAGAGAAAGTGGAATTAATCCAGTGCTCTGAACTGTCCTCTCGTCTTACTGCTTTAAATAAATTCCAAGAGCATATTACACATGAGAAGGCCATCCCTGGCCAGTTGCCAACCTGTGCTGTCACTTCCCAACTTTTCCCTCCTGCCTTCCCAACGGATGGGATTGGTGCGGGAGGACAGCGCTGGTAGCTTTGCCACTCTCAGGCGTTAAATAAAAAACAAACAAACCCATGCCACAAAAAATCCTGAGCTTGGCTGAAAAATCGTAAGACTTTAACAAATAAAAAAGATCCAGCATTGGGTTCTTTTTGTCTGCCTTCTGGTTTCTGAGCTCTCTGAATGCATTCAGGTCTCATTTTGGGGGTATTTTCTTGCAACCCCCAGGACTAGAAACTTACTTTAAAAAGACCCTGAGACTCTCAAATTTAAAGTGACATGACTCTAGAACTGGGACTTTGGAAAGACACCAAATCTTGTGTGATTCATGATAATTTCATGAAAGTTGGCAGCACTGCAATGGAAGTCTCGAAAGCTTCCACTGTGCATCTGTGCCTGTGAAAATCTTTCAGTTATATCCCCAGAGGTCTAGTCTACACCAGCATGCTCAGCTATTTTTCTATTTAGGTTTAATGAAAAAATGTTGGACCACCAAAGTTTCTGCTGCCCAGAAATGAATCAAAGGAGATAAAATCACTGTATAGATAGTTCTCCAAAAACAAACAAACAAAGCAAAACAAAAACCCCAAACAAACCCTGGAATGAATTACCTGTAGCTCAGATTCTTGTCCTCTGAAGATATAGGGCCAGGTCCTTTGACTTCAAAGGAGATCCTCCAGCTGAGGATCTAGCCCATAGAAATGACCACACTTGGGCTCATGCCCCATATTAGGTGGGAACTTCTCTAGCTTAATATTCACAAGTACTGACCACATGGCACACCTATGGAGGATACCAGGGTGTCACCAGGGGTCAGTTCCTTTCACAGAAGGAGATGAAATACTGCCAGATAGGTAGCCAATTAAAATGAATTTGTAAGATACAAGATTTACAGCCTGCAGGAGAGGGTTAATACATTAACCTAGACATCTGCAAAGGACAGTTACAGTTGGTGAATTACCCTTTCTCCTGAGATGCCTGTTAAATCTGGAATTTAAGCAAACTCTTAGTTATCTAGAACACCACAGCAGCTGCAGGTCAGCAACAAACTCCAAGGGGAACAGCAGGGGCAAAATACCTAACTGGCATCAAGACTGAGCTTGATAAGTTTATGGAGGGGATGGCATGATGGGACTGACTGTGATGGCATGTAGCCAATCTGCAACTGCTAGCAGCAACTATCTCCAATGGCCAGTGATGAGGCACTAGATGGGGAGGGCTCTGAGTTACTACAGAGAATTCTTTCTCAGGTGTCTGGCTGGTGGATCTTGCCCACATGCTCCAGGTCTAAATGATTGCCACATTGGGGTTGGGAAGGAATTTCCCACCATGTCAGATTGGCTGAGACCCTGGGGTTTTTCGCCTTCCTCTGCAGCATGGGGCACGGATCATTTGCAGCTTTAAACTAGTGTAAATGGTGAATTCTCTGTAACTTGAAGTCTTTAAATCCTGATTTGAGGACTTCAGTAACTCAGCTAGCAGTTATGGGTCCATTACACAAGTGGTGGGGTGAGATTCTATGGCCTGCAACGTGCAGGAGGTCAGACTAGATGATCATGATCGTCCCTTCTGACCTTAGAGTCTATAAATCTAAACTCCTTCCTTATTGTTTTTGAACCGAAAAACCAACTGATGTCTGTTGTCATCCCATAATTTTTAAGGTAGGCTGCTAAGGTGCAGTATTCAGTATTGCAAAGCCACAAAGAATGCCAATATACAGCAGTATCCATCTTAACTGTCACTTCTGAAAGTCAGAAACCTGTAGGGATGTCCAAGAAACAATGTGAAAAAGACTGCAACTGGCTTGCTCTGAATATGTCAGGGGAGTATGCCTTTAACAACTCACCCTCCCAGCCTGAGGTAGGGACTGAATACAGCAAAGGGCTACGTGATCTCTCACTCTCAGGGCCAGGTGCTCTGTTATCCTGCCGCTCCACTGCAAAGTGCTACCGTCCTGATATAGTCGTGGTTACAACCACTTTGTCCTGGTGTGAGTGGCTGCCCCTTACTTGGCCTGTCATGGGCCCCCTTGTGGCTCATCTGGAGATAAGCTTTCAACCAGCCAGATGGTTGTTTGCCCCGTGATCTCTCTCTCTCTCTCTCTCTCTCTCTCTCTCTCTGTGACTCTGCTCCCTCTTCATGGCTTGGCCCTCCGGTCAGGTCACTATAGTTTTCCCCTTCTGGGGTAACAAAGGCCCTCTGGACAAACTGTCTCAGGCAGTCTCCTGATTCTCTGCCCAGACTGTGCCACTTTCCCAGTGGCTGGTAGGGGAACCCAGGCCCACCTACTACTCCCAGTTCCAGCCCAGGGACCCTGTGACTAGCAACCACAGTCTATGTAACCCCAGACCCTGTTCCTGTATCCCGGGGCTCCTTCCTTCCTCTGTCTTCTGGCCCACCCTTGAAGCCTTCTCTTCTCCCTGTGGCTACTTCACCCTATCTCAGGCTCTTGCCAGAATCTCTATTCCCAAACCGGATCCCAGGATTTTCTCCCCCCTAGGACTCCTTCTTGTCTCTGACCAGCTCCCCTCCTCTCCAGGGAGTGACTGCAGCCTCCCAATCCCTGCAGTCCTGTTCCTTGCTCTCCAGTTCCTGGTTTTATACCAGCTCAGTCTGCCCCTACCAGCTTATCAGCCCTGACTCTCTTCCAGGTGCAGTCTGTCATAGGTTTAATTGGCCCTTTTTTAACCTGCTCAGGCCTCATGTGGGATAGACATCCCATCACATGGCCCTTCTCCAGTTCCCTCCCCCTTTGCACCACTTTCCTACCTCCCTTCAAACGGTCAATCCACCATCTTTTGAAGCAGCTCACTGAGCAGTTCCAGCACGGTGCAGTTGTGGGGCCCAGCATGCAAGAAAGATTCCCTGTAGCAGTTAGAGCAGCCTGAAAATGCTATTTTAAAATTAAATCTGCACAAACAGAAAGGCAGACTAGTTAAACCGTGCAGTTCACGTGTGTCTGGACTAGAAATTAACCTTATAACAATTAAACCACCATTTTATTAATACTACACACTGGGGGACAGATCAGTCATTCGCTTATTGTTATGATTACCATACTTTGTGCTTAGATTGTGGTAGCCCCTACATATGTCTGGCCTATTCCTAATACATAGGAAGACACAATCCTGGCCCAAGGAAACTGCTGTCTGGACAGCTGTGTGCATAACTAACAAACACACACCTTGAATCAAATTCAGCTATCTTGTAAGTGGCCAAAAATCCCCAGATTTAAAGGAGCTTGAAAGCTTTTACCTGGGCTGAATTTTGTCCCCTTCTTGTTAGTGCTAATATTAATCAAATTGCTTTTTTGAAAAGTCAGCACTATTTGTTTTAGCTGGGTTCTCTTGGCCTAAAGTGGTGTCTCTGCTAGGAGGAAATGGATCTCCCTACCAACCAACAAGACGTGGCAGCATGCTTACAGCTGCACCTCTCCATTCTTAACCATATTGTGGGATCTCTGATAGTGGCTCAACAGCTCTGCCTGCAGCAGGAGTTTCCTTTTAAAGAGATATTTGCCATTTGTCCGTTCTGTTCTGACTCAATTGTTTTTAAATGACTTGCAGTGAACAATCTGAGCATGTGTGAAAGTTCTAAGGTTGAAAAGTTATGCCATTTTAAAGGTGCAGTGTTTCTAACAATTATTTTTTCTAGATATTTATACTGGACCTCTCATTTTATTTGGAAGCCATTAGATTAAAAACTATGGCATGTAGATTCCCAAATACCCATACCCAGCAAGAAAGTCACATGATTTATTAAATTAGATTCTGCAGCCTAAGGCAACAATGACAACACAGATTTTATTTTGGAAATTGACAAAAATAGTTAACAATAGTGAGTGATATCAAGGCTGCAAGAGCATACAAGTTGTTTTGACTTGCAGTGGTTATCATGGCAGGGGACTTACTATGAGAGAAGGTTTAGAGCAGGGGTCAGCAACGTTCGGCACGCGGCTTGCCCGCACCACTTCTCGCCGCTCCCATTGACCCGGGACAGTGAACCGCGGCCAGTGGGGGCCGCGATCGGCCGAACCTGCCACGTCAGCAGGTAAATAAACTGGCCTGGTCAGTCAGGGTGCTTACCCTGGCGAGCCACGTGCCAAACGTTGCCGATCCCTGGTTTAGAGCATGCAAGTTCAAATGACCAAAGAAAAGGAGGAAGAAGTGATTGTTTATGATTGAAACAGACTGAAAACAAGGAAGGAATGATGTATGACAACTAGTAACCACCAAACAAAGCAAAGATGAGTTGTGATGACTTACAACTACTGTAGAGAAAAAGAAGTCTGTGTCTTCTTTACAATGCCTTCGGTTTTAAAATGGAACAACAAAACAACACACACACCCAACAAAAAAAAAATCACCCGACATCCAACCAAAAAATCTCACCAAGGAAATTCAAACACACAAAGAACTTTGGTAAAAATAGTTCAGGTTGCTAAAGACAAATAATGCTCAAAAACTCAAAACACATGAAGGCCAAGAAATACAGAGTAATGACATTTCACTATGTATGTCACCATCTTACACATATGTATCCACAACTTCCCACAAACACACACCATCCCAACACAGAGCAAATCAGTCGCCATCACTAACAGTCATCCAGGTGAGTACAATCAGGTCAGCGAAATCAGACAAAAAGACCTCGGGGATTATATACAATAATAAAGTGACATTCAACTTGGGAAAATGTCAGCCAATACTGTATGGCTGGAAGAAAATAATCCAAATCTCCGTATACTTAATGGGAGATAGAAATGTTGGAAGCTATAATGCTGGAAGACACCCAGTGGGGGAGAATGAAGTTTACAATATGATATAGTTGAAAAACAAGGCCAGTGCAATTTTGGCTGCGTAACCAAAACTATCCCATCATGGAGCAGGCTGGTGGGTGACACAGTGTCTGCAAGACCATGTGGTTTGAATGTAGGCTGGCTGGGATGCAATGCATACAGGATGGAAATTATGGTAGCAAGTTGGGGCAAAGCAGGGCTTATCTCTGCAAGCCTGACTGAGCATGTTCAATTACCATTGGTGCCTGGCAACTAGGAGTCTTGCTTGATCCCGGGCTACTACTGAATTCCTAGAAAGCAGCTGTAAGGAAGAACACTTTCCACTCCGAAACCTGTTTCCAGTTGTGTTTGCCAAAGTGGATGAGACCTTCCGTTGGATGAGGACTTACAGTTATCCATCCTTTTTTGAATATTCTAATGTATTCTACGTGAGGATGTCTTGAAAGATCCAGAAAATGCAGAAAGAGGCTGCCTGCATGATAAGTGCAGTTTCACATTGAGAGCATCTGTAACCTTTTTGCCAAGTGTTGTCAGCTGCAAACGGCTGGGTTCAATTATCTAGAGGTTCCTGCTGAAAACTTAAGCAACATCAGCTCAAGACTCCACCCAGAAATCTTGGCCCTGGTCTACACTACGAGTTTAGGTCGAATTTAGCAGCGTTAGATCAATTTAACCCTGCACCGTCCACACGGCGAAGCCATTTTTGTTGACTTAAAGGGCTCTTAAAATTGATTTCTATACTCCTCCCCGACGAGGGGATTAGCGCTGAAATCGACCTTGCTGGGTCGAATTTGGGGTAGTGTGGACTCAATTTGATGGTATTGGCCTCCGGGAGCTATCCCAGAGTGCTCCATTGTGACCTCTCTGGACAGCACTCTCAACTCAGATGCACTGGCCAGGTAGACAGGAAAAGCCCCGCGAACTTTTGAATTTCATTTCCTGTTTGGCCAGCGTGGCGCGCTGATCAGCACAGGTGACCATGCAGAGCTCATCAGCACAGGTGACCAGGCAGTCCCAGAATCACAAAAGAGCTCCAGCATGGACCGAATGGGAGGTACTGGATCTGATCGCTGTATGGGGAGAGGAATCTGTGCTATCAGAACTCCATTCCAAAAGACGAAATGCCGGAATATTTGAAAAAATCTCCAAGGGCATGAAGGACAGAGGCTATAACAGGGACCCGCAGCAGTGCCGCGTGAAACTTAAGGAGCTCAGGCAAGCCTACCAAAGAACCAGAGAGGCAAACGGCCGCTCTGGGTCAGAGCCCCAGACATGCCACTTCTATGATGAGCTGCATGCCATTCTAGGGGTGCCCAGAACTACCCCGGCCCTGTACATGAACTCCGTCAATAGATTCTCACACAACAGGAATGCGGATTTTGGGGACGAGGAAGATGATGATGATGAGGAGGTTGAAGATAGCGCACAGCAAGCAAGCGGAGAAACTGTTTTCCCTAACAGCCAGGAACTGTTTAACTCCCTGGAGCCAGTACCCTCCCAACCCATCCAAGGCGGGCTCCTGGACCTTGAAGGCGGAGAAGGGACCTCGGGTGAGTGTACCTTTGTAAATATAATACATGGTTTAACAGCAAGCGTGTTTAATGATTAATTTGCCCTGAAGACTTGGGATGCATTCGCGGCCAGTACAGCTACTGGAAAAGTCTGTTAACGTGTTTGGGGTTGGGGCGCAAATCCTCCAGGGACCTCTCAATGAAGCTCTCCTGGATGTACTCCCAAAGCCTTTGCAAAAGGTTTCTGGGGAAGGCAGCCTTATTCCGTCCTCCATGGTAGGACACTTTACCACGCCAGGCCAGTTGCACGTAGTCTGGAATCATTGCATAATAAAGCATGGCAGCGTATGGTATGTTAAACCGAAAACCACAGCCCCTCCTTTTAAATGGCCAATCCATTTTAAATGGCCAACCCAATGGGTGCTTGGTATGGGAAATGAGGGCGCTGCTGTTTGAAACCATTCCCACATGTTATGAAGGTTAAAGAAGCCAAAAGACTGTGGCTTACCATGTCTGCCTGCAAGCCGAATTCTGTTGGCCGCCGGCCCTGCGTGTGTGATTTCTCACACCAAACCAGAAGACCCTCAATGTAAGAGGCAAAATGCGACCTTGTAAAGAAAGCACACGTGCTATGTAATGTTAACAGCGTATTCTTGAGGTGCAGGAAAGGCAGCAGGAGCAAAGACCACTGCTGCAGCCCCTGTGTAACCAACTGCCCTCCTCCCCAAGTTCCACAGCCTCCTCACCCAGACGCCCAAGAACGTGGTGGGGGGGGCCTCCAGGCACCCAACCACTCCACCCCAGAGGACTGCCTAAGCAACAGAAAGCTGGCATTTAATAAGTTTTGAAGTGCAGTGTGGCCTTGTCCTTCCCTCCTCCACCACCCCACCCCTGTGATTCCCTCCTCCCCAACCCCTCCTGGGCTACCTTGACAGTTATCCCCCCATTTGTGTGACGAAGTAATAAAGAATGCATGAATTTGAAACAACAATGACTTTATTAGAGGGGTAGCCGTGTTAGTCTGAATCTGTAAAAAGCAACAGAGGGTCCTGTGGCACCTTAGAGACTAACAGAAGTATTGGGAGCATAAGCTTTCGTGGGTAAGAACCTCACTTCTTCAGATGCAAGAAGAAGTGAGGTTCTTACCCACGAAAAGCTTATGCTCCCAATACTTCTGTTAGTCTCTAAGGTGCCACAGGACCCTCTGTTGCTTTTTAATGACTTTATTGCCTCTGCAAGCAGTGATCAGAGGGGGGAGGGGAGGGCGGTTGGCTTACAGGGAAGTAGAGTGAACCGCGGGGGCAGGTTTACATCAAGGAGATACAGACAGAACTTTCACACCGTAGCCTTGCCAGTCATGAAACTGGTTTTCAAAGCTTCTCTGATGCGGAGCGTGCCCTGCTGTGCTCTTCTAATCGCCCTGGTGTCTGGCTGCATGTAATCAGCAGCCAGGCGATTTGCCTCAGCCTCCAACCCCGCCATAAACGTCTGCCCCTTACTTTCACAGAGATTGTGGAGCACACAGCAAGCAGTAATAACAATGGGAATATTGGTTTTGCTGAGGTCTAACCGAGTCAGTAAACTGTGCCAGTGCGCTTTTAAACATCCAAATGCACATTCTACCACCATTTTGCACTTGCTCAGCCTATAGTTGAACAGCTCCTGACTACTGTCCAGGGTGCCTGTGTATGGCTTCATGAGCCCTGGCATTAAGGGGTAGGCTGGGTCCCCAAGGATAACTATAGGCATTTCAACATCCCCAACAGTTATTTTCTGGTCTGGGAAGTAAGTCTCTTGGTACAGCCGTTCACACAGACCAGAATTTCTAAAGATGCGAGCGTCATGTACCTTTCCCGGCCATCCCATGTTGATGTTGGTGAAAATCCCTTGTGATCCACCAGTGCTTGCAGCACCATTGAAAAGTACCCCTTGCGGTTTATGTACTGGGTACCCTGTGCTCTGGTCCCAAGATAGGGATATATGTTCCGTCTATTGCCCTACCACAGTTAGGGAATCCCATTGCAGCAAAGCCATCCACTATGACCTGCACATTTCCCAGAGTCACTAGCCTTGATAGCAGCAGCTCAGTGATAGCATTGGCTACTTGGATCACAGCAGCCCCCACAGTAGATTTTCCCACTCCAAATTGATTCCCAACTGACCAGTAACTGTCTGGCGTTGCAAGCTTCCAGAGGGCTATCGCCACTCGCTTGAGAACTGTGAGGGCTGCTTTCATCTTGGTATTCTTGCGCTTCAGAGCAGGAGAAAGCAAGTCATAAAGTTCCATGAAAGTTCCCTTATGCATGCGAAAGTTTCGCAGCCACTGTGAATCATCCCAGACCTGCAACACTATGCAGTCCCACCAGTCTGTGCTTGTTTCCTGGGCCCAGAAACGGCGTTCCACTGCATGAACCTGCCCCATTACCACCATGATGTCCAAATTGCCAGGGCCCGTGCTTTGAGAGAAGCCTGTGTCCGTGTTCTTATCACTCTCGTCACCACACTGCCGTCACCTCCTCGCCTGTGGTTGAAGTTTCCGGTGCTACATATACTGCAGGATAATATGTGTGGTGTTTACAGTGCTCATAACTGCCACGGTGATCTGAGCAGGCTCCATGCTTGCCATGGTATGGTGTTGGTGCAGAAAAAACGCATGAAACGATTGTCTGCCGTTGCTCTCACGGAGGGAGGGGTGACTGACGACATGGCTTACAGGGTTGGCTTACAGGGAATTAAAATCAACAAAGGGGGTGGGTTTTCATCAAGGAGAAACACACACAACTGTCACACCGAAGCCTGGCCAGTCATGAAACTGATTTTCAAAGCCTCTGTGATGCGCAGGGTGCCTTGCTGTGCTCTTCTAATCGCAAACAGCCTAGACAGCAAACAGCGTCAGAGAGCTTTTAAACATCCAAAGGCACATTCTACCACCATTTTGCATTTGCTCAGCCCATAGTGAACTGCTCCTTACTACTGTCCAGGCTTCATGAGCCACGGGAGCAAGGGGTAGGCTGGGGCAGATGTGATTGCGCGGTGCTGCTGCCTGGGAGCGCAGCCTGAGGCAAAAGCCTCCAGCTCGCATGATATTCCAGGCAGGACTGAATCTCCATTAGATGAAACTTAAAGAAGAGAATGACCTGGAGTCACTCCCATTCATGCCTAGCCACCCCCGACCGACCTCACCGAGGTTGGCCAGGAGCACCCATGTCTACCCAGGCACCCCCGACTGACCTCACTGAGGTCGGCCAGGAGCACCCATGTCTGCTCAGGCGCCCCGACCAACCTCATTGCGGTCAGCCAGGAGGACCCACGAGACAACAACAATGGTTAACAGTCATACTGCACAATCTGCCGCCGGCAAGGCAAGGCAAGGCAAGGAGATGCTTCTGTGTAGCAATGCAGTACCGCGTCTGCCAGCAGCACCCAGGAGATGTACGGTGACGGTGAGTTGAGTGGGCTCCATGCTTGCCATGGTATGCCATCTGCACTGGTAACCCAGGAAAAAAGGCGAGAAATGATTGTTTGCTGTTGCTTTCATGGAGGGAGGGTGGGAGGACATGTACCCAGAACCACACGCGACAAAGTTTTTGCCCCATCAGGCATTGGGAGCTCAACCCAGAATTCCAGTGGGCGGCGGAGACTGTGGGAACTGTGGGATAGCTACCCACAGTGCAATGCGCCTAAAGTCGATGCTAGCCTCGCTACTGTGGATGCACTCCACCGACTTAATGCGCTTAGTGGGGACAAACACAAGCGACTGTATCAAATCAATTTCTAAAAAATTGACTTCTATTAAATTGACCTAATTTCATAGTGTAGACATACCCTTGGAAACTATAACTGGGTACCCTTGATAGGCAATATTTCCCCACCCTTAAGCACTAAGTCCAGGGATTTAAACAAAGAGAACTTGGGGGAGTGGAGAGAGAACAGAATAAACTTGGGAAAGCCAGGAATTAACCAATCAATCAATATCTAACCTCAGTCCTCCTCATGCAGCTGTGAGTAGCTGATGGGTTCTAGCCACTTCCCTCCCACCACATCTTCCCACTGACTTGTTGTCGTGGATTAGAGTTCAAGGATCCTGGCAGGTCAGTCTCTAGCCTGTAAGGTAAGTGCTTCCAGGGCTGCTCAGTGGATTTACCACCTGACCCAGCAGAAAGAAGTTCAGCTTTCACTGCTGGGTAGGGAGACTCACCCTAGAGTCCATCAGGTAAGTGGCTGGAGCTTCAGTTCAAACCACTTCAGTGCTGCTACTATCTGTCACCTTGGGGTTATCTCAGCTCATACCCCTCATTGATAACACATCTGTCTTGAAACAGCCACTGTGCTGAATCTTCAGGTAGGGATTAGTGACCAATAGGAACCCCTAAACAGAGTTCTTGTTAAAAGAGAAATTCCCCACAAAAAATAAGGATTCACTGCCCTGTTGAGGATCCCTGACCCAGCTGTGCTTTTCACTGTGGTCATAGTGAGGGTGACACTTCGTCCCAGCCACATTTAGTGTAGTTCTCTTGTCCTTTCATTCCCGAACAGGGACAATTGCATTTTATTGCCCCAGACTCAAAACTTAGCTGTCATGTAACCAAAACGTCCCGAACTGCCACATCACAGAAATGCAAATGAGACCCGGTCAATTCACCAACAGATGGCGCCAGAAAGTTCCCTCCACAAAGCAGCTTTGGGCCACTCTTCTCTCTATTCACCAACAGGTGTCAATGTGAGCTCTTTACTCTCTAGGGCTTCAGGCCACATGTAAAACACAAGTAGTCTGCAAATCTCACTGGTTGCCTCTTGGCATCAGGACAGAGTTCTAGATGCTGGTATTGACCTACTGAATGAAGTCCTAAATAGTGTGTGAGACCTTGCTATCTGAGAGCCTGCCTCTATCCTTGGATGACACTGCCATCATAGAGATAATTAGCTAGAGCTTCCTTGATACAAGGAAGAAGGAGCCTCTGGCAGGAGATTTTCCACGAAAGCCCCTCAGTTCAGAAACTCTTCCCCATTGGCCTGCAGAGCCCAGAAGTTTTAGCTTTGCAGACATGCTGCCAAGCTCATCTTCTGTTCTTAGTATTTGGGGAGGAGGGCCGCGTGATGGCCCTGCCTTGGGATTTAAATATGGAATGAAAAGTCTGGCTTGAATTTAGCTGTGGTCGCCAAGCCTATACCAAGACATCGAAAGAGAAATTGGGCTGTGTGACTTCTGCAGCAAGGTTCTGGGGTGGCTCAGATGGAAAAGTGTTAACTGTAGTTTCAATCAGTCCTATCAAATTCTGCAAGTATCTTTACCATGACTTTTGGGGGATGGCGGGAGGGGGCAGCAATTTTCTCTTTGCTTATAAGCTCTTGAGCAAGCTGGACTGGTCAGATGCAGGGTGCAATGCTGGCTGACAGGGTCCATCTGTAATAACACAAGACAAAAAAATATCCTGTTCTGGTAGACTCTCTTTAGGAGGAGCAATTGACAACTGCTCTTCTTGACAAGCTTCTTTTGAAACTTAGGATATGTCTACACTACAGGATTAATCCGAATTTATATAATTCGAATTTTGGAAACAGATTGTATAAAGTCGAATGTATGGGGCCACACTAAGCACATTAATTCAGTGGTGTGCATCCATGTACCGGGGCTAGCGTCAATTTCTGGAGCACTGCACTGTGGGTAGCTATCCCATAGCTATCCCATAGTTCCCGCAGTCTCCTCCACCCATTGGAATTCTGGGTTGAGATCCCAATGCCTGATGGGGCCAAAAACATTGTTGCGGGTGGTTCTGGGTACATCCTCCCCCCTCTCCAGGGAAGCAATGGCAGACAACCGTTTCGTGCCTTTTTCCTGGGTGAACAGTGCAGATGCCATACCACGGCAAGCATGGAGCCTGCTCAGCTCAAGACAGCAGTCATGAACATTGTAAACACCTTGCGCGTTATTGTGCAGTTTATGCTGAACCAGAACCTGCAAAACCAGGCGGCGAGGAGTAGGCTACGGCAGCATGGCAGCGAGAGTGATGAGGATATGGACATGGAATTCTATCAAACCGTGGGACCTGGTGCTTTGGAGATCATGCTGTTAATGGGGCAGGCTATAGCCGTGGAACGCTGATTCTGGTCCCGGGAAACAAGCACAGACTGGTGGAGTCGCATAGTGTTGCAGGTGTGGGACGATTCCCAGTGGCTGCGAAACTTTCGCATGCGTAAGGGCACTTTCATGGAATTTTGTGACTTGCTTTCCCCTGCCCTGAAGTACCAGAATACCAAGATGAGAGCAGCTCTCACAGTGCAGAATGGTGGTAGAATGTGCATTTGGCCATTTAAAAGGTCGCTGGCGATTGTTATTGACTCGCTCAGACCTCAGCCAAACCAATATCCCCATTGTTATTTCTGCTTTCTGTGTGCTCCACAATCTCTGTGAAAGTAAGGGGGAGACGTTTATGGCGGGGTTGGAGGCTGAGGCAAATCGCCTGGCTGCTGATTACGCGCAGCCAGACACCAGGGCAATTAGAAGAGCACACCAGGAAGCGCTGTGCATCAGAGAAGCTTTGAAAACCAGTTTCTTGACTGGCCAGGCTACAGTGTGAAATTTCTGTTTGTTTCTCCTTCATGAAAACCCGCCCCCTTTATTGACTCATTCTCTGTAAGGAACCCACCGTCCCCCTTCCCCCAGCTTGCTTTCAAAGGAAATAAAGTCACTATCGTTTAAAAATCATGTATTCTTTATTAATTTATTATAACCATAGGGAGAGAACCGACAAAGTAATCTGGGTGAGGTTTGGGAGGAGGATAGGAGGGAAGTAAAAGGCCACTGAAAAAATTCAATATAATGACAGCCTTTTGGTTGGGCTGTCCACTGGGGTGGAGTGGGAGGGTGCACGGAGCCTCCCCCCCACCCCCTGTGTTCTTACACGTCTGGGTGAGGAGGATATGGAACATAGTGAGGGGAGAGGGAGGTTATACAGCGGCTGCAGCGGCAGTCTGTTATCCTGCTGCCATTCCTGAAGCTCCACCAGACGCCGGAGCATGTCTGTTTGCTCACGCAAAGCCCCAGCGATGCAGCCTGCCACCTCTCATCTTGAGCGTCCCTCATGACCTCACGTTCACTGGCATCTTTCCTAAATTTAGATACCGTGTCCTTTGACTCATTCAAATGAGCTCTTTCATTGCGGGTGCATTCCATTATTTCTGTGAACATCTCGTCTCACGTCCTCTTCCTCCGCCGCCTTATCTGAGATAGCCTTCGGGATGGAGGAGGGAGGCTTGAAAAATTTGCAGCTGCTGGAGGGAGGGTTGAAAAAAAGGAGAGAAGTTTTTTAAATGATACATTTTACAGAACAATGCTTATACTCTTTCATAGTGAACAACACTATTCACATTACATAGCACATGTGATTTCAGTACAAGGTCGCATTTTCCATCTTAATATTGAGTGCCTGTGGCTTTGATGTTAGAGATCACAGACGCAGGTCCGGGCAACAGAATTCAGCTTGCATGCGGCCATGGTAAGCCATTGTCTTTTGGCTTCTGCGCCCTCCTTTCCCACATACCAAGCAAAGCCCGTTGACTGCTGCGGTTTTCCTGTTAACCTTCAGCAGCAGCAAACAAACTAACCCCCCCCATCCAATTCTCTGGGATGATTGCTGTCCCCTTAATTAAATTCCCATATTTCAACCAGGTTACCATGAGCGATATCACTCTCCTGAGGATTACACAGCGAGATAAAGAACGGATGTTGCTTGAATGCCAGCAAACACCGGGACAATACGCTGCCAGGCTTTGTCATGCAATGATACCAGATTACTTGCTGCAAGCATGGCGTGGTCAAGTGTCCTACCATGGAGGACGGAATAAGGCTGCACTGCCCAGAAACCTTGTGGCAAGGCTTTTGGAGTACCTCCAGGAGAGCTTCATGGAGATGTCCCTGGAGGATTTCCACTCCATCCCCAGACACGTTAACAGACTTTTCCAGTAGCTGTACTGGCCGCGAATGCATCCCAAGTCCTCAGGGCAAAGTAATCATTAAAAAATGCTTGTTTTAAAAGCAAGTTTTATATTTTAAAAGGTAAACTCACCTGAGGTCCCTTCCATGGGGTCATGGTCTTGGATATTGGCTTGGGAGGGTTGGGAGGGTACTTCAGTCAGGCTGAGAAAAAGATCCTGGCTGTTGGGGAGAATGGAGTGCTGGGTGTTCTCTGCAAGCTCGTCCTCCTCCTCCTCCTCCTCTTCCCCGTCTGCAGAATCCTTAGGTGTAGCTGATGAGATTATCCGCACCTCGGAATCCAAGGTCAGAGGTGGGGTAGTGGTGGCGGCCCCCCCTAGAATTGCATGTAGCTCGGCGTAGAAGCGGCATGTCCGCGGCTCTGACCCAGAGTGATCATTTGCCTCCTTTGTTTTTTGATAGGCTTGTCTGAGCTCCTTGACTTTCACGCAGCACTGATCTGAGTCCCTATTGTGGCCTCTCTCCATCATGCCCTTGGAGATTTTTTCAAAAGTTTTGGCATTTCGTCTTTTCGAACGAAGTTCTGCTAGCACTGAATCCTCTCCCCATATAGCGATCAGATCCAGTACCTCCCGTACAGTCCATGCTGGTGCTCTTTTTCGATTATTGGCCTGTATGGTTACCTGTGCTGATGAGCTGAGCTATCTGTGGTCACCTGTGCTCTCCACGCTGGGCAAACAGGAAATGAAATTCAAATGTTCGCGGGGCTTTTCCTGTCTACCTGGCCAGTGCATCCCAGTTCAGATTGCTGTCCAGAGCGGTCACAATGGTGCACTGTGGGACAGCTCCCGGAGGCCAATATCATCGAATTGCGGCCACACTAACCCTAATTCGAAATGACAGTATCGATTTTGGCGCTACTCCGCTCGTTGGGGTGGAGTACAGAAATCGATTTAAAGAGCCCTTTATTTTGAAATAAATGGCTTCGTTGTGTGGACGGGTGCAGTGTTAATTCGATTTAACGCTGCTAAATCCGAATTAAAGTCATAGTGTAGACCAGGCCTTAACAAGAGAGGAGAGAGGTGAAGGGAAATTTAAGGCCTGTGCTGACTGTCACAGACGCACAGATCGTGCCCACTCGCGGCTCCTTGCGGTCTGTGGGGGGTTCCTCTTTTAGTGAGACAGCCCTTCGCAGGGGTCCACTCTCTCTTGGGGTCAGGCCCTTCCACCTCCTGGAGCCGCACCTCTCTGAGCCTTAGCACACCTGTTTCTCGCCGTGGGCCCCCTCAGGGAGTCCACTCGCTCTGGACCCCCGGGACCTCTACCACCCCCGAAGTGACTCTCAGCCAGCATAAAACAGGAGGATTTATTGAGAGTTGAACACAGCACAGGAAACTCTCAGGGCCTCAGGCCTGGCCTCCCTCAGCACACCCCAGTCTCTCTGCATCCAGGTGGGCTCTGCTTGCTCCCCCTCTCCAGCCCAGAGCCTCCCCCTGCTTCCCCTCTGGGCCTCTGAGATCCTTGGCCCCAGGCCCCGCCTCGGTCCATTGTCTTCTCTCCAGGTAATCAGGGGCGTCGCTTCTGTCCTCTGGCTGGAATCGGCTGGTTAGGTCACTGGGTCCTCTCTCTGCAGCCCATTGTTCTCCCAACGGCCAGAACCGGCTGCAACTCCTGGGCTGGGTCTCTGGGTTGCCAGGTCACTGGTCGCTGGGGTCTCCATTCCCCAGGCCATTGGCTGGGGTCCCAAGTTCCCTTTCCGGTCCTCTGTAACAACAAACTCCCTCTCCCCTCACCTCGTTAAACCAGTAACACCCATGGAAACTGAGTCCCACCCCCTCTGCCTTCAAACCATTGAAACCCCAGAAAACAAGAAAACCCCCTACTTCGTCACACTGACATTGAGTACTGCATCTTTAAGGCCAGAAACATTCAGAGTGGCAGAATTTAAAGGATTTGTCAGAAGTTGGTTGCAGCTGGAGTGGGCCTGAACTCCCTTTATCCTTGCAGGATGGCATGATGTGGCCCAGTGCTATGTACTAGTCTGTGGAATAGCTGCTCCTTCCAAAGGGAAGTCTGAGAGCAGCATTGTTTGTGGCTTTTAACACTATACTCAATGAAAACAGCAGGACAGCCCCACATTGGTATGGATGGATTGCATGATCTAATAGATAATGTTGATCTCTAGCTTCCATTATTATTATTATAATTAATATTATTAGGGCTCATTAACCAGTGGAACTCCTTGCTAGAGGGTGTTATTGACACAAATAACTTAATATTCACAAAAAGATTAGATATTTCTGAATATAATAATAGAATCGCCAATGTTTTTGGCACAGTTTATCAGATGCATTGTAGTCTCTATGCAAAAGAATAAATGGACACAAATCTGACATCAGGAATCATAACATTCAAAAACCAGTAGGAGAACACTTCAATCTCTCTGGTCACTCAATAACAGACCTAAAAGTGGCAATTCTTCAACAAAAAAACTTCAAAAACAGACTCTAATGTGAAACTGCTGAACTAGAATTAATTTGCAAACTGGACACCATCAGATTAGGCCTGAATAAAGACTGGGAGTGGCTGGGTCATTACAAAACCTAAAGCTATTTTCCCCAATACTAATTTCCCTCTACTGTTACTCACACCTTCTTGTCAACTGTCTGAAACGGACCTCTCTCATTACCACTTCAAAAGTCATCTCTCCTCCCTTGGTATCCTGCTGTTAAGTGAATTGTCTCGTTAGACTGACCTCACACTTGGTAAGGCAACTCCCATTCTTTCATGTATTTATACCTGCTCCTGTATTTTCCACTTCATGCATCTGATGAAGTGGGTTCTAGCCCACGAAAGCTTATGCCCAAATACATTTGTTAGTCTCTAAGGTGCCACAAGGACTTCTCAATGTGTTCAATGTAGTTGTGTTTTCTTTTCACCAATCATGATACTTACAAAAGTGGTCATTATTCCACATTGTTTGACAACAAGATTTAGCTACAGATTCTTCATGAAATGGATATTATTTTATATTAGGGTAACACTTAGAAGACTCCACAAAGACAGGGCACCAGTGTGCTAGGGGTTGTACATATTCATTAGAGCTTGTTGGGAATTTTCCATCAAAGTGTTTTTTGATGAAAAATATGGTTTCCACAAAATTCTCTGTGGGAAAATGTTTAGATAATGGCATAGAGAGTACGCTTATAAAGTTTGCTGGGAGGGATTGCAAGTGCTCTGGAGGATAGAATTAAATTCAAAATGATCTGGACAAACTGGAGAAATGGTCTGAAGTAAATAGGATGAAATTCAATAAGGACAAATGCAAACTACTCCATTTAGGAAGGAACAATCAATTGCACACATACAAAATGGGAAATGACTGCCTAGGAAAGAGTACTGTGGAAAGGTATCTGGGGGTCATAGTGGACCACAAGCTAAATATGAGTCAACAGTGTAACACTGTTGCAAAAAAATCGAACATCATTCTGGGATGTATTAGCAGGAGTGTTGTAAGCAAGACACGAGAAGTAATTCTTCCACTCTACTCCGCGCTGATTAGGCCTTAACTGAAGTATTGTGTCCAGTTCTGGGCACCACATTACAGGAAGGATGTGGACAAATTGGAGAGAGTCTAGAGAAGAGCAATAAAAATGATTAAAGGTCTAGAAAACATAACCTATGAGGGAAGATTGAAAAAATTGGGTTTGTTTAGTCTGGAAAAGAGAAGACTGAGGGGGGACATGATAACAGTTTTCAAAAATGTAAAAGTTGTTACAAGGAGGAGGAAGAAACATTGTTTTCCTTAACCTCTGAGGATAGGACAAGAAGCAATGGGCTTAAATTGCAGCAAGAGCGGTTTAGGTTGGACATTAGGAAAAACTTCCTAATTGTCAGAGTGGTTAAGCAGTGGAATAAATTGCCTTGGGAGGTTGTGGAATCTTCATCATTGGAGATTTTTAAGAGCAGGTTAGACAAACACCTGTTAGGGATGGTCTAGATAATTAGTTCTGCCACAAGTGCACTAGTGGGACTGGACTAGATGACCTCTGGAGGTCCCTTCCAGTTCTATGATTCTATGATTTTTGCCAAAATCTGTAGATTTTGCCATTAGCAAATGTAAATGTTTTAGTTCAGATTGACATGAATCTGCATATGCCTGCGCTGCCACCATACCTCACAGGAGCTGTAATTTGCATGGTTCATACCCCCATTCCATCTTGTGGTTCAGGTTCCTGACCAGACTACATCTCCCATAATATATTGTGGTCTCCTCTCTATCTCAACCACCATAGTGCATCATGGGGCCCCATGGTCATGGTGCATTGTGGGAGATATAGCCTGGCCAGGAATCTGGCCCAAAGGAGATAATAGGAATGAGGCACCAGAAGTACAACTCCCAGCAGCTTAGGCAGATGCAGGTTTATCAGTGGGAACTGGGTTGCTTAACAGCTCTGAAAATCAGGCATAAGTGACTTGCAGTCCCATTCTAGTGCCCCAATCACAACACTGTCCTTCCCCTTAGTGGATATTTGCTGTTCATGATTTGTGCCATGTGATTTGTCACCCAAGTGCCCACTATTGTTTTGGTTCCCTGATTGGATGACCCAAGCTTTGGAAAAAAGACAAGAGTCTCTTCTCTGTTTGTGAATTATCCACTAACGTTTGTCACTGCTCAACAAAACTGTTGTACGAATAATAAAACAGGCTTTCCAAAAAGACTAGGAAAGCCCTTTTCAGTGCAAATATTCTCCCAACTATATACACTAGTGATGCATTTGCTTTTTGCAAACATTGTTGCAAATAAAGCCTCTCCCAACCAGATATCCACAAATAAATGAATAAAAGGGTTTGTGAATACCTGCATAGTGACCTGGCATATTTTATTTGCAAGACTCTTCAATATATATGTGGGCTGCATTTGCATAATTCTACCTATATTCCATTTCTAGCACAGATATTTCTAATGTAAATATTATCCTAGTATCCAAGCATTGCTTCTTTTCTATTGTGGCTAGGTAGGTTTGTCTTTCCCTGAGCTATACGGTATAGACAGGTATGGGATGTCTATAGCATATAGATGCAATATAAAAATGGAATACTGGTTGATATGGCATTGGTCATCTAATTTCTGGCATAGAAATCACCGTTCCACATTCAAATGTACATACATGTACTCTCAGTCATGCATACACAAATATGTTCAGACAACACATGTACATGGACTCACAAATCTTAATTCACTAACAGACTCATCTCCACACAACCCAATACAAAAACCAGAGAAGAGGCTGGTGACATGACTGTAGGAGAGAAAGATAAAGTAGTGTGAATACAATAACCCGTAAACCTCAGCAAATCCTCCGGTTAGACTATAATTTTACTGGACAGAGGGGGAAAATAGCTTTTATCCCAAAGAAAAAGTGGTTTAAAATTAAAATTCATTAAAGAAGGCTAGCTGACACATTTTTGTATTCTTTGAGGAAGTATATCTGTTTAATTTAATGCACTGTCCAATTAAAGAGAAGTGGTCCCTTATTACAGATATGATTTATTCTCTGATAAACCACTGATTTATGGCTCACTGGGGTATATATTTAATACTGTCAAAAAAAAAAAAATGAAAGGACACCCAACAAAACTATCTGCAGCGCCATAGCAACTCAGTCTGAAAAGAATCTGAGGAAGCAAAGGCCCCTGGGAGTTAAATGTAATCTTTCCCTGGGATAAAAGCACAGAGAACTGCTGATCTTTACAATAGGATCCTTTACCAACCCCACCCCTCTAGATACACCCACCTCCCTTCCCAGCAAAGCACAGGCTGCCCTGGGAAAAGCACACATTTTAAATGGCAAGAAAAAAATAAGAAAAAGAATGATGATTGTTAGTCACTATTTTGGAAAAAATAAAAAACAAAACCCTAACACACCAAACAGAGATAAAAGGCCTTGCACCCCTTTTCTAGCTGGGGTTAGCAATAAAGCAAAATACTGACTCTTGGTACCTACCCATCAGCATTATTAATTCATTATTCAATTAATTATTATCACCATTCATTATAACATCACAACATTGCAACACGCCCAGACCTACTGACATTACACACAGTTCCAGAGCACAATGGCCTAAGTTGTAGTAGGCAGGCAGTGCTGTCGTGTGAACAGAATTGCCAACCACACATTTTCAAACAGCATGAGTTGGGCCTCAATAAAATAAAATAAAATAAAATAAAATAAATAAAGAGATTGGCTTTAAAAAACCATGAGATTTTTTTATGATTAATAAATATTGGGTTCTTTTTCTTTGCCTTCTGGATTTTGAATCTTTAGGGCGCACTTGGGTCACACTCACAGGGTTTGGGTTTTTTTGCTCCCATAAGCATGAAGCATAGAAACTTACTTGTTTAAAAAAATAGAAGATGAGAGTATCATGTAAAATCACAGGACTTCAGGAGCTGTGGCTTTAAGAAAACACCAACTATCATGGGACTGTGAGAGTTAGCAACACTGCAAGTAAGGGCCAGTGTGACACCTAGTGCCCCAGGGAGAGCTCAGGAAAGGATTTTCCCTCAGCTCACAGACCCCAAGGGCAAAGACTGTGACTGCTCCAGAGTCTTACAGTGGGACAAAGGGTGAGTATTCGTTCCACCCCCAGCTGCCCATGAAAAGCTATGGGAGTGTCTGGTGCAGGTAAAGCTGGTGCAGATGGGTCTACCTGAGCTACAGTGACACCTTGGATTGCAGTGTAGACATACCTGAGAGCAGAACCTGGCCCATAACAATGGAAACAAGAATGGAGAATGGAAACAAGCATGGACCTCATTCTCTTCTCCCTGACACTTATGTAAACCAGGAGTAACTGCTGAGCTCAGTGGAGTCACAGTTTGGTAAAACTGGGGTGAGTGAAAGAAGAACTGAGCCCAGGGACTAGTTTAACTGACTTCCTAGCCTCTCTTTGTCCCTAATTCAGTAAACCATCTACCTATCTTAGGACTTATACGGTTCCCATTATCATAGTGTCTGAGCATCTTACAATCACAACGTATTTATCCTCATACACCTCTACAAGGAAGGGCAGTGCTGTTATCCCCATTGGACAGATGGGGAATGCAGGCACAGAAAGGCTAGGTGACTTGCCCAAGGTCTCACGGGAAATCCTGTGAATGACTTGCTTTGTGGTTTTGGACAAGTCACTTTCCATTTCTGTTGTTCCTCCCCCCTTTTCATCTATCTTGGGTATTTGTTTTGTAAGCTCCTTGCAGCAGGGACTGTCTCTTACAATGTGTACACACAACATCTAGCAAACCAAAGCCCTGCTCTCAGTAAAAAAGCTCTTCTTTCATTAGCCTCACATTCAATTGTTTATCACTAACTGAACATCACAGCAAGTATTCAGATTTGAAATTCAAAGATTATGTTATAAAAACAAAATCTCTCCGCCCCCCACCTTAGTCACTTCATATACACAGTAACAAACAAATGTTGCAGGAAATAAAAGTATTCTAATTTTTATTTTGTGTGACTATCAATTTTCTGTTCTGGCTTTTTTATATCAAATATGTATGACTGTTAAATACCCCCAATCTACATTACAATGGACCCACTAATATGTCTTTCCAGAATACATTTTGATAAAGTTTGCAGATAACACAATGACTGGGGGAGTGGTAAATAATGAGGAGGACAGGTTGCTGATACAGAGTGATCTGGATCGCTTGGTAAGCTAGGTGCAAGCAAACAAATGTAAAGGAACAAAGAATGTAGGACATAGTTTTAAGATGGGGGACTCTCTCCTGGGAAGCAGTGACTCTGGAAAAGATTTGGAGGTAATCAGCTGAACATGAGCTCCCTGTGTGACGCTGTGACCAAAAGAGCTAATGCAATGCTGGATGAATAAACAGGGGAATCTTGAGTAGGAGTAGAGAAGTTATTTTACCTCTGTATTTGGCAATAATGCGACTGCTGCTGGAATCCTGTGCCCAGTTCTGGTGCCCACAATTCAAGTAGAACACTGACAAATTGGAGAGGGGTTCAGAGAAGAGCCAAGAGAATGATTAAAGGATTAGAAAACCTGCCTTAGAGTGATAGCCTCAAGGAGCACAATCTATTTAGCTTCACAAAGAGAAGTTTAAAGCATGACTTGATCACAGTCTATAAATACCTACATGGAGAACAAACATTTAATAATGGGCTTTTCAGTCTAGTAGAGAAAGGTTTAACATGATCCAATGGCTAGAAGTTGAGGCTAGATAAATTCAAGCTGGAAATAAGGTGTAAATTTTTAACAGAGTAATTAACCACTGGAACAATTTACCATATGTTGTGGTGGATTCTCCATCACTGACAATTTTTAATCAAGATTGGATGTTTTTCTAAAAGATCTGCTTTAGGAATTATTTTGGGGCAGTTCTCTGGCCTGTGCCACACAGGAGGCCGAGGAGATGACCTCAGTGCTCCCTCCTGGCCTTAATTCTATGAATCTATTAACTTAATATTCTGTGGATCTCAAGCCTCTGTTTGTCTCTTTCCAACCCCCTGGGCATCACTGCCATAGCTGTGTGTCAGTGGTGATGGGGAAACTGGCATGGGAAGAGGAATTGCCTCATCCCCAGAAGGACCTGCTCACCTGGACTAGGGGATGCCCATCTCTGGACCCTAGGAGGCAAAACAGTGTCTTCTGAAAACAGGGCAAAGATTAAGAACATGGTCTTGGGACTGCCTCTGCGCCCACACAGTGCCCCCTTGTGGTCAGTGGGGTCCTGCATGGGCACAGGATTAACTAAAAATATAAACCTGATCAACCAAAAAAAAAAAGAAAAGCAGTAGTGAGTATACTTACCTCATCCACCGCACCCACGCCCAGAGCTACGGGATGGACGGGGGAAAATCCTGTCAAATCTGTACTGTGCTGCGTGGAGCAGGGCCAGGGGTAATCTCTTTTAGGTGTATGCATGGACTCAGTCAGCAGGGCTGGACCAAACCACAGGGCAACAGACCCAACAGGAAATCCCAGGAGTAGGCACCAGGTACTGTAGGTGTCCCACTGCACTGCCCCCCGGGGGGTGGGGGGGATTGTTAATACTGCTGGGATCATGGTGGCTTAGAGGCACCAACCCATGCATGTGGCTAGTTTTGATGGCCAGGGTCCTGCTTCCTCCACAACTCTTTCTGTCTGCTTTGGGGAGCCTGGAGAAGTCTAGGGGGTGCATGCAGGGAGGAACCCTGGAGTTCTGGGGAAGGCAGGGCTGCGATTTGGCTCTAATACTGCATAGAGCCACAAAGACCAAGTCTGTAATGTCCCCGAGTCTCTTAAAGGTACGTTCCACTGTAGGCCCTGTCTGCCTTCCTCCGCCTTGGCAGCCATGGACCAAGAAGGCTCAATCTGATCCCTTAATCAGCATTAGCTTAGATCACAAACTCCATTGCTGCGTTACTATGCACATGCAGTTATATTTGAATGTCCTTCCTCCCAGGGGTGCAGAGGCTATGCTGGCAAATATGGAATTGGGAGAGGGGCTTCAGTGCACATTTCAGCAGCAGGAGATGGAAAGGGAGTTGAACAAAACTGCACCAGTTTAAAAATGGGGCTAGGGAGTGTGAGCCCTTGGAACTGTTGCAGGTGCCAATGGCTCTGGTAATGGTTAGCTGCAATGCCTGACCGTGAAGCAGTACAGCCTGGCAGTGCGGCCAGACCTCCAGAGATTGTTTTCTATGGCTTCCACTCAGCTGGAGAATTCTCCTGGGAGCGCCAGGGGTTTGGGTGATAAACCCACCAACGACACTGTTTGAACCTTCAAATGTCAGACTGGAGGCATACAGTCCGTCTGATGTGTCCAGGCACGTCAGGTCAGGAAAGGGGGATGGAGCGAAAAGGTTGGGTATGTAGCTAGGCCCTAAATGGGAACTCAGGAGCTCTGGGTTATGCAGATTCTCTGGATGATCTTGGGCCAGTCACTTCATCTCTCTGTGCCCCAACCCTTATCTGGGAAATGAGGATAAGCTCCCCTTTGTTACGTTTTGCCTATTTAGACTGTAAGCTGTTTGGGGCAGGAGCTGTCTCTCCCTTTGTGTTTGTACAGCACTTACCGCAATGGGGCTGCAAGGTCAATGGGAGCCATTAGATGTGCCCATAATACAAATATCGCTAAGAAAATCTCACCAAAAATGGTTCCAGTTGCAGTGGGCATCAACCCTTTCTGTGGCTCATTGCAGCGCTCCTTGCCCCTGCTAGCATGAAGAAATGAGCCACATGTTCCCAGGTCAAAGAAAAGGGCTGGCTCCTTATGCACATGGCTAGCAGGCAGGTTTGTGTATTGATGATGAGACGTGATGGCCCTACGCTGAAGGGAGATTGGACATAAAAATGTGCCACATTGATCTGAGAAGCGTTAACTGGTTTTCCGGATACCATCAAAGATATTTAAACAAGCCTGATGCTTGAATACTCTTTGAGGCTGGTGTGTTACACATCAAATAAGTTGAGTCCGTGATAGCGTCCTTATCTAAAGACAGAAGCCAGCAAAATTTCATCCGATGCGCTTTGTCAGATTGTTCCCTGACATAGACAGCAGGGGACTCGCTGTGACAAATGCGTGATCGCATCCTGCTCTCGGGAGATTTCTAGGTCTCACTCCTCCTGGCCCAGTACATCTGCCTGCCCGCTTTCTCCACCCGGGGCTGGTAAACAAACAAGAGAACAAACAGCACAGACAGCAAAGCTCTTTGTCTCAGCCCACCTGGCAAAGCGTCTTCCTAGAGCCTCAGGTGAAAAGCATTATGCATCTTGGCCTGAGTAAGGGACACCACCCAAGAGGCATCCCAAGCGCACAGTCTTTTCCATGGTCCCCCGTTTGCTTGTGGAGGAAGGTAATCTTCACCAGGTACAGAGTACTACTTGTAGCCCACAGCGCTAGCTTTAGCATTTATTATATTCAGCTGTAATGCAAGGAACCTACAGGGCTGTATCCTATAAGACATTAGCTTCAGCAGTTAGCATAAGTCTTGAGGCCTATGAACTTTGGCACAGATAAATGGCTCAACAGTCATCCCTAAGTTTTAGGGAACTGGGAACAGAGTGTTTAAGGGGGAAGTTTGTCCATAACGACACCAGCCAACCACAGGAATATGAGCTAGCACCAGCTTTGGGATATTTTAGGATGGGAACATCCAGCAGATGTCTGACCACGAGAGTGCCATGGCAACAAATTGATGTATATGAGAATAAGTTGAGATTATTAGTATGCTAACCTATAGGAGAAGGGGCACCCCAACATTAGTAGGGTGAGGACATACAAATAAGGAGGAGGGGAGAAACCCCTACTGGATATGCATTAGGCATCATGGCATCAGTGAAACATATTATAAAAGTATATCCCAGTCAGTGGGCAGGAAGAGAGAGAGATGTAACCCTTAGGAGGAGAGAGACCGATGGACACTGGTGGCGATGAGGAAGGTGATAGTGAGGAGGAAGATAGTTGCTAACATTTCAGGTTGTTCTGTGAGGGATGGTGTAAGGATGGATGTGCAGGTGGCCATTCTGTATTATCTCTATCTCCTGTGCTGGGTTAAAGTGTTTGTGACTGCATTAAATGTATTAATAAACCATTACAAAAACAGAAGGGTTCCTAAAGTGTGAGTGTGCACATCAGGGTTCCCAACTGAATGGTAATTTAATACTGGGCCTGATCTTGGGACAAGAACCTGTCAAACCTCAGAGAGACAACTGGGAATTCTGAATTAATCAATATAATTAATACATAATCTATAGATCGGGCTATGTACTCCTCTCTAGTTGTGTCAGCCAAAGCTCTGCTTACTCCTTTGTGGGGCATGAAGGGGTGAAACAGCAGGCCCCCCCCCCCGCCTTTATTCCCACTGAGTTACTGCACCAAGCATCTCAAATTACTTCAATGGGAATCCTTACATGTGTAAGTGCTACTCCATGTGAGTAAGGGCTGCAGAAATGGGCTCAAAATTACAATGCCTTTTACCACAAGTTAGCGTCCCGCAAACCTAGTGCCCGTAAGTCACATGCCTCATTAGTCTGATACTGACAACCTCCTGGAGTGCAGGGGTGGGTAGGGATGGGATGTTCACAGTGGCACGTCCAGCAATAGACCCCAACCGGAGCCCATTACTGACAATGCAATAGGAAAGGTGCCCATACCAACTAACTCTGGCTCCATGGACAACCCAGCCACTTGCACTGCCAGCTGCATTTGTTTACTGTACAAATATTTGTCATATGCAGCTAGGGTTTACTTTTCCTTTTCCTTTTATTCCCCCAATAGTCATAGAAGACTTTAAAGCACCAGCCTAGGACTTGGGAGACCTAGATTAAAGTCTCTATTCTGCCACAGACTTCCTATATGACCTTGAGCAAGTCACTCAATCACTATTTGCCTCACTTCCCCATCTGCAAAATGGGCACAGTAGCACTGATCTACCTCCCGAAGGTGTTGTGAGGACAAATCCATTAAAGATGGTGAGGTGCTCAGATATGGAAATACTCTTTATTGCTATAGCTAGAATCCAAAATGAGCAAATGAACCCCAAACTAGCATCTATCATAGCTTTGTGTGCACATTAATGTTATACATTCATCCTGCTTACCTGATGGTGGGTTGATATTTACATGTTTGCAGCCTTTTGGCTAATCCAAATGTTTGAAAATAAACTAAAAAGTAATGGTACTATGACCCCCTGAAAGCCAACCAGTGTTCCGAATTTCTGGCATGGCTCATCTCAGAAAGCTGCATTTGCCGTGGGCCTAACTTGCATTTTCTTTGACTTTGTGAGTCTAAGGGTATGTCTACACTACGAGAGTAGTTCGATTGTACTTAAATCGAATATGTGGAATCGATATTACAAAGTCGAACGTGTGTATCCACACGAAGGACAGTAATTCGACTTTGTGAGTACACACTAACGGGGCAAGCGTCGACATTGGAAGCGGTGCACTGTGGGCAGCTATCCCACAGTCCCCGCTGCCCATTGGAATTCTGGGTCAAGCCCCCAGTACCTGCTGGGGAAAAAAAGTGTGTCAAGGGTGGTTTTGGGTAACTGTCGTCATCCAACCGTCACTCCCGCCCTCCCTCCCTGAAAGCGCCGGCGGGCAATAAGTTTGCGCACTTTTCTGGTGAGTGACAGCGCAGACACCACAGCACTGCGAGCATGGAGCCTGCTCCGACCATCGCTGCAGTTATGGCCGTTGTCAACAACTCGCACCTTATCATCCACCTTTTCCAAAGGCACATGCTGAGAAATCGGGCGAGGAGGCCAGAGCAGCGCGGTGAGGACATGAAGTCTGAGAGTGGCACAGACCTCTCACAAAGCACGGGACCCCGCACCGTGAACATCATGGTGGCGAAGGGTCATGTTGATGCTGTGGAATGGCAATTCTGGGCCCAGGAAACAAGCACGGACTGGTGGGACCGCATAGTGTTGCAGGTCTGGGATGAATCACAGTGGTTGCGAAACTTTCGTATGCGGAAGGGAACTTTACTGGAACTTTGTGAGTTGCTGTCCCCTGCCCTGAAGCGCAAGGACACCCGGATGCGAGCAGCCCTGACTGTCCAGAAGCGAGTGGCCATAGCCCTCTGGAAGCTTGCAATGCCAGACAGCTACCGGTCAGTCGCGAATCACTTTGGCGTCGGGAAATCTACCGTGGGGGTTGCTGTGATGCAAGTAGCAAACGCAATCGTTGAGCTACTGCTGTCAAAGGTAGTGACCCTGGGAAACGTGCAGGTGATCATAGATGGCTTCACTGCGATGGGATTCCCAAACTGCCGTGGGGCTACAGATGGAACTCACATCCCTATCCTGGGACCGGACCACCAGGCCAGCCAGTACATTAACCGAAAGGGCTACTTTTCAATGGTGCTGCAAGCACTGGTGGACCATAGGGGACGTTTTACAAACATCAACGTAGTATGGCCGGGCAAGGTTCATGACGCTTGTGTTTTCAGAAACTCTGGTCTGTTTAGGTGGCTGCAGGAAGATATTTCCTTCCCGGACCAGAAAATAACTGTTGGGGATTTGGAGATGCCTATAGTGATCCTCAGGGACCCAGCCTACCCGCTAATGCCCTGGCTCATGAAGCCCTATACAGGCACCCTGGACACTGAAAAAGAACTCTTCAACTACCGTCTGAGCAAGTGCAGAATGGTGGTGGAGTGTGCTTTTGGATGTCTCAAGGGGAGATGGAGAAGCTTACTGACTCACTCTGATCTCAGCGAAACCAATATCCCCATTGTTATTGCAGCTTGCTGTGTGCTCCACAATCTCTGTGAGAGCAAGGGGGAGACCTTTATGACGGGGTGGGAGGTTGAGGTGAATAGTTTGGCTGCTGATTACGCCCGGCCAGACAGCCGTGCGATTAGAAGAACCCAGCGGGACGCGTTGTGCATCCGGGAGGCTTTGAAAGCTAGGTTCCTCAGTGAGCAGGGTAACCTGTGACTATTAAGTTTGTTTAAAGAGAAGCTGAAGCTGAACCTGCCCCCGTTTCTTTACCCACTTACTGTTGACTATCCTCTCCAGCTACATACCCCCTTCACCCCATCCCCCCCTTCCAACACATGTTTAAAAATAAAATAAATGGAACTTTGTTAATGAACACCGTTTTCTTTATTACGGATTTCGCGGTAAAGTGTTGAAACTGGGATGCAGACTGTGGTGGGGAGCGGGCGTAGTGATGGAAAGAACGCTTCTAAACTCGAGGAATGACAGGCTCCTGCTCCTAGAGTGGTCCGCAGTGGTGGACTGGTTGTTTCAACGGAGCCTGCCACCCCTCCTTTTTGGGACTTTGTGTGTGGGGGCTATGTGACTTTGTGGCGTGGGAGGACGGTTACAGATCCCCTGCTGCGTGGCTCTGTGATCCAGGATAAGGACCGCTGCATAAGATCTCTATCCACCCTCCCCTGCCACAAAGTCACATGGCACCCCCCACACAGAACATGAAAACCACCTCCCAGACTGACCAGGGTGCCTAGTGACTGCAATGTGTGTGTGACCTTCTGCTGAACCTGCCCCCGTGTCTGTACCCTGGTAAAAGTGACTGTCCTCTGCAATTACCAACCCCCTTCCCCCCCTTCAAACACACTCTCCCCTAAAAGAACATGATGGAAACAGTAATTAACAGAAATGTATCTTTTATTAGCAACTACACAGTTAGGGGATGAAACTGGGACGGGGGCTTGAGTGAGGCGGGAAGGAAAGGACTTATCAAATTTTTGGGAATGAGAGCCTTCTGGTACTTGAGCGGTCTGCAGGGGTGGAGTGACAGTTTTCACGGCCCCTGCCGCCCCTCCTTCTTGGGACTTTGGGTGAGGTGAATATGAGAGTTTGTGGCCGGGGAGGGTGGTTAGAGATAGACTGCAGCGGGGCTCTGTCCTCCTGCCTCCGGTCCTGCAGAACATCCACAAGGCGCCGGAGCATGTCCGTTTGCTCCCTCATTAGTCCAAGCAGCGTTTGAGTCGCCTGCTGGTCTTCCTGCCGCCACCTCTCCTCCTGTTCGCTGTGTGCTCGCTGGTATTGCGACATGTTCTTCCTCCACTGGGTCTGCTGGGCCGCATCGGCTCGGGAGCAGCCCATAAGTTCTGAGAACATGTCGTCCCGTGTCCTTTTCTTTCTCCGCCTAATCTGTGCCAGCCTCTGCGAGGGGGATGCCAGGGTAGGTCGGGAGACAGTCGCAGCTGTGGGATGGGAAAAAGGGAGTGAATTCCTCACAAAGATAATGTTTTGTGAACACTGAACATAGTCTTTCTCTGTGAACAAGACCATGCACAGCACCTATCACATGCGCACTCAGGACAAGGTCGAATTTTCGGCCTTCGCATTCAGTGCTTGGGGTCTTGCAGTGGAGATCAGACAAGCGGGGCAGGACAGCGGAATTCAGGTAGCAGGCTGACATGGTAAGCCGTAGACTTTTGGCTGCTTAAAACTTAAATTATAGCAGTGCCCTCCTTTCACGTTCAAAGCAATGCTCCTATCGTTGGCCAGTTCCTGCTGCCAGCAATCCGGCAAGCATGAACTCTGCCCCTGTCCCACCCCCTCGTGGCTGTCCCCAGGAAAGATCCCTGTATGCTGCCCCTCTCCCGCCTCCACCACGTGGCTGTAAACCGCTGGTGACAGTTCTGTAAAGGAACAGGCAAGCAGTCCCAATAGTAACATTCCCCTCATTCTAAGCAGGTCACCATGAGCGACATCTCTCTGCTGAGGATTTCTGAGACCAAGAAAGAATGCATGCTGCGTGAAAGCCAGCAAAAACCAGGGCCGTATGCCACCATGCTCTGCAAGGCAATGATCCCAGAGTACTTGATGCTAGCCTGGCGAGGAAAAGTTTCCCACCACGGAGGACACAATAAGGCCGCTCTCCCCAGGAACCTCATGCAAAGGCTTTCCAATTACCTCCAGGAGAGCTTCGTGGAGATGTCCCATGAGGATTTCAGCTCTATCCCCGGACATAGAGACCTTCTTTTCCAGTAGCTGCACTGGCAAGGACTAAAAAGTAGAGCGCCTAGGGCAAACTAATCATGATAAACCGGACATTGTTAGATTCTTTTGCAGTAGTTGCACTGCCAAGGACTAAAACGTTAAGCGCCTAGGGCAAACAAATCATGAAAAACTCATTGTTAATATTCCTGTTCTGTTCAAAATAAATGTTTACATGTTTAAAACACTTACCGACTGATCCTTCCCCTGATTCAGGGTCCAGGTTAACGCCTGGGGACGGCTGGTAGGGGGTCTCTGTGAGGGTGATGAAGAGATCCTGGCTGTCTGGAAAATCAGCGTTGTAAGCGCTGTCGACTGCCTCGTCCTCCTCCTCACCTTCCTCATCTTCCCCGTCTACTAACATCTCCGAGGAAGCGGCCGTCAACAATATCCCATTCTCAGAGTCCATGGTCAGTGGTGGAGTAGTGGTGGCGGCCGCACCTAGAATGGAATGCAGTACCTCGTAGAAACGGCATGTCTGGGGCTGGTATCCGGAGCGTCCGTTTGACTCTTTGGTCTTCTGGTACGCTTGTCTCAGCTCCTTGATTTTCACGCGGCACTGCGTTGCATCCCGGCTGTACCCTCTCTCTGTCATGGCTTTTGAGATCTTCTCGTAGATCTTTGCATTCCGTCTTTTTGATCGCAGCTCCGAAAGCACGGACTCATCGCCCCTCACAGCGATCAGATCCAAGACTTCCCGATCAGTCCATGCTGGGGCCCTCTTTCTATTCTGAGATTGTGTGGCCATCTCTGCTGGAGAGCTCTGCATCGTTGCCAGTGCTGCTGAGCTTGCCACGATGTCCAAACAGGAAATGAGATTCAAACTGCCCAGACAGGAAAAGGAATTCAAATTTTCCCGGGGCTTTTCCTGTGTGGCTGGTCAGAGCATCCGAGCTCGGACTGCTGTCCAGAGCGTCAACAGAGTGGTGCACTGTGGGATAGCTCCCAGAGCTATTAGCATCGATTTCCATTCACACCTACCGTAATTCGACATGGCCATGTTGAATTTAGCGCTATTCCCCTCGTCGGGGAGGAGTACAGAAATCGAATTTAAGAGACCTCTATGTCGAACTAAATAGCTTCGTTGTGTGGACGGGTGCAGGGTTAATTCGATTTAACGCTGCTAAATTCGACATAACCTCCTAGTGTAAACCAGGCCCTAGGACTTGCGGTGCTCCCTCTCCATGACTCAGCCCTACTGCCAGGGCACTGTACAGTCCTCCTCTTCTAGGTATCAAAGTCCCACTGGATCCGCTGTCTTCATGCCATTCCAGACAGTCTCCCACTACAAGGCCAGGTCCTGTGCAACTTCCTCAGCAGTTGGTAGGGGAACCTGGCCCATAACCTCCTAGTGTAGACCAGGCCTAAGTTCCTAGCAGACCAATCAACCATTCTCTTCTTTGGGAGAATGTATTTCCTTAGTTATAAATAATGCCCATCATCTCATCTTCTGGATGCCTCATACCAATTATAAAGCACTTACAATTGAATTGACTAGAGCTATGTGGATTTATACCAGCTGAGAATCTGGGCCAATAAGTACATATGAAAGTATATATGCATTTCCCAGGCCAGAGCAACTGACTTTGAGAGCACTGATATGGAGAGGTCTTTTGGGTAGATGTGTATGAAGGAACTATGATGTGGAACAATCCATCTCTTTCCCCAATGGGGCCAACAACCCAATGTTAGCAAAGAAAGAAGTCAAGATTGGCAACAGGACCTGGTACTTGCACAGCTTGCAAAAGTTTGTCAGCTGAGATGCACATAATGAAGGCATGGCCTTCTGGCTCATCCATAGAGTTCTGGTCCCCAAGGGTTGCTGTTTGCCCCTTTCTCCTAGTCAGCATCACTGGAGAGAGGGCAAGAAGGGATATAAGGAGAGCAAAAGAAATAATCAAACTTTCTCACTGGATCCTTGAGTCCCAAGAAGGACTCTGTAACAGAGCCAAAGAAATCTCGCCTAGGATGTGCCATAAAGGACTGAGAACTTTCTCTTCATCTCCCTCTCTTGCCTTCTCCCACCTCAGAAAGTAATCTCATCCTTTCGTCACATATTATTGAAATCCCAGCTCTGAAAAAAACTCTCATTTTTGCCTAGACGGAGAGCATGTCATTTGGAAGTGATGTGCAAGGCAGGAGATAACCAGGTAGAACTCACCGATTCGCCACAGAAAATGGCTCCATGTAGGGCTGTAATGCTATCAGAGTCCGTCCCTCCATAGCTCTTTACTGCTCCTGAGCTCAGAATCTGCTGATTCAAGAACTTTGCCTGTATGGGTGGAGGAGGAGGAGGGATAGTGGGGTGGAGGGAGTTGTGGATATATATACAGTATATATAGAGAGAGAGCATTTGTGGTCCTAACTGAACACATAATAATGCAGAAGCTTTTTGGGGGCGGGGGAAGGGAGAGTAACAGAGTTCTCTCTCCCGCTCGCTCTTATTCTGTGTCCTCATTTCATGCTTTAGTTGTGCTGATTGGGAGGGCCGAATCCCCTCAGCTAACTGCTTAGTCCAAAACAGTTGCACTTCAGTTTAAAATGGATAGAGGTTAGAGGCTAACCAAAGGCAGGCTGCGGATTTAACAAAGGCAAATGGAAATCTCTGGGTGATGCAGAAGCACGGGAATGGAAGATCTCCCTCCACAGAAGAGCTTGTGAAAAAAAGATCCAGATTTCCCAGACACTTCTCATTTAATTAATTGTAAATATGTTCGTGTGTGAAAGCAAAACAGAAGGGAATGTTCTCTATTAAAGAAGATCTACTTCAGGACTTTCAGGACTGAGAGGAGTGGGGCGTACAATGGATATTTCATGCTCACACTACAGCCACCACTGGTTGGAAAAAAAGAAAAAAGTTTTAAAGTGAGCAGGTAGGAGGAAGAGCAGATGACACTCTGCACAGGAGCATTCCCCATTTGAACACTGCTGTATATTTTTGGGATATGGCCTCAGTTGTTATTTTAATGTTTAATGGGAATTGGGCATCCAAATCCTTTAAGTGGCTTTGTAAATCCCAGCCTGAAAATTTCACACCATGCTTCATGTGGGAAGGAAATGACTTGAGTGGTGGGAAATTTGGGATAATCCCATAGCATACCTTTTGTACAAGTAGGTATAGAAACATCATCCCTCCCTGCACAACTCTCACAAGTTTGGCAGGGGGAATTGTCCAAATATGAGTTTCCATCACAGAATCCAACACAAGATACCTGCTAGCCCCCTCACTCCTGTATGTGCCTAACTTTGTAATAATGGGTTGACAAAACAGACTGGCCACCTTGACAGCTCAGAACACAATCAGTAACCACCCAATCCCAGTCCATACAACGCATTCAGATATTTGTTACAAGTCTGTCAATCACCCACCATAACACCAATAGCAGGAACTAGCTCACCCACCTACCGGTGAAAGATGCTGGAAGGCGCTCCACCAAACTCCACCAAAGTGTCTTGATGACCCTTCCGACTTCAGTCCCTTGGTTCCAGATTTAGGCATCTCCTTCCCTTTGGGCAGCAGCTGATTCATATGTGCAGGGCAGACTCCTAGAGACCACTCCCTTTGGGCTGGCTGCATCCAAGTAGCAGCATGTGCCCGAGGGCATTATGGCTCTTCCTAAGTGGCCTTCCCCTCCCCCAATGGGAGGACAGATGGCAGCAGGCCATGGGGATGGGATTTCCTGCCAGTTCTCCAGTGACCCAGGGTTCTGGTGGGTGGAGAGGTTAGTTCTCCTTTCTTCTCAACCCCTAATCCACCAGGGTTCCCCAGCATGTCTCCTGATATGCAGAATGTGGGCATGGGGGGGCTCCACCTCAGGAGAAAGGGGAAACTTCCTCCTCCACCCACTGGACTTTGCCCCAGCTTGACCTCTGGCAGATCACGGGGTTCTACTCTTCTAGGGAAAGAGCTGCTCCTCCTTCCTACACTGACAGCAACCTCAGCTGCTTATTCCCCAGTGAACCATCTGAGGAGCTTTCTTCCTCTTCTCCCTTTTCCCATTTCTCCTGTCTGTGTTTGTCTGTGTCTAGTTCAGATAAATTAATTCAACAACACAGAAGGCTGGTGAGTAAGCACAGGGCGTGTTTAATAGCCCTGTTAATTCACAGAGGGCCAGACCCCCAGCTGGTGTCAATCGGCCATAGCTCCATCCGAGTCCATGGGCCAGATCCCCAGCTGGGGTAGCTCCATGAAAGCAACAAAGACAGTCCCCATTACAGCCAATGGAGCCGCTCTGCTTTACACCCACTTAGGGTCTGGTCCCATGTGTAATTGTTAAAAGTTAAACTTAAAGCCAACGTAAACACCCTTCCCCCTACCTAGCACTAGCCACAGAATCACAGAAATGTAGGGCTGGACGGAACCGCAAGATCTCATTCAGTCCAGCATGGGATGCATTCAAAAGCATCTAATGCAGCAACAACCTGCAACAGCTCCTGAGTTAGGGGCATGGGTCAGAGAGATGAAGGGGCTTCTCTGGAGGCATATGGTTGGTGGAACTGCCCTGCCCCATCCCCCTTTGCTGCCGTCTGCTGTAGGATGCATACTGCGGGTGGAAGAGAGAAGTCCAGAGGGAGGAGAGGGAGTGGTTGGAGTGCATTGTGCTCCCATTAACTTGGGCTGACAGAACACCCATACATGACTGTGGGAAGCTACTGTAATTTAGAGCAGCCCCTGGGCCCCTATGCATCTCGCTTTTCTCCTGCAGCTGATGGACTATTTATCTTGCAGCCAGCTCTCAGCTGGGATGTTCCCTCCCAGCCACAGCCTCCCCAGCCTCTCAGCCCCAGCAACCCTATTCGATGGCCACTTGCACAGGCGATCCGCTCCCCTGGGCCCTGTCAGCTCCACACTACAGCTGCTCCACTTGGCTCAGAGCTACCCATGACCCCTGTGGCCACCTTTTCTGTCAGAACCCAGCCTGCTAGGCCACCCCTGTGATGCCAGGTGGGGAGAGAACAGGACTGGACCTACATGATCTCTGTCTTTGCCCCCAGGTTAGGGTACGTCTACATTGCAAAAACAAAAAGAGCTGCAGCAAGTCTCAGAGCCTGGGTCAACTGACTTGGGCTCACAGGCTTATACCATAGGCTAAAAACAGCAGTGTAGACTATTTTTAGCCCCGTAGCACAAGCCCTGCCAGCCTGACTCAGTTGAAATAGGCCCTGAGACTCATTGCCACAGATCTTTTCTTGCAGCGTAGACATACCTTTAAGGGCTCCAAAGTTGCCCTTCCATTTGGAGCCCTATTGCTATCTGAATACTGCTCTTCAAAGCTGCCTGCTTGGACTTAGCATGAGGGCCTTGTGATAAATGGCACTGCAGCGATGGATACATACAGGAAGTTTCTCTGTTCAGTAGTCATTGGTCATGTTGTTTATTGTTGACTTTAGGGATTTTTTTTTGGTTAGCAGCTGTATCAGTTAGGGTGGCCACTGATGCATCCCCAGAATACTGGATATTCCGGTACTTCTGGGCTCACCCTGTTCACGCCACACAGAGGATGCCCTTTTTAAGAGTGCATTGCCCTGTCCCCGCTGGAGTTACAGCCTGTGTGAGGTCATGCCGGCAGGGGAAAGCGGCACACTCTTCAAAATGGAGTCCTTTGTGTGCGAAACTGGGCAAAACCAGTCCAGTTTCGCATCAGTGCCAAACAGGGGACACACCATAGAAAAACAGGACTGTTCGGCTGAAAACTGGATGAATGGCCACCTAGTATCAGCAGAGTAAGGAGAGAAATGGGAGCGGCCCCTTCAAAAATTATTCTAGGTAAATTATTTGGCCTGTGTTATACAGGAGGCCACACTAGATGATCACAGTGGTTCCTTCTGGCCTTCGAATAGATGGAAAACAAGGCAGGGCAGTTGGGGGTTGCATTTGTTAGGGTTTGTCAACAGGGCATGTGGTGATGGTGAGAGACCTATAGGCCACTGCATAGTGGTGAAGACTGGGGCCACCATGAAGCCCCGGTGATCAGAACTTTGGTAACAATAACATACTCTGTCAACAAAGTAACACCTCCTCCCCAAAGGAGTAGAATTAGCAGATTTATTGAGCCAGTCAGTCAGTTGGCACTCAGGCAAAATTCCCACTGAGTTCAATACACATTTTGCCTGAGTAAGGACTAAGCAAGGAAGGAACTTTGGGCTAGATATTCAGAGGTGTGTAGCCACCTAACAATGCAGCTTAGCACAATGTGGGATTTTCAGAAGCACCTAGGCAGAGATCCACAGAGGGACTTCGGCACCTAAATCTAGGTACCCTGAGGCAGACACCTGGCCGGGAAAATTTTAGCTCAAACAATTAAAATTTGGCAAAGTTATTGGCAACTGAACAGAGTCTTTCAATAGGAAGTGTCCAGCAACCTTAATAACAGGCTTGCCAGCAGCCCAACCTATAATAAAGGCACCTGACCCACTTCTGCACAGGCAGAGCAGACCCACCACATGCAGATCTGGGAGAGCAATTAGACCCCATGTTTTTAATTATCATGAAGCTGTTTTGTTTATGCCCTGAGGGCCATATTTTCTAAAGCGCTTAGCATTCAACTTCTCCCATTTAGGCCCCTAAAGGAGGAGGCCACATTTTCTCAATGAGAACGATGGTGCAGCTAGATCCAGAGCACTAGTGGGTGCTGCGTCTTATCAGAGATCTGGCCTAAAAGCCACAGCAGCCTCTCAGCTGTGATGCAGGGAAGGAGTCATGATCTCATTAGCTGGTCCAAAGAAAACTCCTGTATCCAGTGGTGAGAGTAACCCAGGCACTGGGATAATGGTAAATCAATCATTTGTCCTATGCCACAACCATGCCACTGTTTTAAGTACAAGTACTGTCAGGACTGATCGGCTACCTTATATCCCGCACTTATCGTACGTTCCATTGTACACCTTGGGAGGTTCCTGGGGCAGAGTTTTATATAACATTATGGTTCGATATCTGCTGAGGTTGAATCTGAAGCTCAAAACACAGGCTCCAATGGTTCCTCTTCAACTGATATTTTTGAATCCACTTTCAGTGACTTTGGCAAGTCACCTTTTTAAGCAAAGAAAAAGTCCTGCCAAGAAGAAAGTCTGCCAGGGCCTACTCACATTCCAGTAACACCTGGCCCCTCCAAGTCCTTTTCATAACCCACAATATGGCATTGTGATTAGATATAACCGGAAAGTGGATTTCCTGCCCTTCAGTAATTACACTGGCTTATGGGAGCTTTATTCGGCACGAAGCCTTATTATTCCACAGAATGAAATTCTGTATAATTTTCTTCTCCTCCACTGCACAAATGAAAAATCATATTTTGGTCTGAGTTGGGAAGAAAGGCTCAGTTATCACTGGAGACCATGGTGTTATTTTCCCCTGCAATGAAAAAATCCATCTGGGTGTATGACCCCTTTCACCCCGCTGCCTATCCATTCAGTCTTTTGTATGCTTATGAACCTTATCAATTTCCACCGCTGCAGAAAGGTGCACCTCGCTGGGTACCTCCCCCTGGTTCTTCACACGCTAATGGAAATGCACGTGCTTAAGTGATAAATGCATGCAAAGAAACCTGCACTCTCCTGGGGAGGGGAGGATGGAGAGATGAAGAGAGGGACTGGAATGAAAGTCTAAGGCCTTGTCTAGAATCGGTGCCCAGCAGCTGGGGTAGCAGCAGCAGTATGAACCCCTGCTGTGGTCAGGATAAACCATCATGTAGCTTACACTGGTTTCAAGCCGGTCTGAACTCTACTGGTGCAAACAGCAGCCTTGGTCTGTCTACTCTGGCATTGGCTGCTGATGGCTGAAATCCCCAGTGTAGTGAAGGCCCAAGGCCCTTCATTCCTGGCTCTAGCTGGCAGTTAGTGAGTCATGCAGGAGAGGTTTCTTCCTGCTAAATTACAAGCCAAAAGGAAATAGAAAATCTGTAAATTCCAGTTTTCAAATGAAAGTTGTTCACCAGCCATTGGCTCCATCACCATCCTGATGAGGTACTGTTAACAGCTCATGTTAGCTACAAGTTTGCAACAGTGTATGAGCTGATAAGTGGACTAATGGAGCCCCCTAAGCCTATGCCTACACTTACACCACTGCAGCTGCACCGCTGTAGCACTTCAGTGTAGACACTCACTATGGCAATGGAAAGGGCTCTCCCATCACTGTAGGCCTGATCTCCACTATAGAGTTAGGTTGACACAAGGCAGCTTATGTTGACGTAACTATGGAGGTATCTACACTTAAATTTTCCTCCCACCGACGTAACTGTCCCATTATGCCAGCTTAACTCCTCCTCCACTAGTGGTGTACAGTTAAGGTCAATGTAGTTAGATGGACACATTGTCAGTGCAGACACGGCATTTCCTATATCAACTGTTACTGGCTTTCAAGACCCATCCCACAATGCCTCACACTGACAGTACAATCGATACAAGTGCTCCTGGTGAGGACGCGCACTGCTGACACAAGGACCAAAGTGTAGACATGTACAAGCGATGTAATTACTGCAGCAGCTGTATGCTGAAATAAATTAAGTTGACATAATTTTATAGTATACACCTGGCCGTAGTTAATCCATCTTGCTGAGAGGTGATAAGGTCGATGGAAGAATTTTTCACCGGGGTTAGGTGTGCTTTACATTGTCCAGGGGTGTGGATTTTTCACTCCCCTGACCAACTTAGCTTGGGCCACCTATTCAGTATCGTCTTCCATGAACTACCAATTACTCATTATGCCCCGCAGCTACATTTTGAAATGTATTATTCATTATGTTTATTATGGCCATGCCTAGGTACCAACCAAGAATGGACCCTCATTGTGCTAAGCGCTGGACAAACACAGAGTAATAAACAGTCCCTGCCTGAAGAGCGCACATTCTAGATGTTTTAATGAAATGTCCAACTACAGTTAGCTCTGGTCTACACTACGGGGTTAGGTCAAATTTAGCCACGTTAGGTCGATTATAAATGAATGCATCCACACAACCAACCCCATTCTGTTGACTTAAAGGGCTCTTAAAATCGACTTCTGTACTCCTCCCCGGCGAGGGGAGTAGCACTAAAATCAACCTTGCTGGGTCGAATTTGGGGTAGTGTGGATGCAAATCGACAGTATTGGCCTCCGGGAGCTATCCCAGAGTGCTCCATTGTGACCGCTCTGGACAGCACTTTGAACTCCGATGCACTAGCCAGGTACACAGGAAAAGCCCCGGGAACTTTTGAATTTTATTTCCTGTTTGGTCAGTGTGGTGAACTCAGCAGCACTCAGCAGCACAGGTGACCATGCAGTCCCCCCAGAATTGTAGATCGTAGAATGTTTCTACGCTCCCCCATCATCTCCATCCCTGAGGTTATTGCAGATTAGAAGGTGAAAAAAACTGCACTCGCGATGACATGTTTTCCAAGCTCATGCAGTCCTCCCGCACTGATAGGGCACAGCTTAATGTATGGAGGCATTCAGTGGCAGAGGCCAGGAAAGAATTAAATGAGCACAAAGAGTGGAGGCAGGACGCGATGCTGAGACTAATGGGGGAGGAAATGGACATGATGAAGTGTCTGTTGGGGGAGCAAACGGACATAATAAAGCGTCTGTTGGAGCTGCAGGAAAGCCAATAATAGCACAGATCCCCGCTGCATCCACTGTATTACCGCCTACCCTCTTCCCCATGTTCCATAGCTTCCACACCCAGACACCCAAGAATGCCGGGGGACCGGGGGGGGGAGGGGGAGTTCCAGGCACCCAGCCACTCCACTCCAGAGGATGACCCAAGCAACTGAAGGCTGTCATTCAAACAGTTTGGTTTTTAGTGTGGCTACAATAAGCAATGTGGCCTTGTCCATTGCTCCTCCCCCGCAACACCCGGGCTATCTTGTTCGTTATCTCTTTTTTTTAATTAATAAAGAAAGAATGCATGGTTTCAAAACAATAGTTACTTTATTTCGAAGGGGGGAGGGTGGTTGGCTTACAGGGAATTAAAATTAACAAAGGGGGTGGGTCTGCATCAAGGGAAAACACACACGACTATCACACTGAAGCCTGGACAGTCATGAAACTGGTTTTCAAAGCCTCTCTGATGCGCAGTGCGCCTACCTGTGCTCTTCTAATCACCCTGGTGTCTGGCTACTCAAAATCGGACGCCAGGCGATTTGCCTCAACCTCCCACCCCGCCATAAATGTCTCTCCCTTACTCTCACAGATATTATGGAGCACACAGCAAGCAGCAATAACAATGGGAATGTTGGTTCCGCTGAGATCTGACCTAGTCAGCAAACAGTGCCAGCGAGCTCTTAAACGTCCAAAGGCACATTCTACCACCATTCTGCACTTGCTCAGCCTATAGTGGAACTGCTCCTTACTACTGTCCAGGCTTCATGAGCCATGGGAGCAAGGGGTAGGCTGGTGTAGGTGGGACCACACGTTGTTGCCTGAGGCAAAAGCCTCCAGCTCGCATGATATTCCAGGCAGGACTGAATCTCCATGAGACGAAACTTAAAGAAGAGAATGACCTGGAGTCTCTGGCTCCCATTCGGTGCTCTAAAAGGAGGATAGCCATGTCTGTCCAGGCACCCCGATCGACCTCACCGAGGTCTGCCAGGAGCACCCAGGAGACGTACGACGGCTATCAGTCCTACTGCACCATCTGTCCTGAAGGCAAGGAGCTGCTGCTGTGTAGCAATGCAGTACCGTGTCTGTCAGCAGCACCCAGGAGATGTACAGTGACAGTGAGCTGAGCAGGCTCCATGTTTGCCGTGGTATGGCATTTGCACGGGTAGCCCAGGAAAAAAGGAGCGAAACGATTGTCTGCCGTTGCTTTCATGGAGGAAGAGAGAGAGGGAGGGACATGTACCCAAAACCACCCGCAACAATGTTTTTGCCCCATCAGGTATTGGGGGCTTAACCCAGAATTCCAATGGGCAGCGGAGACTGAGGGAACTGTGGGATAGTTACCCACAGTGCACCGCTCCGTAAGTCGATGGTAGCCACGATAGTGAGGACGCACTCCACCGACTTAATGCGCTTAGTGTGGACATACGCAACCAACTGTATAAAATTGGTTTCTAAACATTGACTTCTATAAAATCGACCTAATTTCGTAGTGTAGACATACCCTTGTAGGCATGGCTCAAAGCTCTCAATCCACTATATTCCATTATAGGCAGTTTCCCTGATCTCCTCCATAAATGTGCACAGGACAGGGGCCTTAAGTCCCTCTTGAAGACCCCCTTCTGTTGTGCTGCCCCCAAGAACTCAAGCCAGTTTTGAGCCCTATTTGTTGTTCTCCTCTGTGGGTCTTGGCTCGTACCCTCTAGTGTGCCAGGGTGAGGGGAGGGTTGTTCTAGCAGTGGTTAGGGTGTGAACCTAGGTGTTCAGTGAGACTGGTGTTTACAGTGGCTTAGTTTGTCTGGGCCCCGGTTTGTCATCTGTACAATGGGGATGATAGCACTTCATCTCCTGGCAGGGGTGTGGTGAGGGAAACATGTTACAGATTGTGAGGTGAGCAGGTATTGTGGTAAAGGGGGGGAGAAAAGTACTTGAGTTACATAGATCTGTCTTCTCTTGAATGACTGCAAAGTGTCCAGCACCTCATAGGTGCTACCTGAAATAACAAGATATCCTTTACTGTGTATTTAACAAGTATTAGGCTAACAATACCCACTGGTTACTCTGTGCGTTATAACAGCTTTTTACGGCAATGGTTCCTCCTGGATTAATGACGCATTTTTAAAATTGCCTTCTGGCTTTTTGCAATGAAACCAGTGCCTCTTGCAAAGCTGAATTTCACACAGTCTTAGAATAATGGAAAACCTGCACCGAATGGGCAAATCACCAGGGGAAGTGAACTTCTCTGGGGGCTTCACATACACTCTTGGAAAGAGTACTTCTGTCATCCAGCATGTTTATTGAAAGAGAAGGAAAGAACCTGGGCTGACTCCTCACCAATGAGATTGGTGGCATTGGATTCAGTAGGAGCAAGACCTTACGGAGGAGAATTAGTGTTAACGTTCACATGTCAGTCACAGGGTTGTCAATGAGGATGCATCATCTGAGCAGCTGGCGGGGGGGGGGGGGGGGACATGTGCAGAGGGGCATTTGCCTTTGCTTTTTCTCCACTGCCCCATAAAATGAAGTGGGAGAAAGGAGGGGCCAGTCCATTTAGCAGGTCAGCCACTGTGGCACTATCAGATGCCATGCTGAACTAATTCCTAATTGGGGCAGTGTTTGTCAACACAGACAGAGCCCTAATACACTGTAATCGCTGGCGCCACAAGCTCTGATAGAGATCTTAATCTCTCTGCTCTGTCCCTTTCACATGGCCGCATGCTCCTCTCTCTTCCCCCGACCCCCACCACACAGCACACATCCAGCCCAGCGACTGAACAGCTGGGAGGTTTTAATACAATCTCTCTTTTTCCTAGGTACTGAAACCAGACAAGAAGGTGAGGGCAGGAGCACTGGGAAACAAGGGAAATCCTTCAGAGGTTTTACGCATAGAACAGGTTTAATTCATTACAATTGTCCTATTTACTGTCCTGCACCTGCCCCTCTGAAAAATCAGGCCCCTGTAAAATGTTTCACATTGGGCACCCAAAATCCCTAGCACCTTTTGAGAATCCCTGGCCTGTATTTATAGCTGTACACTCCTTTCTGCCTAGGAGAGTATAGGGCCCTCATCAGCACAGAGTAGGAGCACCTCATAGATCTTAGCCCCCCAGGAGGCAGTGAACTGAGACACAGAATAGATTAAGTGTCTTGCCCCAAGTCACAGTGGAGGCCTAGGAAGGGAACTCAGTCTTCTGGGTCCAAGACCAGTTCCCAGTCCAGAAAAACTATCTTTCCTACCAGAGTCTTTTTGCTTTACTGGGAAAACTTGTAGACTGGCTTCTTAATTCAGTTCCCTGCCACCCTCTTCTTCTCCCTATCCCTGTGGTGACATTAGTGGTCTCTTCTCATACACGGAATATGTTGTAGTCAGACTTGTGATGGAAGCTCAGTTCACATCGGCAAATTCAAGGGGGGGTGGGGAGAGGAAGATTCACAGATTTTTGTAGGTTTTAAGGATGGAGCAGAACCATTCTGATCCTCCAGGCTGACCTCCTCCATAGCACAGGCCAGAGATCCTCACTTAGTAATTCCTGCATTAAGCCCATAATTTCTGGTGGAGTTAAAGCAGGTCTTTTAGAAAGACAACTTAGGTATATCCCAAAGCAATGGGGAGCCTCAGGATTCCATCTGATAAGGAGAAATTCCATAGATTTCCCTGTATGCAACCTGCTGTTTCAACGTACCAAGAAAGCTTTGCTGCAGACATGAAGCTACAATTACTACGGCCAAGGTTGTCAACAAATGGGTTTGTCCCCAAGGTATCAGTTGTGGGGCAAGTACAAAGTTTCCTGGGGAGGCAGGAGCCAGCTGCTGTCCTACTCTGCCCAAATTTAGTATCTTTCCCCCAAGATGATTGACTCTCCACTTGTTCCTTTCTGAAGCCCTTCCCTTTGCACTCCTTCAGTCTTCTCAGGTGCTACCTCTTCTCCCCCTGGGATGAGTTGGGTCTGGTTTATAAATGCCCTGACCCTGCCCAATCCCAGCAGGATCTGAGAGTGTTGGTTACTTGGAGTCAGCTGTTTGGGGGATTTCTTTCTTTCTTTCTTTTCCCCCCTCCCCCATAGACTCATAGACTTTAAGGTCAGAAGGGACCATTATGATCATCTGGTCTGACCCCCTGCAGGCTGCAGGACACAAAACCGTCCCTACCCTTTCCTTGACTCTGCTGATGAAGTCCCCAAATCCTGTGTCTTAGTGACTTCAATTGGCAGAGAACCCTCCTGCTAGAGATCCCTGCCCCATGCTGCGGAGGAAGGCGAAAAACCTCCAGGGCCTCAGCCAATCTACCCTGGAGGAAAATTCCTTCCCGACCCCAAATGTGGCGATCAGTAAGACACCGAGCATGTAGGCAAGAGTCTCCAGCCTAACCCTTGTTAGCCATTATACTGTTTGCCTACCATTGCTTGGTATTCCTCAGCTAATATGTTTTACCATTAAACCATTCCCTCCATAAACTTGTCTAACTTAATCTTAAAACCAGATAGGTTCCCTCGCCCCCACCGTTTCCCTCGGAAGGCCATTCCAATATTTCACCCCTCTGACGGTCAGAAACCTTCGTCTAATTTCAAGCCTAAACTTGACACAGGGGCCTAGATCCTCAAAGATATTTCAGTGCCTAACTCCCACTGAAATCAATGGGACTTAGGCGCTTAAATCCTTTTGAGGATTTGTGCCAGGGTGCCGAAATTTGGGTTCCTAATTTAAAGAACCCATATGACACAACGTCCTTTTTTTTTTCCATATGATGTTTTGGTGTCCCTTGAATTTTTGGGGGGATACCTAAAATGTTCAGTTTTTTCATGTCATCAGTCAAACAGCTTTTTTATAATTATAGAATGTTTCTTCAAGGTGTATTGCTATGCCAAGTGGAATTTATTCTGTGTTCGCTGGGAGCAAACGGCCCAATGGAATAATTGCACTGAGAGGTGCACGGTGTTTGGAGTGAAGAGAAAGGTCAAAGCTGTTCTTTTGCTCAAAGTGAATGTTAATGACCCTGGGTTGGTGTTTCATCATAAACTCATTCAGATGCTAAGAAACTGGAAAAAAATCTCCATTCTGAGAAATAACCCTTTGGTGCTGCTTGCTGGCAGTAACAAATCCAACACACACTTAAAAGAAGAGTGCTTTTGTCTTTTGCACGAGTATTTTGCTCTCCTAGCCAATGGCACCACAAAAAGGTCCTGGGTTTTGATTTTGAAAATATGGTGACTCTCTCCTTAGTCCACGGATAGGTGGCCTTATTTTCAAAGATGCCAAGTACCCAGCAGCTCCCATGGAAGTCAATAGAGTCAGCCTAACTCAATTTCTGAAAAACTTGTCCTAGTTTACCAATTCTGAGAGAGAGAGAAAATACTGAGGCTCCTTTCAGGCTGTGCATTTCAGATGCTGGATGGACAAATACACACACGCACACATACACTGCAAGGAAAGAAACAAAGACTTTGGTTGTGTCCTTTCATTAGAAGTCACTTACGTTTGTGTCTGTTAGTATGATCCTGCTCATGGTGTGCAGAAGTGGGCATGTGCTGCTGGACTCAATCAAACCTGCTTTAAAGCTACAGAAATTTCACTAATGTAACCCTTTATTTTCTCTTCATTCTTTCTAGGGGGCTTCCTCCTTTGATGTTGGCTGTTTCTGTTCCAGGAAACAGAACAGGTTCTTCCAGACATTATGGAGTAACAAAGGAAGCCATCCAGATACCCGAGACTCCATGGAATTATCAGGATATATTTCCAACCTCTGTGAATTCACATAATGATCATGTGAATCCATGGCTGTCTTTGTGTATAACAACGCACTGCAGTGAGTTATTATCAAAGCTAGAGAAATGCCACAGCTCCACGCCATCGCGTGCTATTGCCTTTCTTTTCACGTCAGCAAAAAGAGCCATTCTCAGCCAACCCTTGCCCTGGCATGCGATGCGCTTACCTGTGATTTATTGATGATAATCTTGGGGAAAGCCATTTGTAATCGAACATACAACAAAGACATTCTCTTGCTGAGAGGGAGTGATAACGCACCGTTTAGTAATTTTTGTGCAGTCAGTAATTTGGAGAATGAATGATAATTTCTAGGCCTGAAAATCTGCAATGACAACTCTTAGTGTTATTCACCTCATGAATAAAGACACCTCACTCTCTATGTCTTGTGATAAATTCCTTTTATTAGGGCCACTTATGCAGGACTTTATCTTAATTGTCTTATGTATGGGGCAGTCTTGGTGGTGAGGCTGGCTCATTTTTCATTACAGCCTCGAACCTACAATATGGAGTAAATAAATATTAGTCAGGGATATGAAAACAGTCATTTGACTGAAACAGGCTTTGCTAATGCAATGATCTCACTCACTAGCATACAGCACATTTACCCAGTAAGTCACGCCAGAAGCAGTAATTCCTTTCTAATATCACCATAACTAGGATGGGTTGTGAGCCATGAAAGCTGGATGTCTTTGCCCACCATAAATATGGTAACACTAAACAGGATCAATTTGCCCCAGTGACAGAGCGCGTCACTTACGGCCATTATGAAAGTGTTTGTTTAAACAACTATGGCTTTTATTGGCTTTCATATTGCAAGACAGAAATATTGTAGAAAGGCATCCAATGCCCAGTGACCAATGAGGCTCTCTGCTTTGAGACACACCGTGTTCCTACGGCTTATCAACATTTCATAGGAAGTGAGGTAACTGGCAAAGCTATCGAACTGTTCATCTTTGGGTCACTGCTACAAATTCTATCCTGAAGCTGCAATCTGACAGCTTTTTAGTGACCCAGGTTGGTGGTTTCATTCTCTGGTCTGGTGATTAGACGCCCACATGCCAGAAATCACCTTGACAGCTGGCACTGATCGTGGGAGGGATTTTTGGAGAGAGAATGAGGACTGAGCGGGGCCTGGAGACTGAACTCCCTTTGCAAATGTTGTATATGCCATATCCCAAACAAGGTCAATGCAAACACCTCTAAAGGCACAAACTTGGGCACAGGATTGACCCTTGTGCTTGCAGGACTCAGCAACGTAACACACACAGCTCCATCCCCACCTACGATGGGGTACTCTTCCACAGCACGTACCCACAATGCCCTCTGGCCACCTTCCAAAAGTCATGGAGAATCTCCCTATTCACAAACACACAGGCCCCTATTTGGGAGGTTCCACAGCAAACTCCCTACGTTACCAGATGCCAGGAGGAAGGGCTACAGCACAACGCAGTCAGGGAATTCGATCTCTACCACATCGGCAGCTGGAGTGGTGATGCAGTGTCCCTGGGGGGTGGATCCCAATGCAGCCATGCAGGTGCCCCCACAGATTGATCACAAGTGGGTGTGCAGCAGAGCATTGATAGTGGGGGGTCACTTCCACCTCTCTGTTTCTTTCTCTTCTTCCCCAGTTGCCGGCACGACATAATTCCAGATAGGCAGTGAAGTTTGGATACAGGCAAATCATGTCTTGTCTCAACTGCCCTCATGTTACCAAAGGGAAATAGAAGAGGGTAGCTTTTTAAACCACTAGAATCAAATGACCTAAATGACGAAGCACATGAAGAATAGGAAAATCTAAATGAGGTGGAAATAATGACTTAATTAGGAGTACATATTTTACCCTTCTCTCTCTCCCCCACTTGGACACCCGCTTAGCACTTATCAAAAAGAAAAAGGCATGAACATCATGAAAGGAAAGCCAACTGATCCAGCAGTACTCTGTCAGTGCCAGCTCTGTGCAACATGCTCATGCCAGCCCTCTGCAATACCCTTAAAGAAATTGCTGGTGCCACCAATCTGGCACATATCACCAGCTTAAATGCCATGATACCATCTGCATTAGAGCCTGCACCCAGGCATTCTATGGGAAATCTTCCCAGTGTCAGAGCTCTGTCATGCTGTGAAATGCCCTGCTAAGGTCGCTTACACCTGTGAAATTCGTACACCCGTGCCATCTGGCACTGGAATCACCCCCTCTTATCTAAGCAATGACAAGGCTGGGCAATATTTGGATTGCAGACTGCCACGTGCTTCTCTAAGTGGCAGTAGTCGCCAAGTAGGTGAGAATTCTCTCTCGGCAAGTACTGGACTCCTGGTGTTAAAGGGCATTGCACTGGGGAAGGGGTTTCTTTCAGATGAAAGGTAAAAATGGAAGCCCCGGCTACTTGGGAAAAAATGCAACCCCACCGCACAGCGTGTTAACCTCTGTGGATCCTGGGCACATTCCCCCACATAAGGAGTGACATTCTGACCTCTCCATGCCAAGGGCAGTTTCAGTTGAGTAAGACAACCTGCTTCACTTCCTGTCCTAATCATCACAGTCCCACACCAAATACTCTGTAACTTTAAGGTTATGATGTCTCTTCACCACAATCACTAAAAACCCCAGAAATCGCTAGTTAAGCAAACAATAGAATATAAACTGTGCACAGATAACAATACACCCCCACATTGCTGTCATTCATGCCACCACAACATATTCCTTTCCAACCCAGGCCTGTGCTGCCACCCACAATCGGCACATAACACTGAACAACACTGAGCACACAACCTTAACTGCAACCATATAGTTTTTCCTTTAATGATCACGGTTTTAATAATAATAATAATAATACCTAGCTCTTATATAAACCCTGATCTACACTACAGAATTACTTCCATATAACTATGTCACTCAGGGGTGTGGAAAAAACACACTCCTGAACGACATAAGTTTTGCTGGCATAAGCACTCATGTACACGGCAGGAGATGCTCTCCTGCTAACATAGCTACACCACTCATTAGCTGGTTTTATTATGTCAACAGGAGAGCTCTCTCCCATTGGCATAATGCAGCTACAGGAGTGCACTTACAGCGACACAACTGTATCGGTACAGTTGTGTCGCTGTAAGAGCATGTCTGTAAGCATAGACATGGCCTCTAAGCTGACGGGAGAGCTTCATTAAAGCACTGCACTGGAACAGCTGTGCCAATGCAATGTGTTAAGTGTAGACCTGCCCTAAGAGAGACAGGGTGAGTAAGGTAATATCTTTTATTGGACCAACTTCTGTTAGTGAAAGAGACAAGCTTTCGAGCTCCACAGAGCTCTTCTTCAGGTCTGGGAAAGGTTGTCACAGCTAAATACAAGGTGAAACAAATGGTTAAGCATAAGGTGTTAAGATGTTGCAAGAAACCATTCAAAATTAAGTGAGCAATTAACATCTCTGTAATCATCGGACAAAGGAGAGTTAGAAGGATACAGCCTGTTGTAATGTTGTAGCTCTTATATAGTGCTTTGCATCAGTAGATCCCAATATACAATCTTCCCATCTATGCAATATTGACATCTTCTTGTTGTTCATGTAGACAGTTTCATATACACCTTCTCTTTTCATGTATTTCTTATAAACAAGTGTCTGTTAAAACAGAAGTACTTGTGGCACCTTAGAGACTAACAAATTTATTAGAGCATAAGCTTTCGTGGACTACAGCCCACTTCTTCGGATGCATATAGAATGGAACATATATTGAGGAGATATATATACACACCTACAGAGAGCATAAACAGGTG